>NC_143523.1:23369626-23685459 GCF_031878675.1 Megascapheus bottae | reverse complement strand
ATTGCCATGAATTGATAACTAAACAGAACGAGGGACTAATCATATAATTTCTTTAGCTTCTTTTTTGCAACGATTTAACATTGTTTTCCATAGTGATTTTTACTTTCAAATTACACTATAATTGTTACATCATAACCATTAGAAACAATTAAGACTGATCAGTCAGTACTCATAGAAATAAGACTATAACAAGTCTATAAGGCCCTAAATCAGGTAACAGAGCAAGATGTACAAAAGTAGAGCCTAGCTCCATGTGGGATTTTTTTTTTTTTTGCCAGTCCTGGCTTGATCTCAGGGCCTGAGCACTGTCCTTGGGCTTTCTCAAGACTAGAGCTCTGCCACTTGAGTCACATAACCACTTTCAGCTTTTTTCTATGTATATGGTGCCAAGGAATTGAACCTGGGTCTTCATGCATGCATGCAAGCACTCTATCACTAGGCCAAACTCTCGGCCCCCATGTGGTATTTTTGAAGGCTATTTTTGTGTGAATATATTTGTGGGGATACAAACACACATCTTTAAAAATATGTGACTAGAGACGCATTCTACACATTAAAATTATCTGAAAATCTTTTTTAGAAAGTAAATAATGGCACCTAAAATATTTAGTACTAGATTGACTTATAGGAGTGTATTCATAAGAGCATTAAAGCCTAAGGAATATTGAAGATATTTGTCTAAACTTCAAAGCATACTATATATTGAAAGTGAAATCCATTATCTGACATAGTCTCTCTCAAGGCACTGACTTTAATTAAGTGCTTTTCCTACCAATATCTGGGCCTGCCTTCTGCAAGTTCCTGACAAGGATTGGCTTACTTCTTTGATCTTTCCTGTTATAGGGAGAACAGATGGGGCAAAACCATAAAAGATTTTCTTGTGCTTTAGTTTAATCCAGAATCATAATTTTCTGTTAAATCAGGATTGTAGTTTATTTGTGTTTCCATGACAACAAGTAACTACTAAGTTTTCAGTTTGGCCTAAAGATGTTCCTACTGCTCTCTTAAGGCGAATCAACAATTCTCCTGGACCTGTACTGTGAATTCTTCAAGTTCAAATTTCCCTGCCTTCCACTACCATCATACCCATGTGTGGATCAGAAGGAATCCTCTGTTACAGAAAGTGTCCTACCATTCTGATTGTTTACTTCTGTGACTCCCCTGTAAGACTTTGTTGTTGTTTGTTTTTGTTTTGGGCTATGGGGTTTGAGCTCTGGGCCTGCGCTCTGTCCCTGAGCTCTTTAGTTCAAGGCTACCATTTGACCCACAGCACCACTTCTGGGTTTCTGGTGTTAATTGGAGATAAGACCTCTGTGCTAAGCAAGGGCTCTACTGTCTGAGCCACATTTCCAGCTTATAAGTGCTTCATAGTTTTCAGCATAGAGCTCTTACACATATTTTGTGAGTCATCTAACCATTTCACAATTTGGAATGACACCATTAATGCTATTTCAAAATATTTCAGTTCTCATTTGTTCACTCTGAAGATATAAAAATGTATTTTTTCTATTGAAACAATACTAAACTACATCACTCATCAGTTCCAGTGTCATATCTGAAGCTTCTTTGATATTGTCTGGACAACATGCTATAAATTCACATTGTTTAATTATTGCATTCAGATTTGGACACTTGTATTGATCTTGCTCTTGTGAATCAGAACAACCCATGTGAGCTTCCTTGAACTACTTGCTCTGTGTTACAGAGAAAAATATCCATTATCCCACATGTAAGAATGATTTTCATTCTCACAGATGCTCTTTATCAAGTTAAGGGAAATTTCTTGTATCTGTACTTTTTGAGGGTTTTTGCCATTAATTAATATTGAATTTTTGTCAACTAGTTCTGCATATGTTGAGATAACAATAATGGTTTCTCTTCTTCACTCTGAAGAACATAAAATCTTTAAACCAACCTTGCATCCTCAGAATATATACTAGTTGATTATATATAATACATAATATTTTTAAAATATTCTTGGATTCTGGTTTTTTTCCATTATGCTAGTCCTGAGGCTTGAGGTCAGGGCCTGGGCACTGTCCATTAGCTTTTTTGTTCAAGACTAACAGTCTACCACGTGAGCCACAACTCCATTTCTGTTTTTCTTTTGGTGTTTAACTAGAGATAAAAGTCTCATGGACTTTTCTGCCTGGGCTGGCTTTGATTTGCAATCCTCAGCTCTCAGCCCCGAGTAGTTTAGGGTTACAGGCCTTGAGCCACTGCCTCCTGGCTCTTCTTGGGTTCTATTTAATATTTCATTAAGGATTTCAGACTCTGTGTTCAAGAAGGTTACTGGTCATTAGTTCTTTTGTCTGTTTTTGACATCAGAAATTCTAGCCTCAGGAAATGAAGAAAATGAAGAAATGAAGAAATGAAGGAAATTGTGATCTCTTCACTTAGTATATTCCAACTGTATTCACCTTCTCATTGGATCAGCATCTGTTCATCAGTAATTCCCTCTGCCTAGATCCTCTTCTCATCCTACCTCCACTTCAGCTCAAAGGCACTTTATCAAGGAAAACATTCAGCCTAAGTTTGAATTTCCAGCCTTCTCATTCACAATTAGAATAAAAACAAAGTTTTCCCAATTCTTTTAAAAAGCTGGTGCAGTAGCACTGTTTTTCTTTCTTATATTGGTAGAATTTAGCAATGAAGCAATAGAATCTTGAGATGATCTTTGCTGAAAGATTTTAAATTATTAATTCCATTTGCTATTTCAGTTTTTTAATCCAGTTTATTATTCAATACTCTTTGGGTTATTTATTTCTTCTAGAGTGTGTTTGGTAGTTTATGTCTTACAAGAAATTTATTTATTTGATTTAGTTCAGAACTAGGTCAGAGGAAACACAATTTTCACCTTATTTTTCTTTATTGATCAATTCATCAATTTTACTAATTTTCAAAGAAGCAACTTTGACTTAATTTGGGGGGGTTCTTATTTTATTCTCAGTTTCTCTGATTTTGTTTATTTGTTTGTGCCAATACTAGGGCTTGACTTCAGGATTTTATGCTCCTAGTTAGCCTTTTCTCTGCTCAGTGCTTGTGCTTTGTCACCTAAACCACATCTCTACTTCTGTCTATTTGCTGATCAATTGGAGATAAGAGTCTCTTGGATTTCTCTGGCTTGTCCAGACAGGCTTTGGACCTCAGTCCTCAGATCTCAGCCTCCTGAGTAGCTAGGATAAAAAGTGTGAACCACCAATGGCTGGCTGTGATGCTTGTTATCTTCATTATTTCCTTACTTTTTTTTGTTCTGGCTTTTAAAATGTTCTTCTCATAGTTTCTTAAGGTTACTACTTAGCTATTTGGTGCTTACATAAACATTTAATGCTAATTTCCCCCTAATGACTGCCATAGGAATTTCTCGTGATTTTTAGCATAGTGGATTATGTATTTCTTCTATTTTAAACATTTAAAATTTTCCTTTGTGACTTTCCTTTTGGCTTGTAGGTTATTTACATATGGATAGTTGAACATATAGATATTTGGAGTATTTTCTAAATACCTTTCTATTACTGCTATTTTAAAAATTAATTCTATGATAGCCAGAGGAATACTTCAATTTGATTTCAGTCCTTTTAAATGCATTAAGGTTTTAGAAACATGACTGGTCTTGGTAATGGCTCCCCACATGATGAAATAGATCACATGTTTTGCTATTGTTGGATAGAGTGCTCTATAAATGACAATGAAGCGAAGTGAGGTGGTAACATTTTCAGGTATTGTGTACATTAATTAAATTTCCAGACATGGCAGTTCATTCCTGTAATCCTAGCATTCTTGTGGCTGAGGTCGGAAAATCACCAGTGTGAGAGGAACCTGGGATAAATGACAAGTTCAAGGTCAGCTAAGTATACACAGAGGGAACTCTATCTTTTCATTTGTTTGTTTGGGGGTTTTCTGTTGCTTGTAGGGCCTGGGTGCTGTCCCTGAGCTCTTTAGCTTAAGGCTAGCACGCTACCATTTGACCCACAGCACCACTTCCGGTTTTCTGGTGGTTAAATGGAGATAAGAGTCTCAGGGACTTTTGTGCCCAGGCTGGCCTTGAACCATGATCCTCAGATCTCAGCCTTCTGAATAGCCAGAATTACAGGTGTGAGCCACTGATGCCTGGAGGATCTATCTTTTTAAAAAGGGGGGGGAAAAAGGGAAAAAAATCCACGTAATTCTACATTTGGCTTAGTCCAACATATCCAACATACGTTTTTAAATGGCACTTACCTGACTCGCACTTACCTGACTCGCACTTATGGAAGAGTATAAATAGGCCAGCACAGATTTTAAGCAATTTTCTTAAATTACTCTGGTAATAGTCACTTAAAATCATTCTCTTTCCCCTAATTCTTGTTAAATGTATAGATTAATGAGCTTCTCCCTTGAGAATCCTAATTTAGTAAATCGGGAAACTCAAACATCTGTACCACTACAGATAATACCTATTTCCAGGGAAGTTTGGAAATCAGAGCATCAGAGCACAGAGTTCCTATGGGATCTTGAGCAAATATGTTGCTATGACAAAGAAAACAAGAAAAAATGACCAGTTTGTGCTTTTTACAAACTCCCAATGATTTCCCCTTACCTCAAGAATGGAGGATGGATGGATGGATGGATGGATGGATGGATGGATAGATAGATAGATAGATAGATAGATAGATAGATAGATAGGAACTCTGGAAATTGAACTCTGCCTTCTCACTTGGCTTTTTCTGTTCAAGGTTGCCATTCTACCACTTGAGCTACATCTTCATTTCTGGCTTTTTGATGGTTAATTGTATATAAATGTCTGTCTTGCAAACTTTTCTGCCCAAGCTGGATTTGATCTTAGATCTTAGATCGCAGTTCTTAGAGCTCTGCCTTTGAGTAGCCAAGATTACAGGCATGAGCCACAACACTGAGGAAGGCTGTTTCTATTATCTGCAATCGCTTTACTTTTTTCCTTTCAGGAAAATTGTTTTCTAAACTCTCATTGGCCCCCCCAAAGTAAATAATTAATAATAAATATCACTCATGGCAAGACTTCATCTACTTATCTTCAAACCCAGATCAAAAAGTCTACCAGAATTTCAACTTCCTGAAATGTATGGAAAAGCCCATTATCTTGAGCATGCTCAATTTAACAAGAAGTTTTGATTCATAGGGCCCAAAACATAGTAAAATTGAGAAGTGCTGATTTTAGAATCTCTAAAAAATCACAGCCTTCTCTCAGCCATCTAGAAGTGACTCCTTTCTAGTCCCTCAAGATCAGCTAGAACCAGATCAATTAAAGGAATGCTATGCAAGAAAACAATAATGTTTAAGGACACATTCTGGATTCCAGTCTGGGTCTTGATCTTAGCTCCACAGCTAATTAGCTGCAGCTTATACTAATTTTCTTTGCTTTTCCAATCCTGTTTTATCAACTGGAAAATGCTTTACTGGATTACTGAGCACACACCCATACACACCACTCTTAATAAGGATTCAATACATGATCGCTTTATTTCACAGTTTCAGTTCTCACATAATCAGTACTGTAGAGGTAGCCAGATGATTTGTGGATGTGTTGACCTACTGTGAGTTCTTTGCTAAAGTGGGGCTTGTGTCTCATTTTTGTACTCAGTTTTCCTGAAATCAATTACCAATTAAAAATAAGTTAGGTACCTTTGAAACAAAATGCTACAGTCACATACATTTTTGTACTAACCTAATGTTCTATTTGACAAAATTAATGACATAAAAAGTATCATTTCGGGGCCGGGAGTTTGGCCTAGTGGTAAAGTGCTTGCCTAGCATGCACGAAGACCCGAGTTCAATTCCTTGGTACCACATACATAGAAAAAGCTGGAAGTGGTGCTGAGGCTCAAGTGGTAGAGCTCTAGCCTTGAGAAAAGTCCAAGGACAGTGCTCGGGCCCTGAGCTCAAGCCCAGGACTGGCAAAAAAAAAAAAAAGTATCATTTCTCCCAAAGAATAACAAATCTCCCAAAGTAATTAGAATAATTTTTAAATCAATCTTATTAAAAAGAAATATTTCCAGATGCTGGTAGCTCATACCTGTATTCCTGGCTACTCAGGAAACTGAGAACTGAGGATTGAGGTTTGAAGCTAGCCTGCACAGGTAAGTCTGTGAGATGCTGATCATCAGATAACTCAAAGGCTGGAGTTGGAGTTATGGCTTAAATGGTAGAGTACTAGCACTGAGCAAAAAGCCAAAAGAGCACACCCAGGTCCCAAGTTCAAGCCCCACTACCCACATAACAGAAAAAGAGAAAAAAAAATTTAATTACATGAATTCAAAATTGCTATATTAAAAATAGTCTCATTTGTTCCTAGCAGTATTTATAAGGCAGCATTTTCCAGTATAAGGTTAAGAGTTTTCCACCCTTTGTATTTTGATGGATTTGTTATATTTTTAAGTGATATTTTTCTTTCAATATGTTTTCACTTGAACAAACCAATATTCTGAAAAAATTAAGCCCATTTGTGTACATTTAAAGTGAAATAGTTGACTCAGAGGTAGGCTATAGTGTTTATATTGCAACGAGATGAAAAAACACTAGCATTCATTTAGTGCCTGCTTTATGCCATATATGTTAACTCACCTCAATCTTTTGATATTTTCTTCCTGTCCTTGTTTCCAAAAAGGGGAAACTGAAATTAGAGGGTCTGAATAACTTAACTGAGGTTACCTTCACAGAGCCTTTATTTATTTATTTAGTTAGTTAGTTAGTTAAGTTAGTTAGTTTTTGGAAATTGTTACAGAACTAATTTCTCAAGTGTACTACTGTTTCTTACGTTTTTTGTAGCATTTTTATTAAAGAATTTATTAACATTGATTTTTACATCATATTTCAAATGACATGTTTAACAAACAAGTGTTCGAGAAGGGAATCTCTATATACAATCACTGGCACTTAGTTTTTAGAACATAATCAAAATTCTTATGTTTTTGATGCTACAAAATTCCTTTTTCTTTTAGCAATTTATCCTCTGTTTGTGGTCAGTGTTGTAAATATTGACTTTGTAGTCTACAACCTAGCTAAGGTTACTTACTAGCCCTGCCAGGATTTTTGTAGATCGATTACATCGATCCAATCTACATAAATACACTTGTGTTTATTTCTCTGTCCCACATCAAGTAAAAATAACCAGGTTAACTTTATCCAATTTGAAGCATGTGATTTGTGATTAGGCTAATCTATCAAAGAATGACCCTATGAAAAAATAGTCACTCTCCTTCCTGAGCAGCAGAAACTAAGCACATAGCAACAGACCCCACGGGGCTGCCACTCCAGAAGGAAGGGCCATACTTATTAAAACATCAGAGACAGGGAAAACAGCCAATGAAAGAACACATAAGGGCCAGAAATACCAAACTGCAATTTATGATTTGCTTGTCAATTGGGCAGCTCCATGGATTGTCTAGAGTGAGCAGCAGTTGAAACTGTAATTATAGTAGACAATCTCTTCAGCAATAAGGACGTCAGCCAAAAAGGAAAAACCCACATTATTGATTGCTCCTTAATGTTATCTCTGTCCTTCCCTTTTCAACATATAATTTGTTATTGTGTTCTACACTGTAGCTTATAAATTTTAAAAAGAACTCAGAGATTTCCATTCTTGGTTATGAAAAGGCATGCTGTATCAGACCAATCTTTTTGTTGAAAACAGCTAGTAAAATCATAGTAAAAATAAAAGTTAGTTTGAAACCGAGTGCCAGTGGCTCCTGCCTGTAATCCCAACTATTCAGAAGACTAAGATCTAAGGATCATGATTTGAAACCAGCCTGGGTAGAAAGGTCTGTGAAACGCTTATCTCCAATTAACCATCAAAGGCCAGAAGTGGGGTATGGCTCAAAAGGTAGAGCAGCAGCCTTGAGTGAAAAAGCCAAGCTAGAGTAGAGGTCCTGAATTCAAGTTCCAGTAACAACATGTGCACGCACATGCACACGTGTTACATGTGCACGCGCGCGCAAACACACACACACACACACACACACACACACACACACACACACACACCCCTCCCTTGGAAGGCACAGAAACATTTAGGATATAAAAAGTAGATTATAAAAGAAGGAAGGATCTCTTAGAGAAGTTAGCTGAATATACTTTCATGGCTTACCTTTCAAAGCATTTGGTGGCTCTCATGGAGCCCAGAGCTAAGAAGCTGAGTAATCTAGGAGAACACAGGAGTTGAGAGGCTGGGATACTGAGCACAGCTTCCAGCATTAGTGTTAAGATAGAAATACTTCTAATTTAGGAGAAGACACCCTGGTACTTTTTCTGACCTTTCAGTTGGGATTTGGAAAGGATACAATCCAGGAGTAAGTAAGAATCAGAAATAAAGGCTGAAATATGTGGTCAGCACAGTTCCAAACTAGAATAAGATAATGACACTACTAGGTCTGCTAGAGAAAACAACGAAATGATTTTTGGAGAAAAAATGACGATTGAAGTGTGATGGTTTATATTGTGCAGCTTGGTTAAGCTGGAAACAACATTTCCCAGGTCCTTTCCCCCATACAGTTCTGGGTTGGAGTTAGTTCAGATGGGATGAACTGGCGAATGATTTGAAAGAAGGAAGGCAGCCGGGAGCACGTTGGCTTATGCTTGTAATCCTAGCTACTCAGGAGGCTGAGATCTGAGGATCAAGGTTCAAAGCCAGCCCTAGCACAAAAGGACCTGAGACTCTTATCTTCAATTAATCTCCAGAAAATGAGAAGTGGGGCTTGGCTCAAGGGTGGGGCTGTAGCCTTGAGCTGAAGAGCTCATGGACCGTGCCCAGGCTGAGTTCAAACCCCATAACCCACAAATAAAAAGAGAGAGAGAGAGAGAGAGAGAGAGAGAGAGAGAGAGAGAGAGAGAGAGAGAGGAGAGGGAGAGGGAGAGGGAGAGGGAGAGGGAGAGGGAGAGGGAGAGGGAGAGGGAGAGGGAGAGGGAGAGGGAGAGGGAGAGGGAGAGGGAGAGGGAGAGGGAGAGGGAGAGGGAGAGGGAGAGGGAGAGGGAGAGGGAGAGATGGAATGCACGCAGCACATGTTACAACTTTGAGGGTTTATTTTATAATCGAAAGTGGTTATAGATAAATCCAAATCCCAGGAAAATTCAGTTTACGCTCACCCACTTCTAGGAGTATGATCCCAAAAATACACAAGACAGAAAATCAAATGACAATAACAGTAGGAAGTAGATGAATGAACTCAGTATATCTCTTGGTCTTTATATTGTTTGATATTATAAATTATAAATGTATACTAAAATAAGAATGAATGCCATAGTTTCAAATGAAACTATAAATTATAAAATATTTTAAAGTGAAATAAGTTATTAGTTCAAAATTCAAGAAAGAGGAGAAAAGAACTATAAAAGAAGTAAAATGGTTAGACAATGAATAGTAAAGGGTAGATGCAAACTCAGCAGATGTAATCAGCAATACTGATTACTAGAAATGGATTGAGAATTCCATTCAAAGAGAAAAACTATCAACTGAACAACAAACCAGCGCTTATCATGAATTCCTAAAATTCCATACAGAATCCTTATTAAAAGCTTTTTAGGCAACAGTAGGAAAAGGTTAAAGTAACAAAATGGAAGAAGAAACGCTATATGAATGCTAATCAAAGAGAAGTCATGGATGCCTGTATATTTCTATCAGATGCTGGCTATTTAGACAAGGTGTTGTAGACTGAATAATGTCTGTGCTTTTCTGCCCAGATGTGCACTTCTTAAACCCTAGAGCATATAATACTACTTTATATAGCAATATTACATGGATAGCCAGTTGGAATTAGACAGAGGAACAGATGGTCTGGTCCTGCTAGGGTCTCTGGAGGACAGCAACTCAGCTAAGGGCTTGGCTCTGGATTCCTTCTTAGGTTGAAGCCATAGGTGAGATTCCTCTCCAGTCCTTTTCTCCTCTCTCATTTCTTCTTTCCCTTCCTCTTCCCCCATGTGCTGTTCTCCCCTGTATTCTTCCCCACTCTCCTTCTTTTTCTCCTCTCCCCTGCCCTCTCTTCAATTATATTTCTATTGCCCATCAACAAAACATTAGAATATGAGTCTATATAAAATCATGATACAATTTTCAATGTCATAGTGCATACGTAAATCTCTGACTACATCTAAATAAATTCAAAGACATATATTTACAAAAACAACAGGGAACTACTACTGAAAATTATTACTGACAAATTATGAAACAAGGATGATAAATAAGTGAGTGATGTATCACTTATGAGCTAGAAAACTCAATGGTAATTCTTCCTCACTGATTTATAGGTCAAATACATGTCAAATCAAGTCAGGTTCAGGCTTTAAGTAGAAACTGATTAGTTAATATTAAAATTTATCTGGTGATGTGTAAGGGCAAGGACTGTCAATGCAATCATGAGGGAGAAAAACAAACCTGGACAATTTATTTTGTTCTATATGAAGATATACATTTACAGTAGTTAATAGTATATTATTTTGGTGGTATAGAGGAAAATAGGCTAATGAAAGAATATATATACACCTATATGCATATATATTCACATATATATGTATATACATGTGAATACATTGTGATAAAGGCTGGGTGTCCAACAATGAAGGAAAGAATGATCTTTTCAGTGATGCTTAGAAAACTGGATATGCAGTTCTCTTCATTCCCACTCCTGAGTATACTGTGTATTGTAGGTCTAAGTATAAGGCATAAAACAACAAAATTTCCCCTAGATAACAAAGGAGAAAATATTTATTATATACATTAGTTGACAATTTCCTGAACTGGATACAATAAACAAGTGCTACCAGAATGGGAAAAGATGGAGAAATTGAGCTATAATAAACCAATAATTTCTTTTTTATCAACAGACTGTTCACTTAGCTAGTGAACATAGCAATGGCTCCTAAAATAATTTTTTGGTTGCTTATGGGGCTTGAACTCTGGGCCCAGGCACTGTCTCTGAGATCTTCAGCTCAAGGCTATCACATTGGGTTTTCTGGTGGTTAATTGGAGATAAGAGTCCATGGTTTTGGACCAGCATCCTCAGAACTTAGCCTTTTGAGTAGCTAGGATTACAGTCATGAGCCACTGGCTCCTGGCTTCCTAAAACTTGTATTAAATAGAATTAGTGTGCGATTTCATTTCCTATTATTACTCAAGAAAATTTAACATAGGGGTCTGTACAAATATTTGTGCATTAATTGTTACCGGCATTATACAATAACGCAGGAGTAGAATCAAACCAAGTGTAATGGATGTAAAACAGGCTTTAGACACACAACGGCAATACTATTTGGCTTTCATAAGGATAGACATGTTACAATATGAACTTTGAAAATATTAAGTGAACTCTGAAGCTATTAAGTACATGAACTTTGAAGATATTAAGAAAAAGAAACCAGTCACAGAAAGACAAATGATTCTGTTCATGGAAGATAGTCAAATTAGGATAGTCAAATTCTGAAGGTATCAAGTCAGAGAGAACATGGTTGCAGGGCTGCAACCTTTTCGACTTTGCTTTACCAAATCATATAGTGCTAAGAAAAAAGATGAGGGTGTAAAATAATCTCCACAGAATATACCTTCACCCAAAGCAAAGGCACACCACATGGCTCTATGGAATATGAGTCTCTCCTCAGAATCAATAGGAAAGCTGGGCCATGCATTTTCAATTGTGGACATGAAATTCAACTTGATTCATGATAGTTCATGCAGATTTTTCCCCAAGTTATTTTTATATTAAGGCATGTTTGAAAAATTTCAACCCAGATCTTGGTTTAAGTTTCCCAGACTTAGTAAGTAATTGCTCCAGTAATGAGTTCTTATGTCTTAATTTGGTCTGTTCCAGATGTTAACATCTAGGTTGTTTGTTTTTCATTCTCCACCCCTCTACATTTCCTTATAAAAGAGTCCATTTGTGAATGTCCTGGGGTTCTTTTTCAAAAATATATATATATATATATATATATATATATATATATATATACGGTGGGGAGAGGTGGAGCAGGAGATCAAGAAGCAGGGTGGGTGAGAAATTTAGCATCTCTCCCACAATGCCAGTGTGACTAACTTGTCTCCCAGAACACAGCTTGGAGAGAACCAGTTTCCACCTTTACAGAAAGCCAATTCTGCATTTACAGAAGGGCAATGCCCGGAAAGCACACATTCAAAGTCCGGGAAATCACGCATTCAGGGCTGCCAGCGGCCTGCCCTTAAGGCAGGGCACTGTATTGGTGGTCCTCTTTGAGTGGGAAGTAAAAAGCCTGTGGTGAATTTGGTGTGCTGTACTAAATTCAACTCACCCTCCTCCCCCTACACTGACTGAACCCAAGGAATGAGCCCCCATCCTATAAACTAGCACAACTGAATAACTGTTAGGAAAAACTTGGCTTATACATCCAAGCTAATAAAGTAATGCACTGATAGAGTGTATTAATACAAACCTGAATTTTCGACCCAGCTGGTGAGCAGCTGGATGGCAGCTGCGTGATCTGGGATTGTTCTCCAGCAGATAGGGGAGATCCTGCACAGGACAGTGCTTTTTGCATTTTAGTATGCATGGAAATCAGTTTGAAGGCTTGCTAAAAATGCAGATTCCATGGCTACAGGCCTACCAATTCTGATCTGGGATAGGCCCAGAAATCTGTTTTTATGCATACATACATACATACATACATACGTACGTACATACATACATACACACACATCAGGTGGTTTTGGTGCAGGTGGTGGGAAAACATGTTTTGAGAAACATTGCTCTTCACTGGTACTAATAGCACCATTCAAGATATTTAGCAACTGAAACAAAAGATAAATAGGCTTTCAACCAATCTTTCTACTTGGTTTTCGACAGCCGAGTCCAATCCACAGCTGGTAAAGAGGCTGGATAAGGACCACAGATAGGTTTATCCCTGGGGACAGAATACTTAAAATGGTTTGGGGACCTCTGTTTCTCCCCACCCGCCTCCAACAGGAGAGCTGGAAGGCAGCCATACCCCGAGCTGGAAATCCAGCTGGCACAAAAATTGGAAGACAATCCTCAGTAAAGTCTGGGTTCAATATCTTACTGCCAAAGAGCTTGGCTGTCTGCCTTGTGGTATGCAGTCTACCTCCAATTGATACAACGCTTTGATAACGTAAGAGCAGCATGGGTTAATTCCAGAAAGTGGAAGGCACATAGATAAAAGTTCTAAGGCCCAAGGTTTGGTCCCCAAATGGCATGGAGCTTCGATGATATTTGGGAATGAGTTTAAGGCTCCAATGGTAAGAGTTTTTGGATGTCAGGAATGAGGTCTGGGTTCAATCTCTTGTCATTAAAAAGCTTGGAAGACCAGCCTACGGTCTGGTTTCAATCGTCAGATGGTAAAGAGTTCAAATGACAACAATGGTTTCTAGGTTCAAGTGAAAGCTGACAAACAGCTTGAAATAGACTGCAAGATCTGGGTTCAATCTTGAAACGTTAAGGGTTTAGATAATTGTCATGAGGAAAGAGGTCAGCTTGGAGGATTCTGAAAGTCTAGGTGAGGTAGCTAAGAATCTGCACCAGATGAGTAGAGACAACCTGTAGTCATGGCCCACGTGGGAAAGGAGTGAGGTGGTGGCTACCCTTTTCAGACTAGGCAATGGAGAGGGTGCCCAGAGATCACTGATCTAGTGTTACATATTGAACTAACATTAAAAAAGAAGCTTGAATTCCAGCCATAGGTAGGAAAAGTGTATAGGAGAAGTACTAGGTCATGAGCTAATTTTGCAAGAGAATATGTGACTTGTCCATATCCACAACTATGGGAAGGACTGCAGGCACCAGGCCTGGGAATGTGATTTCTGAAATAATGGAGCTCTTTTGCCAGGACCTTTGCTGACAGAACGACTGTTTTATATGGTTTAGAGAGCAGACGTCTGAAAAAGCACTGAAATCTACGATGTGTGTTCGAAAGTCAGATGACAGCTGGCAAAATCTTGTTCTTACAGTTTTACTAATACTCTTCTTTCTGATTATTCTCATTTATCAACAAACAGCAGTTTCTGGAAACTGTTAAAAAAGCATTCTCCAATAGTCAAGAAGCAGACAATTCTCCAAGTACCTAGCAATCCAGGAGGCTCTTAGAAAGACAAAAAAAAAAATCTGGATTCCCGAGAGGGAAATGTTCATGGTCCAGGTTGGCTATGACACCGTATCTCAAAAATAATCAACCTAGAAAGGAGTAGATCGAGTAGTAAAACACTGGTCTAACAAATGTGGGACATTAAGTTCAAACCACCAAAAAATGCTCCAAGTAAATAATGAAAGCCTACTAATTATAAAACCCCACAATAAAATGTTTTTATTTCAAAGCTGATGAATTACAAAGAAAGAGAAGGGCATATTTCTCCACTATTAGCATTCAGGGGGGCAATCTGAAATTCCAACAAGTTAAAGATAGGACAATGTATACCTCAAAAAGTATAATAATTGCAATAATCAGAACTTGTGAAATATACTTAACTTCATTAATCCACACTGATACTTTAAGAATCATTGGTCATTTCTAAAAGATAAGAGAATGATTCATTTGCTTGAGAAGAGGAAAAGGAGCAAAAAGAATCAGCCATTGATCTTACCTCCCCTTTCCTATATTAACTGACTGATGAATATTGAAAACATGAGGGAAAGCAGATTTTGTGAAAAGCACTACAACCAATAAATTAATATATTCTTCAATCTCCAATGAATTATTACATTTGGGCATTGAGCTTCAGCAGCTGCTCGCATGAAAAAGAAGGGAAGCAGACATCATGTTCCTCTAAATTAAAAAAAAAAACAAAAACAAAAAAACCTCAAAGCCACCTTACAGATGTGCTCAAAGGTTTTCTAAGAGCAATCAAAAGGCTTGGAGTCCTCTTAAGGAATCTATAACAGGCCTACATTTCCAGCTACATATCTATATGAGGTTAGGTTCTTTTCATATAGTTCAACAAAATAGCACAATTGATTGAATGTAAAAGCAGATGTGATACTAACTGTCTTCAGTTAGATAAGACATTAAACAGATTTGCAGAAGTGTAAAATAATGTCAGTTTTTCACCAGACATTTTTTCCATTTTGAAAAATATCGCTATTTATGACTTTCAAATGACATTTATGTTAACAGGTAACCATTTTATTACTGTTATCTTAAAATGAACTATTGCATATGGACTGTTAAATTCCCCAGTTTTACTTTCTCACATAGCAAATATTTCTAAGTATAATCACATAAATCATGACAGATTTGTCTTCCAAGAAATAAAAGCATCTGAAACTAAAATATTTCAGAACTGTCAGCTTTGCCAAGAGATAAAACCTGTCTGATCATGACCAAATCCAACTATTAGTATCAAATATATGTGATTAGCAAAATTCATAGTGGGACCTTTTAGAGGCCAGTTGTTCTACTAAGGAGTAGAAAATGATAGGGAGATGCTATAGATGAAAAGACCAGAGATAAAAAGCAGGAAATTTATTTTTAAACAAAAATGCAATGCCAAACAACAGTGTCTAGGAAGGGTAACAGGAATAGAAATAAAATGGAATGATTTTTAGCCCTTCTTTAGAGGCAGACGACAGGATCACTGGAGAAAAACACGCAGGAGGTTCAGAGTGACCTACGTGATAGTTACAAAGGTGTTTATAATAATTCACCAAACCACAAGGAGTCCTTCTTAAAATCAATATATAAAAAAAGATGCCAAATACCATGTTACTCCGTCCTTTTCCAGGCATAGAAAGGAGTCTCGGAGCCTGTGTGTAGATAACCATTGTGCTACACTAATGATGTGGCAGAGAGTGTAGAGTCTACTCTTCCATCACATATTTAAAATTAGGTCAGGTACCAGCTGCCTACTCTCAAGTTCTTATGTGTGTCACTCTGTACAGAAGTGGGGTTCTCACACTCTGTCTTGGGAATTGTTAAAGAAAAATGTGTGAAATGTCATTGTTTTGGGCTGAGCTCCTGCATTAGGCCCCAAGAGATCAAGACTAAATCAGAACTGGGTCATGCTAGGGGCCACCTAATCAAGCTGAACATTAACAAAACTATCCAGTTTTTATTTCCCCCAAATAGGAAGATTCATAGCAACCAATCAAAAGGGTCCAGTCAATCCATGCTGTTATAAGGAAGTCCTCATTGACTTCTTTATCCATACAAAGACAGTGCCTTTGAAAGAGCAATCTGTTCTTTGTTCCTTGTTTCTGTTTTCCTTTACCTTTTCTACCTATAAAACCCATCCTGCCTGCTCTGCTCAGGGGAGCACTTCTCTATCTCATAGGTGGGATGCAGGAAAGTTTATGAATTTCTAGCATAGACCAAGCCGGTTTTTTTTTTAAAACAACAAACATGTTACATGCTCATGCATGTAATCCTAGCTACTAAGGGAGCTGAGGTCTGAGGATCGTGGTTCAAAGAAAACCCAGGCAAGAAAATCCGTGAGACTCTTATCACCAATAAACTAGCAGAAAACCAGAAGTTGTGCTGTAGCTCAAAGTGGCAGAGCATTAGCTTTGAGTGAAAATGTTCAGGGATCGCACCCAGGCCCTGAGTTCAGGCCCCACGACTGACAAAAACACAAAAACAAGGAACAATGGAAAACCCCATTTCAGTTCACTGAAATTTTGTCTTTGAACAGAGTGTGAGTCCACCTTTGGGAAGGCAGTGTTTCCTGAGTTAGAAAAGTGATCTCCTTCCACCTCAACCCTTCGGACCGTGACATCCAAATCTTTACCACAGAACCTGGAATCCTTCATTTCCTTTACCTGATTCTTTGTCTGCCTTCTTGCCTATGAGAAGCAGAAAGCATATTCTCTAGAAATCAACTCCAAACTGAATCTAACAAATTTTAAAGTGCCTCCTGGTAAAAGTGCATAGCCTTTAGAGACAGATACAAAGAAGTTCACATATTTTACTCTTCATTCAAGCTTCACCTAGAGTCTACCTATTCATATAGTTCATGCACTTTTGGTACAAATCTTTTGGTCTGGTTTGTAAACCTTTGGTATTTAGAAAGGATGTATTTGAAATAAAGAGGGATAAATGATTATAGATGGTCAATTCAGCAAATGTATGTGCTATAATGACCATGTGCAACATACTGCTAAATATTAGAAAATACCAAAGACAAGAGAAAGTGGAAAAAACTCAAATTAATCATTTATGAATTATTAAAGAAGGGAGGGGGAAAGAGGGAGGAATAGAGGAAGGGACAGAAGGAAGGAAAGGTACACTGTAACGGCATTTGGAATTTTGGGTATAGCCTATGTATTAGTCAGAGTTCTCAGGAAAGCAAGAGCCAGTGTAAAAGGACTAATAAGAGGTTCTTTAAGAGATTTATGCAACTGTGGGATTTGACTAGCAAGTTTGACATTTGTAGGATGGACCATTAACAGGAGGCATCTGGACCTCAACAGGCACAGAGGAAATCCGCAGACCCAAAGCAGCCTTTCTTCTCTTTGAAAACCTCAACTCTCTTGGTAAGGCTTACAGCTGATTGACTCAGACCGGCCCATGTTACTTACATCCTGTAACATAGTTATCATTTTATATATTACTTTCTGTTTTAGAGAAAAATCCAGACATGACTCTTTTTCCTATTCTTCCCAGCAGGTAGCACAATGTTAGGCATTGAAACAATTACAGAGGAGTATGGGGCCATGTCTACTTCCCCATCCCATCTATTTCTCGGCCTCCTGAGCCCTCAGCTGACCCCTTGCAGCAGAGCCTCCTGAGGAAGCATATATGGTCTGATCTGTGAATCCCATGGACATGACAGTCTTACAGGGGCTAAAAGAGTTGGGAATTTATGATCAGGCTTAAATTTAAAATTTATAAGCCATCTAGGAAAGTTCATATAATAAAACTATAATAGATCAGCTTTAGAAGTAGACTAGTGAAAAATATGTGATCCATATTTTACTATAGTATGCCTTTACTAATGTAGGTAATGAGCCATATAAAGAACATTCACTTACTCATCTAGACATAATTAAAATACCGAAACTTTATAAATTAAAATCCAAATCTACAACCATGCAACATTAAGGCTGTAAATGTAAATTCAGAAGTAAAGAGAGATAATTTTCTCATATTATTAATGACTGGTAACCCTAGCCATGTAGAATTACTGTTGAATTTGATATTGGTTATAAAGCTGTAAACCCCTGTAAGATTCAAATAATTTCTATAACATCACCAGGATTCTGTTCCTGAAAGATAAAATGGAGATTAGACAAGGAAATGGCCTATGAAAAGATAAACCATATTTTTGAAAACATGAATTAACTTTATCACTTATTTATGGAAAATAATAGAACGTCCAAATTGTTCAAGACATCATGATAAACTGAAAATGGGGGATTGAAATATTTAATTTATGAGGAACACAGTTCTCTAAATTCCTATAATTTAGTGGTGAAATAGGGCATATATATATATATATATATATATATAATAGAGAGAGAGAGAGAGAGAGAGAGAGAGAGAGGTATTCTTATACTATGATGTGTACCTAAGTTGGGTACCAGTGGTTCATGCCTATAATTCTAGCTGGACAGGAGGCTGAGATTTGAGACTCTTCTCTCCAATTAACCAACCAAAATCTAGAAGTGGAAGTATGGTTCAAGTAACAGAGTACCAGTTGTAATTTTTTTTAAAAAGGCCAAGTAAGAGTATAGGTCTTGTGTTCAAGTTCTAGGATGGACAGCCTCCCTCTCCCCCCCCCACCCCCTACACACACACATGCAAAGTTTACAAGTTAAATTATATTCTTTATTCCTTTTATTTATAATTCTCTAAAAACAATGCTAAATGTTCAAAATATCCTAAAAGAATGTAGAAAATACCCATTTCCCCATCTTACCCATACTACTGGCCTCCTCAGTTCTTACCTGACTTCTGTGAGGCAGAGATGGCTCAGTGATACATACTTAGGCCCATCTATGGATCCCAAATACAGTAAAACACAGGGATTCAAAAGTAGAGGAAGACAGATTCATATGGAAGAAGAGGTGATTATGACAAATGAAAATTTCTAAGGATACCACTGAAGATAATTTTTAAGAATCAGAGATGGAAGGACCTAACTACATGTATTATTATTATTATTATTATTATTATTATTATTATTATTATTACCTGTCAGTCGTGGGGCTTGGACCCTGGGCCTGGGCATTGTCCCTGAGCTCTTCAGCTCAAGGCTACCGCCCTATCGTTTGAGCCACAGTGCCACTTCCAGTTTTCTGGTGATCAATTGGAGATAAGAGTCTCATGGACATTTTAGTGCCTGAGCAGGTTTTGATCCTCAGATCTCAGCCTCCTGAGTAGCTAGGATTACAGGCATGAGCCATTGCTCCTGGCTCTGTTACATTATTTTTTTTAGTATTGTCTTACTCTTATTTAAACCTCATGACAATCTTTTAGTTGGATTTTCTTTGCCATGGGGTATGTCACTAGGACTTGGAGAAGTTCAATGATGTGCCTGAGCTCCTACAGCTGGATCTTAAATCAAGATGCCTTATTTCATACCTATCATCCATGAACTAGTTCATTAACCAGTACATACACGCTTAATTAAGAAAACCTCCTAACTATCAAGATGAAACAGGAATTCATAGTATATTTACAAGAAAACTGAGTTAGTAATTCAGGTAGTCTGTGTTATATATAGTGGATAAAGTAGGAAATATAGATGGAAATAGATGGAGAAAATGACAGAAGGTCTCTAAGGGCAAGGTATTGATTCTGGACTTTATTCACAGATACTAAGCTGCTGTAAGTAAAGAATGCCATGAATTATGAGGGTATAAAGGGATCCGATGGTAATAGCACAATGGAAATGGGTGGGAGAGGTAATAGACTACAAGGAAGGGTAGTAGTTAGGAGATGTACACATAGACACACACACATACACACACACACACACACACACACACACACACACACACACATAGACATATAGACATCCGATATCATTAGGAAAGAAATAATAACCCAAAGTAGGGTCACAACAGTGGAAACACACAACACAGAACATAGAATAATGTGAAGAGCTAGATCCTAGAAAACTTGAAAGCTGATTGGATTTGAGAAGAGGAAAAATAATAGGGAAGATTTCAAAGATAAATCCAAAGGCTCAAGCTTGATTTGCTGAGAGAAAGATAGTGTCATCAATTGAAACATGGAATGCAGGAAAAAAAGACTATATGGGGGAAAAGTGTTAATCTGAGTTGGTCATACTGATGTAAGTGAAGATGATTTAAAGAAATTTGTGGAACCAAGGAAATGAACCATGATAGCTATGTTTTTCTTAAGGAAAATTATTTTCATTTATTGTATGTAATATTAAACTGTTCATAATGCTTTGTTCATGATGCTAATTGTTGCTTGGTTAATTAATATTTATAAACCTAGTAATTAATACATGAACTGTGATAATGATAATAACATATTTACATTGTACATTTTTTATACATTGTGTATTTTTTATACATTGTCTCCATTTCTCTGATTGTAATTCTTTGAGATAACTAATACCAGAATCTTGTTTTGATCCCCTTAAATATTAAAAATAAAAAATAAAGGCCAAATCAAACACCTTTCTTTCTTTCTTTCTTTCTTTTTTCTTTCTTTCTTTTTTTTTGCCAGTCCTGGGGCTTGTACTCACTGTCTTTGGACACTTTTTACTCGAGTCTAGTGCTCTGTCACTTGAGCCACCAACACCTCTTCTGGCTTTTTCTGTGAATGTGGTACTGAAGAATTGAATCCAAGGCTTTGTGCATGCTTTGTGAGTATTCTACCACTAGGCTATGCTCCTGGCCCCAACCATACACATTTCTAATAGCAATATGTCTTAGTTTTAATTGTATTTAGCTTTATAAAAAATAGGCTTTTTATACTCAGACTATACATAATCCAGAACTTGCCTATTTCTCTCAATTTTGTTGCTAAGATTCATCCTGTCAGGGAGCTGTAGTCCATCTCCGGAATTCTATCAGCCTTGCCCCAAACTGTAAATGTGAGTAAAAGAGAGATTGACACCACCTCCCTGATGCATTCTCTAGAAAGATGGCTTTTCAGTAATCTTAATGTAACATGAGAGTTTCTAAGGCTATGATGAAATACATTGTCTTACTACAATAAAATATAAATTCTATGACTTGTGGCATAAATCAGTCTTCTTTGTTCTCTGCTTAACTTCTTAGTCTGGATCATAAGCTGATTCTCAAACAATATTTTACTCGCATTTATTGAAGCAATGGAAACAAATACATAAGGACATGGAAATTTAAAAATAATTGTTCATCAGATGATATTTTCTTTTGATGTATGTACCTTTCTTGAAGCTATAACACAGGTGGCTTTTCCACCTGTCATGGTAATGATGTTTGCCTCTACAAATCTACTGTTACCAGGAACAGTATCTAGTTAGAGGAATTGGTTTGGCATAGTTTGACAAATGGCCAGCCTCACTGTCTCATAATTATGTCAACAGAACTTGCTGCATGTTAAAATTCTATATTGAGATATCTATGAAATGATTGGTACCAGAAAATATAGAAAATTCAATACATTCTCAATTATCACAAAATTGTAGGAAACAATAGTACAGCTAATTCCAAAGGCATTTGTCTTTGGCTTTGGTATTTGGGTATTTGTTTTTGAAAATGGAGATCTTTGGGAACTATATAAAATTTCAGTAATTAAATTAAACCATAACAAAGACTAGCAGAAAAAAATTAAAGGTTCTCCAAATTCCCTAACCTACTTCCTTCTAAAAGATATTCACATCCCAAGTCCTCACTATTGAAAGTAGATATAACATCACTTCTTACTTAAAAACAAACCAACAAACAATTCGTTTTCTACAACATCATACAATAAAATCTTCCTTTCTCTCTACATAGCTATATGTGTGCATTGCTCTTCCCCAGGTTGGGAAAAGGGTACTGGAATGTTTTGTTTCCAAAGCTTCCAAATGATGAGCTTATTGCCTGGAGGAAATAAAATAAAATTCCAAGTCTTCTGACTCAATTTTTGGATGCACACATTTCTTTCGGTTTTAGAAAATGATGTGATCACTTCAAATTCTTATTGTGGCTAATGACAAACTCTCTTTTATTCCTATGAGATCTTTTCACTGGAAAACTAGAATTCCTTAATGTGAGAGCTCAGTTAAGGTGGGAATTCATTGAGCTGGTCCTATTTCGAAGCTGTGTGGCTTTGGGCAAGTCACTTGGCTACCCGTGGCCTATGTATGCACTCACGTGTGAACTAAGGAAGTGGATCTGATTATTTAGCCTATTCTAGTTTTGCTATTTTCTGGATTGATAAATAGAAAAGATGGGGAGGATCTTCATTAGGTGGAAGCTGCCGGCCACGACAGCATATTCAAGATTCACGCTTCCAGAAGCACAATCAGCTGTGCAAGATGCTGTCATTCTCTAGACTTGGAGAAATCTCCATTTAGCTGGGTGCCGATAGCTTGTAGTGTAATCCTAGCTTCTCAGGAGACTGAGATGTAAAGGTCTCAGTGTAAAGCCAGCCCAGGTTGACAAACCTCAGAAACTTTTACCTCCAATTAACTAGAAAAAAATCCAGATGTGGAGATGTAGCCCAAGTGGTAGGACTCTAGCCTTAAGCAGAAAAAAAGCTAAGCAAAATCATGAGGTCCTGAGTTCAAGCTCCAGTACTTACCTCCACCACCCAAATCTTTATTTAGAATGGCTTACATCTTTATATGGGGGCTGTGCTTTTATTGATGACATTAAGGTACTCGTATTCTTGTGTGATTTTGATAATTATGTAAATGATACTAGTAAGTCTAACAATAATTTCTTAACAACAGAGGGAAGACTCTAGACTTCTGTCAACATTTGGTATGTACCTAGGATGGTTTCAAAGCCAGCACTGGAAAACTATTAATGAAATGATTAAGTTAGCACCACAGATTAAAGATGATCATGGCTCTGATTTAAGGGGGAAAGATGAGGGCAGAAAATCTCATTCCTTTATGCCTCTCTCTCCACTCAGGTAAGTACCCTAATATGTCTTCCATCATCAGTTTCTCCATTTCTTGCAATGTGTGCTGAAGGTAGGCGGAAGGCAGCAGGCATGGCATCTTTGGCAGTGCCTTCTTGTCCTGTCTACCTGTGTTCTGAGCACCACTTCCATGTAGCAGAAACGGGAGTGTGAGGGTCTAGAAAACAGAGCACGTTTTTATAGGAAGATTATAATCCCTAAAGGCCATTTTCTAGGAGACTTTGAAGAAGTGTTATGAGCAATGGCAGCATTTTTATATTTTCCATGGTCACCACTTTGAGGACCAATTCTCAATTGAATGCATAAATCCTTTCCTTGGTTTGGGTTGTCTTGTTTTGTTTGTGAGTGGGCCTCATTACTTTCCAGTCACACCTGGTGTGTATTTCTGATGTGGCTGAGAGCAGGCTGGATGGGGGACTTCCCGTCTACTCTCTAGTGTGTCCTGCCTGTGAGCAGGTGTGTCATGGGCTAAAATAAGGTTGGGAACAGTCATTTGCAGGCTGAAGGCAGCTGGAGTCTTGAGAGCACAAGCTCCTACTTGATTGTCTTGGGATTGCTCAGTAAAAAGGCAGAAGAGCTTTTCATTACCAGTAGTTGTGTTTCCCAACCAATTGGAATTCTTTTCCATTGAGAGTATTCTCCCCCTATACAACCTCAATTTGAACAGATGTAGAATAAGAAGCCTTGGGCCTGGCATGTGGTGTGGGATTTCTGTTTCCTATCAAGCAAGATAACTTTACATATTCTCTTCAGAGCTAGAGTTTATTCACCATCAGATGGCTTTTTTTGTCCTGGCTGATTCTGTAGGGGGAAGGTGACAGTATTATAAGCTTAATGTGACTTGTTTTTTATACAACTTAACAAGGAAATAAGCTGTGTCACAAAAGCAATTACAACTTAACAAGAAAATAAGCTGTGTCACAAAAGCAGTCATTATTTTAAGAGGTAAAAGTTAAATTTTCTTAAATAACTGCTATGTCCTGCCTACCTATCTGTTGGGGTTCATTACACGAATCTATTAACTAAGACTTTTGAAAAACAAAATGTTATGTTTTGGCCCAACATACCCTCATTTGATTATGAAGAAAATTAATCCTGGGTTTTGAAGTTTGTGATTAGATGAAAAAGCACTTGAAAGACACAGCATGAGGCTATATGTAAAAACCATGAGCCTGGAGACAGGCTTTGGCTCTGTATCTACTGCACACATTTTTCCCTGTTGTCATGGAAACACAGGCGTAGGGTAGCATTGGCTGGAACTCTCTCTGGAATAACTGATGCACCACTCAAAGATCTTCATTATTAATTTTAAAAAGCTTTCAGTAAAACCTGAAAAATCAAAAAGTTACTGAAACTCAAGACAAAGAAACACATGGAAGAAAACAAATACTGCTTTCAAGAGAGTTTCATCAGGCTGCTGCCAAGCTACTAGAATGGCAAAATGTTTTCTTTTCTTTTTTAAAAAATATTTTATTGTCAGGGTGATGTATAGAGGGGTTACAGTTATATTCATAAGGTAGTGAGTACATTACTTCTTGAACAGTGTCCACTGTTGAGTGTAGATAAATCCCACAGTGGTGTTCTATGAGAGTCAGAAAGTATATCCACCAAGGATAGAAGAAGGAAAGGGGGAAGGAAGGAAGGAAGGAAGGAAGGAAGGAAGGAAGGAAGGAAGGAAGGAAGGAAGGAAGGAAGGAAGGAAGGATTCCTCACCAGGACATTAGAGAACAGATCAGAAAAATGGTTTAGTAGTACAAGTTAAGGCTTCCACATAGCCATAGACTCTTCCAGGAAACTGGAGAAATAGGAAAAGCCATTTTGTTTCACCGTATAAAAATAAAGTAAAATAAAGTTTTGTTTTGCTGGTCCTGGCTCTTGATCTCAGGGCCTAGGTACTATCCCTGAGCCACTTTTTGCTCAAGGCTAGCCCTCCACCATTTCAGCCACAGTGCCACTTCTGGCTTTTTCTGAGTGGTTTATCAGAGATAAGAATCCCACAGACTTTCCTCCAGGGGCTGGCTTCAAACCTAGATTCTTAGATCTCAGTCTCCTGAGTAGCTAGGATTACAAACATGAGCCACTAGAGCCCAGTCTAGCCCCCCACCTCTCTTTTACTGCTAATCCTGAAGCTTGAATTCAGAGCCATGAGATTCTTTTGCTCAAGGCTAGTGTTCTACCTCTTAAGCCACAGTGCCACTTCCTAGCCCCCTCCCCCTTTTTAAGAACTGGTTGATTGGGAGTCTTTATCATTACTGGGAGGACAGGTATATGCCATTACTTCCAGCTTCTTGCATTCAGGACTCTTCTGGACTTGAATACCTAAGTCTGATTCTCGCATCCTCAGCCTCTCATGAAGCTGGGACAGGAGGAGTGAGCCTGGCATTTAGCACCAAGATGAACTCCTTTGTGAGAGTGAAAAGTTTGTTGACTGTCCACAAAATTATATGCATATCACATTCATTATAACACGTGTTTACTTGTCTGTTTCAAGGTTCCCTGCTTAGCTATGGATTATTTGACTGAGCTTCCAAACAAAAATTGTCTCTTTTCTTTTGGAATGGGAGACCTTAGAGGAAAGAATAAGAATGTGAACATAGAGATTTCTTGGATGTCTGTCTCTCCATTAAAGGAATCTTAATTTCCTCTAGCCTGCTTGCCTTATATTGCATGTTTCATGCGTACTTGGCACCATAATGACTATTTTATGAGTTTTATGAGAACTGGTTTACTGGGTAATCAAGCAGAGAGAGAATTGTCACAAGGCTCACTTACAAGAAATTCAATTATGAATTGCTAAATGTGCCACTCACACAAAGAAGATGGAAACGTGCTTTTTTTCTTTTCTTTTTGAAATACATCATTAGCCATAACAAGTCAGCATTTCTTTGCTTCTCAGTGGCCACATCATGACTTTCAAACTTCCCATCCAAGAACTAGAACGTCATTCCCAAGACCCCAAAGTGCAATGACCTATAATTGAGAGTAAATGCCTTTCACTGAAACTCAGCAAACATGTGAGAATCTATTGCTACATCTCAGGCAATATGTTAGAGGTTGATGAGGAAAAGCAAATATGAATAATAGTTAAAACTGCTATTCACAAGGAGACAAAATTCCAGAAGAGAGCCGGGCATGGTGGCTCACGTCTGTAATCCTAGCTATTGAGGAGAATGAGATCTCAGGATCCTGGTTCAAAGGCAGCAGGGACACTAAAGAATGTTGAGACTCTTACCTCCAATTAATCACTAGAAAACAGGAAATGGGGCCGTGGCTCCAGGGGTAGAGCAGGAGACTTGGGCTGAAGAGCTCAGGGATAGCACCCCGGCCCAGAGTTCAAGCCCCATGACCAACCCCCATGCCCAAAAACAAATTCCAGAAGAAAGAAATAAAAAGAGCCTATAGTTTGTTCCAAACATACCGAGAAATATATGAAACCCAGGATCCATGGTGAAGGGGGAAAGATTCTAACAACTAGATGCAGGGTGAGAAAAATGCAGGCTTTCTATACTTACATGTTTTAAGAAAAGCTAGCACAGCATCATCTTAGGAACTGTGCCTCTGTCTACTACCCACACGGCTAAACAGACAATTCATGACTTAACATGGTTTGATTTTTTTTTTTAACTT
Organism: Megascapheus bottae; assembly: GCF_031878675.1. Classification (NCBI taxonomy): domain Eukaryota; kingdom Metazoa; phylum Chordata; class Mammalia; order Rodentia; family Geomyidae; genus Megascapheus; species Megascapheus bottae. The sequence goes on along the minus strand of NC_143523.1, from coordinate 23,658,822 downwards.
TTTGCCTTTATAATGGTGCAAAGATGGTCCACATCAAGTTGATACTGTTGTCTGAAAGTTCAGTTGTGATCTTTTCCTGGACTACTATTTTGTGACATGTTTTTGTGCTGGGTATTGACAGGAAACTGAAGCTCTAGCAGCCTCATCATCTTGAAATTAAGCAGTTCACCCTCCATAGCCCACTGTAATGCTGGCATTTTTTGAATGTAAGTATTCAACTAGTTATGTGAGATATTATGCTTCTGCACAATTATAAACGAGTGGGAGTGTTCTGCACATACTCAGTGTAGGCTGAGTTAAGGTACGATGTTCACCAGGTTAGATGTGTTACATGAATTTTCATTTGAGGACATGTTCCATTTACAATGTGTTTATTAGGGACATGATCTCATCATGAATGAAGGTATATCTCAATTCTCTCTCCCTCCTTCCCTCACTTCTTCTCTCTCTCTCTCCCTCCTTCCCTCACTTCTTCTCTCTCTCTTCCTGTCCCCATCATTTCTTGGCAGTACCAAAGTCTGAATTCAGGATCTTGTGTTTACTCAACTTGACTGCTCAGTTGATACTCTACCACTTGAGCCATAGTTCTAGCCCTGCGTTTTTGCTATTTTCTGTGTTTTGGGGAAGATGGAGTCACACAAACCTTTCTGCTTCAAACTGTGATCTTCTAGAAGCAACCGCTTATGCATCTACAAGTACATTCATGACCCATTGACCCCCCCACAACTATATCCCTTTTTATCAATTTTCAAAAGCCCTTTCAACTTTCGAGACTTAATTCAAATGCCAGCATCTTTTATTCTGTTTGTTTTATTTTTTTTGAGTCAGGGCTTTATTCTGAATCCAGGCTTGACTTGATCTCATGAATCTCGTGCTTTGGCTTCCTGAGTGCTGGGATTACAGGTATGCCTCATTATACCTCTCTTCAAATGTCAGTATCTTGAGGAGGACTTTTGTCCAGATTCCCTATGTGCACAAACTCAAGATAAACTGTTGAATTATTTCACCACCTTTCTCTCTGCGTATATATAAAAGAGCTCAGTTCATTGTGCTCTAGATTCTAATTTACATGTCTCACAGCTCTTCCCAAAGCACATACACAAACAAAATGTGGGCTTCAACTTCATTAGGGCAGAGAGCTTTTACTTTTCATATATCATACATACCAGGTATTGCATTAAACAGGTTCTGATAGAGTGCATGAATGTGAAGGCTGCTGGGAGTATGTGGAACATTATAATATCGATTATTTGTCATCTGTGAAGATATGACTATATTCTCTTATGGAAGAAAAGGAGCTTGTTTTAGGACCAGCTTGACGCTAATCATAAACACGGCACTCTTTATCTACTGTCACCCAAAACAAGCCTTAAACGGGGAGCGCTGAAGTTCTTTTATTTCCTAGCAGATCTAGCGAGAGAAACAGAAGTTCTGATTATTCACTGGTCTTTGGACTAAAGGTAGTGTTCTTCCAATTTTTCTTATTCACTGAAAATTTTATGTAATTGAATCTATATGAAAGTTCAATATGGGAAGGGGTATCCATGTTCAAGAAGTATGTACCAGGGCCTGATGAATGTAACTGGAGCCTCTCTCTATATCACCCCAACAATAAAATACAATTTTAAAAAAAGTAAGTAGATGAAATTGAAAAAAATTAAGTAATGCCTTCTTAATGTTACCCTGATTCGAGAAATGATTCCACTTTCATTCACAAGAAGGGTATTGATTAGGTGGGAGCTAAGGATCAGAGAGTTCGACCACTGTGTAAAGCCAGATGGCCATGTAAGTGCTCTGATGGTCAAGCAGCCTGGGGACCCAAGTACACTGGAGATTGGTCAACGCGCAACACATGAGAATCCAAACAGCAAGTATTGCAGCTTTTTCACAGACATAAAATAGTCAGGGAAGGAAGTAAGGGTTTCTAGCTACCATGTTCAAATTGGTGGAACTGGAGGTCTCATACATTCCAAATGTCAATTCTCAGAGATTTGGTGCGTGTGTGTGTGTGTGTGTGTGTGTGCGCGCATGTGTGTTTAATTTCTAGTTTTAGATTCAGAAAATATTCTTAGAGGTCCTGACACTTCCACTTGCTAGACTTATTTGACAACTCTGATAAGTACAGTGGAGCTAATAATAACCTGAAACTGAAATGTGGATGATAAATTCAAACTATTCAGAGTTCCTATCAGATCCTCAATAATTCTCTTCTTTGCCTATGGGAAAGTCACACTGGGGGTCAGAAAACAGAGCAGAATCCCTAGAGAACAGTCTGAAATAAAGCGTAAGAATGGTGGATAAAATTCCCAAAGATTAACATGGGCAAGTGACCACTGTCAACGAGGTTTCATTGGGAGTCTCTGGATCACAGTGAGTGGGAACAATGCTGTTTTTAAGTGGATAAGAAAATCTTGGATTTTCCCCAAGAACAAAATGTGACAGTGGTTTGAAAAGAGACAGAAGGAAGAAAAACTGAATCACTGCTACTCCTAACAAAAGTCACAGGCAATGAGACCCCTAACTTGGAAAATATGTGAGAAAGAGAAGTTGCAAAGCAGTGGATAGAACCTAGGAAATTCCAAGTTCCCCAGTCATTTACACAATTTTGGTGGAATTTGTCAGTCATTCTGTGACTGAGAAACAGAAATAGACCTGGTAGAATTGCATGTGTAGGGTATGGAAATCCTTGTTTAGAAAAATGTGCTCTGTGAACTACCAGTATGTACACACAGTTGCTGTTTTGTTGTTTGGGTGTTCCCCTGCCACCCGTTTCATGCCATTGAAGGGTGGTCACTTGAGAAAATTCCAGTCAGCCCTCATTTCTTCTATAGGCTCCTGTTTCAAATTTAGAAGGAGATACTTAGCACCTCTCACAAGTGCCCTCCTGTGTGTTAAACAATCCAAGAATGACTACAAACTTTAACCCTCATTTAACTTTAACTACAAGGAGCCTATTCTAATAGAAAATTGTCTTATATTAAAGCTGTTAAATGATAGTACCTAGAAAATCTTTTTTTAAAAAAAATCTCTTGAAGCTGGGTGCCAGTGGCTCATACCTGGAATCCTAGCTACTCAGGAGCCTTAGATCGTGAGGATCTCTGTTCGAAGCCAGCCTAGGATGATAAGTCTAGGAGACTCTTATCACCAACTGACCAATAGAAAACTGTAGTGATGCTGTAGCTCAAACGTCGTAGAGTGCTAGCCTTGATAGAGAAAACCCAAGGGCAGAGGCCAGGCCCTGAGTTCAAGATCCATGACTGACAAAAAAAAAATCTCTTGAGAAAATACACAATGAAGAAAGCTAATAATAAACTCAAAACCTTTTAACTTTACAAGAGCTCCTCCCTGTAATTCTAGCTACCCTGGAGGTTCAAGACCAGTCTGGGATGAAAAATCCATTTCCAATTAGACAGTAAAATGCTAGAGTAGAGGAGTGGCTCAAGTGACCAAGTGCCAACCATAAATTAGGGAGAGTACGAGTTCTTGCATTCAAGCGCTTGTACTGGTACAAAAACAGTACAAACTTTGAAATGAATTTGTCTTTCATTGATTATAGTAGTAAAAGACATACTTGAGAAGTTTCATGTATTATAAATATGTGTGCATGTGTGTGTATGTGTGTGTGTTACAAATACTATGTAAAGCGTAGCCTATAGTTAGGGACTTGTATTTTAGCAAAAGCCCTCTTCTAATTCTGACCATTGATTTAGAACACTAATCTTTCATCAAAAACATGTTTTCAGTTCTAAAAGATCAACCAAATTATAAAGCTAATAATGATAATGGCTAAACACTGGACTGAGGCAGGCAGTCCATCTTCACTTTTTTCAAAAAGAGCATTCCTTCCCCTTGAAGAGCCAGCACAGACATTTATTTTCTTAATAGCCCTTCCTCCTCCATGAAATGTTAATCGCATACATAGAGCACAGATCTGCTTTACTGCTTACTTGATGGCCCTTGGAGGGGCACAAACCATTGTAATATCTAAGTTCCTCACATATATTCGCCCTCAAGAGCCAATGTTTCACCAGTGATATTGCTTTTATTGTAAATATATGGACAAAGGAATTTTAATCATTATCTTATTTAATCCATACACTACTACAAGTACTACTTTTCCTGGTTTATAGATAGGGACAGAGAACTGAACGGAGCCTGTTACAGGTTTTGGTTTCATGTCTGCCAAAGGGCTCTTTGTGCTTCAGGCTTAGTTGTCAGGAAGATACCAGATAGGAGTGTCCATGGGCTTTCAGGACCTGGGATATTGTGAGAGGGGATGAGTTCTCAATCTCTATTCTGCTTCCCACCTCACAGGGTGAGCGGCTTGCTGGAGCATATGCTCCACGAGATGCCCTTACCAGAGGCCCGAAGCATTGGGCTGCCCAAATGGATCTAGAGCCTTCAGAACCACCAGTACATGACTGGTGGACATCACTGGATGACTTAACTTCTTCAGGTGTTTTGCTGTGACCACATAAAGCTGGTGAACACAGAGGCTAAACAAACTGACTCTCCAAGCCCACACAAGGACTGTATAGACACACAAGACATAACACCCTTCCTGTGCCTACCAACAGCATTCCCGCACAATCACTTGCTCCCATAGCTTTAGGAGAATGCTCTGTGCATCGCTGGGTTTTCTTTCTCTGGAATTTATTTTCTGATTATGCCTGCAAAAGTTTTGCTGGCTTGGCAATAAAATAACTGCTCAGTAATATTAATCAAATGGGAATGTTTTAACCTAACATTTAAAAATGTTTTGAACAATTCATCTCCTAATAGTCCAAGGAGTTTTTAAAAATATGATTCTCAGTCCATTTTCTGTATATTTTGTTATCGTTGGCTGTTCAAGGCTTTTGCTAGGCTGGCGCTCCTGCTGCTTGAGCTCCAACTCCATCTCGTTACGCTCTAATTATTTTTTAAGATGAGATGTTCACTTTCCCTTCAGGACAGTTTGGACCATGATTCTCATATTTTCATTTCCTGCCATAGCCAGGATGACAAGCAGACACTACCATGCTCAGAGTTTTCTGTTGAGATGGGGTATTGCAGTCTTTGGCCTTGGTTGATCTCTGCTCCCAGGTAGCTACGATTATAGCCATGAGCCACCAGAATGTCCTAGCTTCTCTTCCTTAGTTACTATATGAAAGCAAGTTTTTATTCTTAGACAATTTGAACAGGTAGCAATTTCATCCAGTGTTTTCATGTTGTCACAAGAGATAATAACACACCAAATATTGGCACTAACAAGATTCTTAAGATCAGCAATCTTTCCAGCTAGGATAAAGAAAATAAAATTACAGATTTTAAATGACTCCTAGGGTATTTCCAAATTGCTAAGCAACTAAACATAGCTTAAAAGATAAGGAGGGGTGGAAGGGGGTGTGGGAGAAAAACACAGGAAGGGGTAACAATGTTCAAGAAGTAATGTACCCACTACCTGATGAATGTGTATGTAACTGTAACCCCTCTGTACATCACCCCTACCATAAAATAAAAAAAAATTAAAATGTCATTCAAACAAACAAACAAAAAAAGGTGGGGAAGCGTTTGCTTACAACCAAGGTGGAGGAAGAAGGACTGGGATTCACCTAGGAAATAATGATTTTCTATACCTCACACATTAAGCAACAAAGGGCATTGAACAGCACAGTGAAATATCTTAGGAAGGTTCGTTCACTTTGAGCATGTTAATAGACAATGCCACAGGATTTTGATGTGTTTTTCTACTGAAAGGAATCAAAAGAAATTTGGAAAACAATGTTTTGAAGGAAAGCTGTCTTCAGCAAGTGTGACACCCAAGAAATTCAATAATACCTAAGAATTATTTTGTTTCTTTGTCTTTATTGTGAGCCACAAACCCTTCAGGATCTTATTTTTTCCCCTCTAAAAACACTCAGATTCTATACTTTGAATCATCGATGACAGGAAGGTTTTTCAATTACTTTTTCAATTTCTAATTGGCTTTTATTTCTAGAAAATGGGCCAAAATGGAATCATTTCTAAGAGGTATTTCAGAAGGCTAAAGGATCTGGCAGACCTCACCCTGTTTTAATTGGAATTCTATATAAATTGAATTAATGATTCACTGGAATTTTAATTTGAAATGCACCAAAGGAACACATTTGGAACACATTGTTCATTATACTTGTTATTTGTACCACATTTTAAAATATCATTAAAAAGCAGAAGGTCAAAGTTTTATGAAAAAAAGGTTTATAAAGGAGAAGGATCGTCTCCTAACTACATTCAGGAAAAGTATCTTCTTCCTCAGTGAGGAAGTAGCACTGCAAACCATTCCCAGTGGACCATCAAGATAAAGCAGAAGTATATGGTTCTCCACAGGTAGAAGCCAGGAAATAGAGGAACAAGCCCTAGTGGTGATACTGGAGATTTGCTATGTGACAAAGAACAGTAACTGAAACATGTCAGGACCTACTATAACATGGGCTCCATGATTTACATTTTGCATCTATTTACTTTATCATTTAATCATTCAGCAAAACTATGGGGTAGGAATAATCTCTTTATTTTCCAGATGAGCTATCCCAGGCTTAAAGAATCCCACAAATGGTAACATACAGATCTAGCCTATAATCCCCCAAAGCAGACTTTGTGAATGTTAAATAACAACTGTTAAATAATGTTACATGAATTTATATATATATGTATATATGTACAATTATATGGCAATTGTGCCTTTAGCCCTGTTGACTAAGAAGATGTACAATTAAAACAATATTTGAAGGGCCAGGAGTTTGGCCTAGTGGTTAAAGTGCTTGCGTAGCATGCACGAAGACCCGGGTTCGATTCCTTGGTACCACATACATAGAAAAAAGCCGCAAGTGGTGCTGAGGCTCAAGTGGTAGAGCTCTAACCTTGAGAAAGTCCAAGGACAGTGCTCAGGCCCTGAGCTCAAGCCCAGGACTGGCAAAAAAAAATACAATATTTGAACCCATTATGCTCATGTATTCAAAATTCATTCCTAAATCTACAAAAGAATTTTGTCTATTGATGCACAGAAAATGTTTACCATCCTTACACTTTTGAGGACTTCTTGTAAGAAAGGGATTGAGGTGTCAATAGTCTATACAATTATTTTTTTATGTTACTAATGGTATTGTGTACAAACTTCCTCCATTCTTCATCTAATGTGGAGGGAAGATCACTAGTTTAAAAGTCAGGAGTTTTGGGGCCGGGAGTTTGGCCTAGTGGAGAGTGCTTGCCTAGCATGCATGAAGACCCAGGTTCAATTCCTCGGTACCACATACATAGAAAAAAGCTGGAAATGGTGCTGAGGCTCAAGTGGTAGAGCTTCTAGCCTTGAGAAAGTCCAAGGACAGTGCTCAAGCCCTGAGCTCAAGCCCAGGACTGGTAAAAAAAAAAAAAGTCAGGAGTTTTGTGTGAGGAAATCCATAAAGGGGTGAGAGAAAAATGGAATTAAGAGTCTCATTTCAAATGTTGCTTAGATCTCACTTATCTTGGGTAAGTATATCCCTACCAAATACTCTCTAGGTTAGGACTGGTTCTAATTCTAACATCTTGCTTTCTTCTATCATTTGTATGAGTTTCCTATCGATATATAACACATTATCCCAAATATAAGGTATTAAAACAATGCAAACATACTCCACAATTTTAGAGGTCAGATTCTGAAAATAAAATCCACTGGGCTAAAAGCAAGGGGAGCATTAAGACCGGTTCTTTTGGGGGAGTCTCTGAGGACAATCCATTTTCTTTTAGCCCTTTTGAGTTTCTAAAGGTTGACTCCATTCCTGCCACCCTCTTTGAAGGCTTCTGACCTTATATTAAGGGTTTACCTAGATAACCTAGTGTAATTTCACCTCAAGATCCTTAATTTAATTATATCTGTGAACTCCTTTTTGTCATAGTAGTTAAAATGTGAACATAATTGAGATTCTTTTAAGACTGTGAATATAATTTGGATTTATTATCTACCATATCAATGAATAGGTTCCATGGTTATTATGTACATTTCTCATGTCTTGGAATGCTTTGCCTTTATTTTTCTATTAGTTCACTTTTTCAAAAATGTAATTCTTTGTATACAAGTTTTGTAGAATGCTAAGGATAGTGAGCAGGGGAAGTAAATTCAACAGTTAAAATATGTTGAGAAAAACTAAGTAAGGGGAAAGTCAAAATTTATTATTAGAGCATTTTCAGGGCCTTTAATATTTGAATTAACATCGAAAGTTTCCAAGAGGAGAATATAATTTACAGCAAGTCTTACACTTACTTGGCCATAGAACCACTTTATCTTTGGAGAATTTCATGCTGTAAATGCTCCACTGAGCATAGTTTGAGGGATCCTGATTTTGTTGATATGTAGGATTTATAGAATCTTACTATAGTATATTTGTGGCATCCTTGATGCCAAAGAAATGCCACATGCAAATGAGACTCTTTTTAGTTCCCATATGTGGGAATGTCACAAGATCATAAGATATCACAAGAAGATTAATGATGTAGAGCTACAGAGGTGGAATTTCCAAACTGATGGAGAAAGCCATGAGAGTGATCTCTTTCTCCCTTTTCTCCAGCGACAATGCTGTTCACATTTGGAGGATATGAGTTGTTAAAAGCTAGAACAGGGCCAGGCACTGGTATAGCTCATGCCTATCATCTTAGCTATTTGAGAGGCTGAGATAGGAGCCTGCCCAGGCAGAGATTCGAATCTGCAAAAAGCCAGAAGTGGAGGTATGGCTCAAGTGGTAGAGTACCAGCATTGAAGAAAAAACAAACAAACAAACAAAAAACAACCCTCAAACTTGGGAAAGTCCTGTGTTTCTAAAATGGGGATTTCTCAGTGATCTCACCCTTCCTCAAGGAGAATAAAATGTCTAATGACCTGGCCACAATATAGTTTCTTTCCCTATACCAAGAAGTCTAATATTTTTTACCCTGTTTTCTTTTGCTAGTCACAATAATCCTATGCTTTGGAGTAATGGTTTTCAACTCAGCTAAAGTGAATTAAGGCCTCTGTTGCTTAGGACACAAGGATCTAAGCTTATAGTATGGCAGAAAGATTCTTCAGTCTCATCTACATCACATTCCCTGTCTTTCTCGTAAGAACCAACTGGAGAAAAGTTAGCAATTGGTTATGAATATTTCCTTGCTTCTGAAGCAACCATAGCATTCCTGACTAGCTCATATTCAGTATTTAGCAATTTGTTAAAAATTTGCCCATGGGGCCGGGAGTTTGGCCTAGTGGTTAAAGTGCTTGCCTAGCATGCATGAAGACCTGGGTTCAATTCCTCGGCACCACATACATAGAAAAAAGCCGGAAGTGGTGCTGAGGCTCAAGTGGTAGAGCTCTAGCCTTGAGAAAGTCCAAGGACAGTGCTCAGGCCCTGAGCTCAAGCCCAGGACTGGCAAAAAAAAAAACACCCAGAACTGTCCAAATAAAATATTTATGTTATTTCTAAAATAAATAAATAAATAAAATAAAATAAAAATTTGCCTATGAAAATGGTAGCCCTCCCCAACCAAAAGAAAATAAGTAGCAGGAAATGGGTACTGGTAAGAGGGGGTGGCAAGGGAAGAGGAGCAGAGAGATGGAGGGAGGAGGAGGAGGGAATGTGAACTCATTGTCTCTACCGCAAATTTAAGAGAAATAAAGAAAGGAGTGAAATAAGGAGGGATGAAAATGTTAAAGGGGTGACACAGATCAATATTATATACATAAACTGCTTTGTTTAATTAAAAATTTCAATACATACTACAAAAATTAAGAAGCATGAAGGAAGGGGTGGGATGGGAGGACTGGGTAAGAATTTCAAAAGGGGTGACATTAATCATGATGCACTATATTCATAAAATGCTTTGTATATCTACTCAGAAGATAATAAAAGAATAATGTTGAATGGTAGCCCCAACTTCTTGAGCTCTGCCACAGGTACACTGGCACTTGGCTTGAACTCCAGGCCTTGGCGATATCCCTAAGCTCTTTAGCTCAAGGCTACCACTCTACCACTTGAGCCTCATCCTCACTTCCACACTTGGACTTTCCTTGAAGCATCTGTCTTTCTGTAATCTCAGACTGGATTGTTTCCTCAAAGTCTTAGCTCATCAATGGATTTAAGTTATAAATTACCCTGTTATCTTTCTGTTTCCTCTTGTTAGGGTAGAAGAGAGATTCTTCACATCATTGCATAACAGAGGTGGAAAATCATCTACCTTCAATCAGAGACTGGGTCCTATGATGTGAAATAAAGAATGGAAAAACAAGTCTGGGAGTGTTGCCTAACGGTAGAGTGCTTGCCTAGCATGCCTGAAACCCTGGGGTTGATTCTTTGGTACCATGAATACAGAAAAAGCTGGAAGTAGTGCTGTGGCTCAAGTGGCAGAGTGCTAGCCTTGAGAAAACTCAAGGACAGTGCCTAGGCCTGGAGCTCAAGCTCCAGGAATGGCCAAAAAAAAAAAAAAAAGGAAAAACTCAGCTCTCAAGATCCAGTAGAAATAACAAATCCTTTTACTGCCTTATAAAATCTTCCCACCCTTCTTGGAAAAAAAAAATTACTACCCTGGTCTGTTTATTCATGTGTGAATATTTTATGTTTTTATAGATTATTCAAATTTGAGAATGTTTGACACAAAAATAGAAATGAGATCTCAGCTTATATGTGAGGTATTTTTAAATTGTCAAGAAATATAATTTTAGGGCTGATAGACAAAGAGAATGGTTAATTGTGTATAATTTGCTTCACAGTAGTATCATTTCAACTGGTAAAGGGACAAATCAGGTCTGAATCAGCAAGTTAAGCATACTGCTTCATGCTCATTAAAACATTGGCAAGCTGTTTTGCTCACTAATGTACAGTTGTTTTAACAAGGCCCATGGTTGTAACTTAAAAATATGTTTATATCAATGCTATCTCTTGATAGCAGATAGAAGTTGTGTTGAAAACTACACTTAAGAAAATCATATCTGATAAAAATGCATGAAGATCATCAGAAAACCCTCCAAAATGTTCCACTGCTAATTCAAGAGATGGAAATTTCTCCTGAGTGACTTCCATTTGTTAAAATAAAGTAAGGAGAATAAAAAATTATGCTAAAGCCAAAAGCTTTCTAAGAATAGTCTTTTTATCACTGCTGGTTTTATTTTAAATGGTTTAATTTCTATGAATGTATTCCTCTTCTAGCTTGCTGTAACAAGTACATTTTTGTACTAACCATGGTACTTATACATCACAACACATCTGACCAGAGAAAGTGGTAGTTGCACTCTAATGAACACATTCAGCAGAAACAAATGCAGTTACACTGGCTGGCCCATGACTTCTCTCCTGGAAAGCAGAAAATGTAGGATGGGTGCTTTTGTTTTTTTCTCAAGCATTTCTCAGTCTCATGCCTTCCTCTGGCTTTTAGCTGGTAGCTTTTGTTATGTGCAGACAGAAATGACTAACAGGGAAAGGTCAAAGAAAACTTATCAACACACTGAAGATTCTGCTGAGCAAAAACTTCATGAATATTTAGAATTTGCTATCTGATAGTATGTTAGCACATTTTCCTGTTAACTTTTTTTTAAAATTTAAAGCAGTTAAAAGAACCTTTTCTAAAAACAGTTCTTGCCTCTTCTTTTAAATTCATTAACTTCAAGTAGTTGTACAAAGGAGTTGCCATTTAACAAAGAAGGTTATGAATACAGTATTATCTCCATCGATGTCACCCTTTTCAATATTCACACCCATTCCTCCTCTATCCACCCCATTCCTCACTCTTAGTTATAATAAGAGAAAAGGAAGGAGCAGAGGAACAATAAAGAGAAGACAAGTCAGACTCCTGGGTACTACATAGAAGACATGCAGGTTTGTTTTGCTCAGGGATGATCTAAATGGCTGGGTATAGACAAGGCTATTTAAAAACCAACAGTGTGAACTTGAGATACATGGAGTTACTTTCATTTGAGAAATGATTAAATTCTTAAGTTCCTTGTATTTCCTATGTTATATCACCTGCTGTCAAGAGTGGGTTGAAATTCCCTTTTGTCTGACACGACCCATTTTACATGAGAGGAAACAACTCCAGAGTGAGACAAATGAATGGCTTCTACCTCAAAGAACTGTCTTTCACCTTCACCTTCACCTTCTATGTGAAAGGAAGCTGAAATACCATGGAATGGGACAAAGCTGACTCAAGAGTAGAAGGCTCTTCATTATTAGCCCTCTCTAAACAATCTCACGGCCTGCTGATCACCGAGGACCTGCTTTATTGCCACTGTAATAGAAGTTTTCCTTAACTGAGAGTGAATGTTTACTTTTAAAAGCAATTTACGTTCTCACCAAATTACAGAAATTCTTGGCTGGAAGGATCCCTTCAAGTATCAATCTTCTCTTAAGTGGCCTTGATTCTCCATATAATGTTAGATTCTTCTCTGGAACACCCATGCCTAGCAGTCACCAGGGAATTGTAAGCATTTGTAAACTATTTGCTTGTAAACATTTCCATCTTTCAGTTTTTACTACAAAAATTTTTAATTGTGCCCAAATTTATATCCCTTTGATCTTTTTCCTTATTACCTCTCTACCCTTGGTATTATAGTTTATGACTCATAAAATAAACCTTATCTCTCATTCCCCACTTCAGAAGTGAAAGGATGCACAACACATGGCTTAAATCCACACAAAACACTTGTGATGGTTTCAGAAACCATTCAGACTATATGTACAGGAGGAGGCCAAACCTTGTGATAAAGCATTCAGTGTTTCCTGCCATACTCAGAGGGTTGGAAACTTAGAACCACAACTTACTGATTGTATGGTAGTTGGACACTAGGCAAGTGCTTTACCACTTGAGACATGTCTTCCCTTTATTAGTTTGTTTATTTATTTATTTATTTATTCTGTCAGTTATGGTCCTTGAACTCTGGGCCTGAGCACTGTCCCTGAGCTCTTCAACTCAAAGCAACCACCCTACCCCTGGGCCTGGGTATTGTCCCTGAGCTCTTCAGCTCTAGGTTACTGCCCTATTCCTTGAGCCATGGTGTCACTTCCAGTTTTCTAGTGGTTAACTGGAGATGAGTTTCATTAACTTTAGTGCCCGGGCTGGCTTTGAACCATGATTCTCAGATCTCAGCCTCCTGAGTAGCTAGGATTACAAGCATGAGCCACTGCACCCAGCTCCTTTATTTATTTTCCAAGCAAGATCTCAAGATCTTGCTTTTTCCCCAAGCCAGCCTCTTACCTCCACTACTCCACAGAGCTAGAATGACAGGTTATTGGCTTTTGGGTTTTTTTCTCATATCATACATGTATGCACATATATACACATATATGTGAGTATATACATATTCACATATGTATATGCACATATATGTATATGCATATACATGAATATATTTCTTCTTGCTGTTTTGCTTGGCCTGGCCTCAAGTTATCTTGTCCTTTGCCTTCCAAGTAACTGAGATTATGAGGACTCACCACCAAGCAAGGCCCCTGTGTTACCACTTTTATTTTAGTTACAGCCTGTTTCTATAGTTTTGGATCTTAATTTTATCATTTCATACAGCTCTCCCCACCTTCCCGTCACATTCCCCATCTTCATCCAAGTCATGGAAATATAGCCAGCCTAGTGGAGAATGACGTCTGGACTGGATTCGCGAAGGGAAGTTGTGGCATCCTTGACCATACAAAGATGACAGTTTCCAGCAAGAGTTAACCTCCTGACACCCCTGGACATTGTATGAGTTCATCATTCTTTCTGTGTTCTTACACAGCAGCAGTCGGCAGCCTGGGCTGAGGCCATGAGACCTCGGGATGAGGAAGGTGATGACCGAATGTGTCTCTGGAAACAAAGCTGTCTCTGGAAAGGAACTGATGGGTCCTAAAAGCTGTCCCCCAAGAAATGAGCTGCAATAGGTGACAAAAGTAGAAAGAAGAGTGGCATGCAAATCTGTCATCAAGTCAACAGACTCCCCGAAGAGCACTGACCATTTACAATTAGGAAGACAGTGTTGGCAATATCTGGAAGGAAACTCCAAGAAGATAAGCTCATTCTCATAATTCACTACATACGTGCTGATATTCATCTTTATTTTCTTGTTTTGTTTTAGAGAGATATTTGGCCACGTATGAGAATCCAATGGTATAAAAGGAGAGATGGTGAAAAATAAATTTCCCAATATGCTTACCTTTAGTCAACTTTAGGGGCAACATTTGTTAGTCGGATTCTGTACTAGTCTGAAGAATTATTTCCCTTTTTTAAAGAAAAACCAAGAATAATCATTTCTATATGTTTAATCATCCAAAGGAAACAAGAGCACATGGAGTCATTTAATTATGAATATTCATTTTTGCACCTGGCAAGAGCCAGACATCCTGAGGTTCACAGAGGCTAACTGACTTGTCAAGGCCATGAGCCTATAAGAGGAAAAGCCAGTATCTGATCCCAAAATCCATATGTGGGGTAAGATTTACCCCGATGGGCACAAGTTTACATAAAGTAAACACATCTATCTTATGATCTAGGAGATTTTCCAAATCTGCAAATCAGTGGCAGTTATCTAAAGGGAGCAAAAACAAGTCACAGAATATTTAGCTGTGACTATGACCCAAACCCAACACCCTTACCCACACTATGGCAGCTGAAAGCAGTGATTGATTGTGTATGTGCGTATGCGTGTGTGTGTGTGTATGTGTGTGTGTGTGTGTGTGTGTGTGTGTGTATGTGTGCATGTGTATGTATATACACATATATTTGCACTTTGTGAGTTTGGAGGATCTGGTATTTCTCAAAACCCTAAAATATTCTAACTGAAAACTGTCCTCAGAAAAAGGAAATGTTTCAATTTGAAATCCTTAATTAAAACCACATTCATAATTCTAAGTATTTAAAGAGAAAGTTAAAGAAGAAATTTACTTTTGCACATCACAGAGATTATAATAAACATAGAACTTTGCCAAAAGACATGCCTCCAGCTGCACTGAGGCAACATCAAGAGTAGACCATCACTCCAGCTTCAGCAAGAGAAACTGAAGGCAAAGTCGTGGATGGAAAGACAAACAACCATAATGGAAAACTCATGTGCCCTCGTGGAGTCAAATTCTACAGAAATGTATCTCTCTCACACACATACATTTAATGTACGTGCATGTGCATACCCACATATAAGCACGCATACACACACACACACACACACACACACACACACACACACACACAGAAATAGCATTAACTAAAAAAGCTGCTAGCTGTAAGCCTATTCTCTTTGAGATTCAACAAGGCCATAGATATTTGTGCCCTAAAGCCACTCTCAGTTTAGGGACAAACTTAATTAACTTGCGCCTAAAGATGACCCTCACACATCTTCCAACTCTAGAGCTCACTACTTTGAAAATTTCCTAGACATTCCTGCCAATTTGCTCCAATAAAGCAACATTTGTTTTATTAGGAATGCCCATCATAGCAGGGAAAAATGTCTTGAATTGGTATGATTCTTCGTATTTTAATGTACTTTATCATTATTATAAAAGTGATCTACACAGGGATTATAATTACGTGAGTGCATTTCTTTTTGTGCAGTGTCTTCTCTTCCCTGATTCTCTTTCCCACACCCTCCCTCCCGTCTCTACCCAACAGTTGTATACTTCACTTTCATCTGTGTCCCTGAGCACTGCTGCTGCCCTTTTCCACCCATTTTCCCTCGAGTTTTGTACCTTCCTTCTCCTGCTTCCCCAAAGACACCATACATAAAGAAGACAGAATCATCAGAAAAATAAAATAAAATAAAAAAGAGAGATGTCCTGTTTCCATTTCTTGGAGTTTGTTTCAATGTATTATTTTATATAAAGCATGTAAAGCATTACTTGTTTGTGTTTCTCTCTTGAGTATCTTCTTTTGGTCTCACTGTGTGTGTAGCTAGAATCCTACATAAGTTATCATGTCCCAGTGGCTTTTAGATCTGACTTCCACATATCAGAGAGAACGTGCGCCATTTTGTCTCTCCAAGCATAGCATAGAGAGGATTCTTAAGTAATCCATTGCCTTGAGTGTGGAATGATACCTGTTAGAGAGGAAAAATAATTCTTCACCAGTCACCACTTAGAATGAGAACAGTACTTCCTGATTTCCCTATCAAAGATGTTGATAATGCCTGTACTGTGTATTGGATATTATGCCAGAATCCAGAGAGACAAGAAGTGCTTCTCTTCCAGAATACAGCTATGAATCACACACATCTGTGTTCCCTCTTGCTGTGTTCTAGTCCTGCGTGTCCATCACTTCCAGAACTCTGCTCGGATATTCCAAAGGCATCTCAAGTGTAATCTATCCAATGCTGGACTCATTTTGGCCTCCAAATTTGCTCCTTTTTCAGAGTTACCTCTGGATAAAGAATATCATGTTCCCAGTTGGTAACGTTGGAAACAGAGAAATAAATGACTTTTCTTTCTCTCCTTCCTACTTGTCTCCCCAGTTAATTTATTCCCCCAAGTTTTCCTCTATTTCTTTCCTTCTCAGTATCAATACAGTAATGCAGTCTCTATAATCTCTCACTTGGGCATTCGCATTCATCTAACTCATCTCTCTACCTGCAACCCCTCACAGCTCATTTCTAACAGAACAGTCTGATACTAATATAAAATTGAGTCAATCTCTTACTGGAAACATGGCCTTTGCATCATTATGCAGCTTTGAACTCTGGGCCTGGGCTCTTCAACTCAAGGTTAGTGCTCTACCATTTGAGCCATAGCGCCACTTCCAGTTTCCTGGCAGTTAATTGGAGATGAGTCTCATGGACTTTTTGTGTCCAGGCTGGCTTTGAACCCTGATCCTCAGATCTTAGCCTCCTGAACAGCTAGGATTACAGGCGTGAGCCACAAGTGCCCAGCTCATTCTGCAACTTTTCAACTCGAAATTCCTTCTATTTCCATTTTAGTCAAACTAAATGTTTAATGATTAGGATACATTAAAATCTCTTTGATTTCTGCATCATTGACTCTTTTTCTTCAGGTGAAAATGTTCTTTTACTCCTAATCATTTTGTCCTGTTCACCTTTATCAAAAAAATAAATTCTACAAAAGCAAGTACCTACTGTTAAGTTTTTTTCAACTCTGACAACTGGGACCTAGAACAACGCATTCATATCACAGGTGCTCAGTAATACATAAAGTAATGTAACTTTCAGGTCTCTGTATAAACAAGGGCTGGGAGTATGGCTTAGTGGTAGAGTGCTTGCCTAGCATGCATGAAGCCCTAGGTTCAATTCCTCAGTACCACATACACAGAAAAAGCTGGAAGTGGTGCTATGGCTGAAGTGGTAGAGTGCTAGCATTGCTCAAATGAAGCTCAGGCTAAGTTCAAGCCCTAGGACAGGAAGGAAGAAAGGAAGGATGGAAGGAAGGAAGGAAGAAAGGAAGGAAGGAAGGGAGGGAGGGAGGGAGGGAGGGAGGGAGGGAGGGAGGGAGGGAGGGAGGGAGGGAGGGAGCAAGAAAGGGAAAGAAGGCCTTCTATGACTCCAAGTGGATTATTTTACCCTAAATATGCTATGTACGTGGGTTACAACCTAGAAACTATTTCTAAGAAATAACTTCAATTAAGTTACTTTTCTTCTTGGTGATCATAGACCCATGCTGCATGCTGTACAAAATCCAAAACCTAGATTTCAATAGTTTGTCCAGATTTTTAGTTGTTAAAGGGGAAATCTCATTGCCTGTCATTCCTCCTTGCTTGGAAGTATAAGTTCTAGGTCAGTTTCAAGGATGAAAGCTCATACATCTTCCCTCGGAAAATACTAAGCTAATCTTCTTTCCTTAGTAACCCTTTCAGTTTAGAAGATAATTTCTACTGGGCTAGGAATGCATAATTCTGGTTCCTCAGAGCTGATAGCAATGCACAGGGAATGTAGTAGACACTGAATAAACGAAATGACACCTTCTCCCCATACACTATTGATCACTGCCCATCTGCTACTTACTAAAGGTCACACATCATCTTAATTTACAGTCCTGTAAAAATTGGTGCATTGGCTTTGGAAGTGAAGATAACTGCACATTATATTTTAGGCATTTCAATTCTTTATCCATTTACTGTTTACCAAAAATAAATCCTTTATTTTATTTTTTATCAAAATTAAATCTTATTTCATCGATCACATTTTAACTTTATGTATTAGAAATCATCTTCTCTAAGCTATGCAAAACCTTAACTTTCATCCTCTTGACAGATTTTATGAGACTCAATCTATTATTATTCCCTTTTTGTTGTGGAGAAAATGAGGCACAGAAAGATGAATGCAAAATGCATAACAGATGAGAAGAAGTGAAGCTAGGATTTGAACAGTTTGAGGTACTCATTTTAAACTATCTAAAATGCTTCTTAGAATGGTCTACTTCCTAATAAAATTATCAGTGATTGGTAGCAAAAGATGCCCAAAAAATATGTTAAAAGAGAAACTAAAATCACAAGTCATACTGATAGGAAGGATGTTATTTTTCTTAAAAACTTAGGCTAATATGTATTAATAAAAAGAATGCATATTTCAGTGCCAAACTTGCTATTACTTAGTAATAGAAAGGAAATGCAATGCCAAATATTTTATAATAAAAGGTCGTTGATTTATAATCTAGAATGTGTGTAGAGTAGATTTCTACAATAGGAATAATTTACCATGAATAAACTACTGTTTTGACCAAAGGTTTTTTTTTTTTACAAAATACCCAGTAGCACCACCTTATAACAATATTATGTTCAATAACTATGAATAAACTTCAGAGATATTAACAATACCAAAAAATTTAATGAAAGATAATAGAGAGTCAAGCAATAGTTTGTTGGACTTATCTGGTGATATACAGAAAAGCACAGAGAGCACTTCTTCAGCTTCTACTAAAATGATCTCCACAACAGCCATATAAGTCAATGACATTAGGACATAGCTCTCTAATGAAAGTCTACAGTGGAGACAGTTTATTGCTGCTACTGCTTGCAAGAATTTCCATATGCTTTGCATCTGAACAGAAGTTGGCAAAGTTGATACCTTAGTATGATTGTAAGTAGAAAAACCCACCCTAACTCTGTATGGAAGATGGCTACATGGATGTCTAAAAATAGAATCAACGTTTTCCTCAAAAAGCAAAATATAAAAATTGGATTTTGGCTAAGAAAATAATTCTGTCAGCCAATCAAAAATAAACATTAGACTATCTCCATGAAGTAGTTGAATTAGGAGGCCAAGTCTCTGGGTAACATTCTCCAAATTGGTTCACTCAATTTCACTTAGCATAGTGATTTTATCTGTAGTCTCCTACTATTTTTTACTTAATATTTTTCTCCGCATTGGTCACTACATTTTTACTTGGTCAAATTTCACCTTAACATAAATTTGGTTTCCTACTGTAATGGATAATATTAGCACTTAAGAAAAATAAATATAATTGATGTTTATGGGTATCAGCTTAACCTTTTTTTTTTTTTTCCCAGTCCTGGGCTTGAGCTCAGGGCCTGAACACTATCCTTGGACTTTCTCAAGGCTAGGGCTCTACCACTTGAACCTCAGCACCATTTCTGGCTTTTTTCTATGTATGTGGTACCGAGGAATCGAACCTGGGTCTTCATGCATGCTAGGCAAGCACTCTACCACTCGGCCAAACTCCCCGCCACTGCTTAACCTTTTAATCTTCCTGTGAGCCCCGGGAAATAGGTACCAGCATTAGAACTATATAATATAATAGCAAAAAGACTCGGAGAAGCTAAAATGCCTTCTCAACACATCATAGACAATGCCAGGTGGAAGACCTAGTATTTTTATTTCAGACTAACTCCAAAGCTTGCCTGCTATCTATTGTAATATGCTTTTCTGAATCACAGGCTTAAAAAACAAAAGAATCTGTTAAAACAGAATCACATATTTTTGCCTAGAGTGAAATTAAGCAAGTTTCTTGAGGATGTTAGAAGACTGAAAAGCAAGAACTTTCTCACTCTGTGATGACATGAGGCCACATTTGTGAAGTGTGGGAAGTCAGCACATTTACCAACAAGGATATTACATCGGGGGCCTCGTGACGCTGAGGGTTCTGAGTTGTTCACTTATGGTTAGGGTTAATCTTCTGGATTAACTTCTAGAGAGTGGAGATATGATTAACAAGATAGTTTCATACTCTAGAATATTTTTAAAAATCCAGAACTTTTAGTTGTCTTAGTATTGCTCTGTTATTATTATTTTTAGGTATTCTGGTTCATAGTGCCAAAGGGAGGATTAGCTGACACTATAACTCGGGAATGTATGTTCTGTGGATGCCTAATGAGGTAATTCTGGATGATAGGTGGGAAATTTTTTGTAGATTTAAAAATAGCAACGTGCTGGGTGCCATGGCTCACACCTGTAATCCTAGCTACTCAGGAGGCTGAGATCTAAGGATCACAGTTCAAAGCCAGCCCAGGCACTAAAGTAGTAAGACCCTTATCTCCAGTTCACCATCAGAAAGCTGGAAGTGGTTCTGTGGCTTAAGGGTTAGGGTGGCAACCTTGAGCTGAAGAGCTCAGGGACAGTGCCCAGGCTCAGAGTTCAAGTCCCATAACTGACCAAAAAAATAGCAACATATTGAAACAGATTTTACATACTTTTTTACTTTTGGTGAAGTCAATGTAAGTATTTACATTAGGTGTAAGGTTTCTATTTGGCTTTAAGTTTCAGCAAAGGAAAATAATATGTCAACAGTAGAACAGATCTGAAATGAATTAAAAATTCATGAAGATGGAAATCGTTGACTGGATTAAAAATTTGAGAAACTCTTCCACAGGCTAATGCTGAGTGTTATATATCTCATGCTAGTCACCAGAAATAGGCTCGGTGATCTTTTTAACATGAGAAAGAAAATTGGAATTGTTTGGAACAAGATGTATTATATATACAAATTGCGTTGTTAAATGGCAAAAAAAATCAATACATACTCTAAAACATTAAAATAACTTGAGGAAAGGGATAGGCTGGGATGGTGGGTGAAAATGTTAAAAGGCGTGACATTGATCAAAATGTACTATATTCATAAATTGCTTTATTGAATGGCAACTCCTTTGTACAACTACTTGAAGATAATAAACATATTTTTTGGTTTTATGTCTATATAGTTATGCTTATATTTCCATTACTATGTCCATAACATTGGGTATGCAAATGTTGAGTCCTCATTCTTGCACTGTTTGGATCTAACGGCCGCATATTAAGGATAACATGCCCCTTTTGTTCCTTAGGTCTTGACTTGTCTCACTCAACATGATTTGCTCTAGATTCATCCACTTCCCTGCGAATGCCATTATTTTATCTTGTCTGTTGACTATGTAGAATTCCATTGTACATATATATATATATATATACCACATTTTCTGTATCCATTCATCTGCAGTAGGGCATCTGGACTGTTTCCATCACCTGGCTATTGTGAATAGTGCAGAAATGAACATAGCTGAGCAGGTGTCCTTATCATATCTTGGGTTATGATGTTTAGGATAGATGCCCAGAAGTGGTATGGCAGGATCGTAGGGAAGGTCAATTTTCAGTTCTTTTTTTTTTTTTTTTTGCCAGTCCTGGGCTTGAGCTCAGGCCTGAGCACTGTCCTTGGACTTTCTCAAGGCTAGAGCTCTACCACTTGAGCCTCAGCACCACTTCCGGCTTTTTTGTATGTATGTGGTACCAAGGACTCGAACCCAGGTCTTTGTGCATGCTAGGCAAGCACTTTAACCACTAGGCCAAACTCCCAGCCCTAATTTTCAGTTCTTTAAGAAACCTCCACACTGCTTTCCAGAGTGGCTGAACTAGTTTACATTCCCACCAGCAGTGTATTAGGGTTCCTTTTTCTCCACAACCCTGCCAGCAACTGTCATTGTCTGAGTTCAAAATCTTGGCCATTCTTGTTGGGGTAAGGTGGTATCTTAGGGTTGTTTTTATTTGCATTTCCTTTATGACCATAGATGGTGAACATTTTCTCATTTGCTTTTCTGCCATTTTAATCTCTTCTTCTGGTAAGTCTCTCTTTAGTTCCCTTGCCCATTTAGTGAATGGTTTGTTGGGTTTGGGGGGGGGATTAGTTTCTTGAGTTCCCTGTAGATACTGGATATTAAGCATTTCTCTGATGTATTATTGGTAAATATCTTTTCCCAGTTGGTTGGCTATCTCTCTACTTTTGTGACTATGCTTTTATCTGTACAGAAACTTTTTATTTTTAGGTAGTCCCATTTATCGAGTCTTTCTCCAATCTGTTGTAACCCTGGGATTCTGTTCAGGAATCTTTTGCCTGTGCCTATGAGTTCCAGTGTCTCTCCTACTTTATCATGTAGCAGTTTCACGGTTTCCGGTCTGACATTGAGGTCTTTGATCCATTTTGAGTTAATGCTTGTGCATGGCGAAAGGCTAGGGTCAATTTTCAGTTTTCTGCATGTGGCTGCCCAGTTTTGCCAGCATCAATAATTGAATAGACTGTGTTTGTTCCACTGTATATCTTTGGTTCCTTTGTCAATACAAGTTGCCTATAGGTATGTGGTTCTATTTCTGGGTCTTCTATTCTGTTCCACTGATCTTCTGGTCTGTTTTTGTGCCAATACCAAGTGGTTTTTGTTATTATGGCTCTATAGTAGAGTTGGAAGTCTGGTATTGTAATACCACCTGCATTGCTCTTTTTGCCTAGAATTATTTTGGCTGTTCTAGGTCTTTTCTTTTCCATATGAATCTTTGGATTAATAAACCTATTTTTTAAACAGAAAGAAAATTGGAGATTTCATTCTGTCCTATTGGCTAGAGACAGAGTGGATCAGGATGTCCTTGTGTTCCAGTGTTCTGGGGAATATTTTCTTTTATTCCATTTCTCAGGTTCCTTCATTGTCATCCATGTTCCATACATCTTTGCCAACTACTCTTTAATTGTAGCCTATAGAAGAAACTAAAAGAAATGCCTGATGATAGACAAGAGCCATGGAAGAGAAATAGCAATAATCCTATATTTTAAGATTTTCTCTCCTACATAGAGGTGAGATACAAATAAGAAAAGAGAAGCAGATTGGTAGATTTTTGTTGCTTGGATCACAAATTTATTTATTTTTGTAGTTAGTATCTTGTATCTTCAATGAGTTCATGTCTAATATTGCTATCTTTATGATTTCCAATGTTATTAATAGAGGGCAAGTGGTTCCTCCTCACAAAAGCATTAACTCTTCCAAGTTAGACCTTTTACCTGCTTCCCAACAACAGTTTTCCACAATCCTCTGCTTACACACTGTCTTTCTGCTTTAAATTACCTGCTCTACTCAATCTGACATCTAAGTCCCTCCTTTAAGGTACTGATTAAATGTCACAGTGCTGTGTTTATAGCAAGAATTTAATTAACATCTGTTTAATCAAGAAATAAATGATTTTTAAACAAGAATAAAAGTCCATAACATATGGGAAGGAGGGCTGGGAGGGAAAAAAACTGGGAGAAAACAAGGAAAGGGTTGGCACCATTGAAAAAGAAATGTGCTCATTACCTGACTTATATGACTGTAACCCCTCTGTGTATCACCTTTACAATAGAAGTAAATAAATGAATAAATAAATGCCCAGGCTATAACATATTTAAATCTAAATATTTAGTATCACATGCCATTAAATTACAAATAGTGTTATTATCAAATTACTTTCAACAAGGAGCTATCTCAGCAAACAAGTACATATGCTTTAACTCTTTTTAAAGGACAAGATCCAATAACAGCAACACTTTGGTATTGCTATTTGTGTTGCTATTATTGTTACTATTATACAGAAAAAAATCATTTGGCTGTATCTCTCTTGTAACCCTGTGGAGACAGAAAGGACCTTACTTCCTGGCATCCCCTGTGATTTTCATATCAAAGACGCTGAATATAGGCAAAAGGGCTCTGCTTTACCTGCCAGTGAGCAGGAATTCCTAGACTACAACTGCATTTCCATAAACCATAAAGTAGGTAAGTAATCAAAATATGAATAGTTGCTCTGGCATGATGGCAGAATTTGGAAAGCTTTACTCAGTTGTGCAATGTCCTTAAATGAAGACTACCTACAAGTTTGTGCTTTGGGTTCTGATTTCCTGTTCATTGTAAATCACTTTCACCTCTGCAACCATAATAACATGCTGGAGATGTAAACACTGGAAGGTGCTAGAAGTTCAGAAGAATGGACAACCATAGAAAAGTAAATATTATTTTCCTACCTATAATATCTACAAGAAAAGCATAAACAACTTAGGAGCCTATTAATCCACTTTCACATGGATTACAAAGCCTCTGTTTTGTACCATGCTTTACTATTTTAATAACACATAATTTCTATCTCTGACTTAAAGATTTACTAAGGGACAAAGAGCTCGATGCTAATGACTCACACACAAAGAAGAAAGGGTAATGTGGGGAACACTCACACAAAGAGAAAGATTCAGTCATGCACTGTGACTCACACCTGGAATCCTAACTGCTCAGGAGGCTGAGTTCTGAGAACTGTAATCCAAAGCCAGCCCAGGCAAGAACATCCATGAGACTCTTAGCTCCAATTAACCCCAAGAAAGCCAGAAGTGAAACTTGGCTCACATGGTAGAGCCCTTCCCTTGAGCAATAAAGCTCAGGGATAGCACCCAGGCCCCAAGGCCCCAACATGTGAAAGCCCTAGGACAGGCACAAAAAAGAGGAGGGAGTGAGGAGAGAGATGGAGGAGGGGGTAGAGAAAGGGAGAGAGTGGTGGTCTAAGAAGGAAAATAAAAGAACTCAGGAATAATATTGAGATCCATCCACTCAATAAAGAATTAAAGAATTTCTATCAACTTCCAGTCTTTTTGCTTAGGTTCTAAGATGGTCTGATGGGTAGATGACAGTGAAAGGATAATTCATCATGAATCTGGCAGATTTAATAGAATGACTGTTACAAAGTGGTTTCCTAGCTACTCTAGAGGCTGAGATCTGAGAATTGAGGATCAAAGCCAGAGTAGCCAGTTTTATGTCTCCTATTAGCTCTCCAAAAGCTGTAAATGGAACAGTAGCTCAAAGTAATAAAGCACTAGCCTTGAGTACAAAAGCTCAACAGTGCCCAGGCCCACAGTTCAAACCCCAGGACCAGCACACACACACACACACACACACACACACACACACACACACACACACACACACACATACACACACGCATAGTTTCCCAGTGT
Source organism: Megascapheus bottae (assembly GCF_031878675.1). Taxonomy (NCBI): domain Eukaryota; kingdom Metazoa; phylum Chordata; class Mammalia; order Rodentia; family Geomyidae; genus Megascapheus; species Megascapheus bottae. Next base: position 23,633,668 of record NC_143523.1, on the reverse strand, counting down.
CAATGGGTTTTATTTTATATTTGCATAAATATAAAGATAAAAATGTGATAAGCTCTTTTACAGTCTTCTGATTTCTAGAAATGATAGCCATGATTTAATGGCTTTTGGAGTCTCTGTAAATTTATTTTTAAAAAAGCAAAGAAATACTTCAATGCCAACTTAAAATTACCACAAATCTCAAATAATTAAGACACCAATCAATTCTTCCATCTCCTCTGATTAATGTTCTGCAGAACAAACCCATATAGTCTAAGTGAGCTTTTTTTAGGACAAGGCTAAGGATCATAATACCGGTTTTAATGTTATGCGGATTCTAGGGCTGGATCTCAGTTTGCCACAATTTCCTCAAGTTATTAGCCCCTATTTCTATGAGGTAAATAATTTATACTCACTACTAGCTTGATTGTTGGTTCAAAGAACTAAATTATGTTGGTAAAGAGGTCTAGGACATGGAAAGTGCTAAATTTAATTGTTTATTATTAGCATCTCCTCCTTATACAGATGTTTCTGGTTTAAGAAAAAAATGTGAACCATGTGGGAAACACAAGACCAGTGAGTTTCGGAAGTGAAAAGCAAAAAGGAGAGAGAGAGAGAGAAGAAGAAGTACGAAAGCCATGGGGTCAAGAAAGAAAGAACACAGGAGATTTCAGACAGTCTAGTAGAGTAGAATTTATCAGAGAAATGTTCACAAAAATATGCTTTAATGTAAAACTACCCATCATATATCTCTACAGTCAAAAGGTGAAGAGTAGTAAAAATAATGCAATATTAAAAATAAAAAAACATGAAGAGCATTTTCATGAAGAAGAGATGAGAAATCAAGAGTTTGCCAGTCTTAGTTCAAAAATATCCTTTGGAAAATGGGGATGTAAGTCAAATTGACAACAATATGACACAGGAAAATATACTGTAATGAAGTCAATTTAAATGGAAGTCTGAAAACATATACAGACAACACATACAACCACACTAAATAAGGTCCACAGAAAGACCCGCAATATATTGTAATCCTGGCAATTTCCCCAAAGAAAATGTAGTAAAAAAAAAAAAGATCCTTCTGTTTATCGTTTTTGTGTACTTGGGGCTTAAACTCAGAGCCTGGGCCTTGTCCTTGAGCTTTTTACTCAAGGCTAGTGCTCTACCACTTGAGCCACAGCCCCACTTCCAGCTTATTGATGTTTTACTGGAGATAAAAGTCTCAGGACTTTTTTACCCAGACTGGCTTAGAACCATGATCCTCAGATCTCAGCCTTCTGAGTAGCTAGGATTCCTGGTGTGAAGCACTGGCCCCCAGATGCCTCCGTTATCTTTATATTTATTTTCCGTGGAAGTCTGTTGGTGAAGACTACCTCTTCACATTTAAAATAGATTTCTTCAGAATAACTCTTAAGGTCATCACTTGCAATCACTCTTTCTGAGAACAGAAAAGAAACAAATACTTTCCTACTTATTGAGGATAATTGTAACTATAGTTATCCCCATTTTGTGCTAACAAATTAAGGGAAAATACAAAATAAATTAAGGGAAAGTACCAGTGAGTACCAATAGGATATTGGCACCCAGTTTGTATGGATGGGAAAAAAATGATTCCACTACAAATGGAATCAGACTTCATCTCATCTCCTATCTATCTGCCTATACCCTTGGACCAATCAGTTCACTTTTCTGGGCTTTAGTTTTGTCATTTGTGCAATGAGGATTTTATCATACTGTGTTTGGGGATTATATATGTTCAGAATAAATCTGTCACCTAAGTCCTCATTTACCCTCTGTTTTACATCTCAATCTGACTGGCATAAACTCAAGGAACACACATTATTCATTTAACTATCAGTGGTTAATGCCACAGGCTTTTGTTAGTAATCGCTCATGAATCATAAACACAGATTTCTCAAGAACTCAAAACCAACAGACAGCAAACAACAAGACATTGTGGAAAGGCTATTGAATTTGAGATCCATTTCTATGCTTTAAAAAAAACCTAGTAAACCTAGTTATTTTGTCCCCCAACTTCAGAAATAATAATCATTCCAGCCTTGCCAATATTAAATCAATCATTTTCTCTTTCAAAAGCACTGTGGATTTTTGTCTTAGCATGTTTTTGTACTCTTTCTTCTTCTCCAATAAATATGAACTGAAAACAAGACTACTCAGTCATATAGACAGGGTTTATGTTTTCATTTTTAAACTTTTATCCTTGGGCTTACTCAGCAAAATTTATGGCTGGCATCTGTGAGAAAGGAATAGGAAAACATAGAAGGAGATGATGATGCGTGGATGTTGGAGACAGCAGAGTATTCTGCAAAAGGAACTGGCTCAAATAGCCCTGGTTTGGTCTGAAACAAATTACTCCCCTAAACCTCAATTTAAGCACTGTTAAAATGATATTTCAGGAGTCCCCATCTACTTCCTATCATTAGCTATGAGTGACCTTTGTTTCCATTCTATGAACCAAAATAAGCAGAGGCTAGGGTAGTGGGTGGGTGAAGTGAATATATTACCCTTTGTAAGGCTCATGGGATTCTGAGGCACCATCCCCTGCTTGGGAGGGAAGGACAGGGTGCAGACTGCTATAAACTAATGCAGTGCTTAGAAGGGAAATTTGGAGAAACATATCCCGAACACAAGATTCACACACTGGTTCCAAGAAGCAATCTCTAGATTTTAGACTGGTGGGGCTCCAACATCCATTTAACAACGTTGTTTAACAGCTCTCTCATATGTAAAGATAATAATGTAGCTCTGAAATGGTTATTAGGAAATTTAACTTCAGGTTAAAGCCTGCCCCATGACAACCTGAAATCTAATCAGTAAATACTGAAAAATATGTATAAATTATGATTTTGCATTATGTTTTGGCCCACACACCCCACCTGTGGGGATTATTTTGAAGATACAATTTTAAAGAAGATGCAAAGGTACTGGATGAGAACATTTGTGGTATCAAACCCACCCCCTCACACACAAATTCAACAACTAAAAGTGGTAAAAACCTGAGAGAGAATTAAGACCTTTGCATGATTACACTAAAAGATAGGTCATAGTATTGGGGGGGTGGATTATATATGATACAATTTTAAAGCATAATCTAAAATTTTGCACACCATGGGATTTTACATAAGGACAAGAAAAGAGCAATGACAAATAAAATTAGTTGATGTTTAGATAAACTGAATTATAGCATGCTTTTTTTCTTTAAGTTTTTACATGATTAATATGTTTTTCAAATTATATATTTTAAAAATTAACTGAGTAGACAGAAACAAACAAAAGAAAAAAATCTTCCAAGTAAAGGATAGTGTTCCTCAGTGACAGCTTTGGCTCTCTAGGGTTGGAAAAGAGGAGGCTTCCAAGGCTGACAGCAAGGTAGAGCCTTCCTCAGCCAAACTCTTCACACCAGCAGTGAATGATTAGAAGGGATATTATTGCTGTGGCTTTTCTAGTGGCTGGATCTTTTTTTTTTTTTTAGGATTTTTGAATTCTATCAGCATACTTAACTCCATATACCAAACTCAGATGGAAAATAAAAAATAGCAATTTTCTTGGTAGAGTCCAACTTTAGAAATGCACATTTAATAGACAATGTATGCATTGCTTTCATTTTAATATCACTAGACTTTCTAATATGTATTTTAAATTTTATGGCTTTCAGAACAATTGCTTCTTGTTTTATAAAATCTGTTCAACTAAAACAGTTCTTCCAAAAAAATCAGACAAAGCATCTATAATCTAAGTTCTCAAGAAAATTAAAACTGTGCCTACCTGAGAGCCAATGGATCTTACCTGTTATCCTAACTACTCAAAAAACTGAGATCTAAGGATCTCGGTTTCCGGCCAGTCCAGGAAAGTCTAGAAGACTTATCTCCAATAAACCACCAAAAAGCTGGAAGTGAAACTGTAACTCAAAGGCTAGAGCATAACCTTAAACAAAAAGCACAGGCTCAGTATCCATGCCCGGAGTTCAAGCCCCAGGACCAGAACAAAAATGAAGTGTTCCTATTTGCAGGAATCCTGGATACTCAGGAGGCTGAATCTAAGGATCCCAGTTCAAAATCAACCTGGGCAGAAAAGTTTGTGAGACTCTTATCTCCAATTAACCACCAAAAAAGCCAGAAGTGGATATGTGGTTTAAACAGTAAAGCATCAGCCTTGAAGGAAAACGCCAAGCATGAGCTGGAGGCCATGAGTTCAAGCCCAGCATTAGAACACAAACAACAAAAAAAGTGTTTCTATTGGTTACACCTTTCCACAAATACATAAAAGATCATATAATATTAATGGCAAATACAATTCAAAAAATATGAATTAGCAAGCCATCAAGGCTTCAGAATAATCCCATCCCATGAAAGGGTTAAGAATAAATGGAACAAATAATTCAAACCATATAGAATAGTTTTAGCTGCAAAACCATAGATGCAAAATATCTTATTTCTAACTGATTCATAGAATGGAATGTAATTACATTAGCAGTTGCTAATTCCTAACAATTTAACAGTTAACATGCCCAAGAGTGTGGGAAAATTACTTATACTTCTAACATTTGGTCACCAATCTTTCAGACATAAAACCAGAGGTGGGGAGCATATGAAATGAGAAAAAGCAAGAAAAAAATCTTGTCAAAATTAAGGAAACGGGGTGGGGGAGAACAATATACAGAAATAACACTATCGGAAAGCAATAGATGCACTGCATCTCTGTTATATTATCTAAATTCTTAAATCCAAAGGTCAACACTTAGCATGTAAATCAAGGCCCCATCAAAATTCCAAATATCCAAAATGAAATTGGAATAAATTCAGAATCAAAATTCTCCACTATATCCTCACATTCCTGAGTCTATCGTTTACTTAACTGGACAAATATCTTTTGGGAGATTATAGTAAACAAGGCATGGAAGTAACTGAAGGGAAGTTGTCCAAATATAAACAAATAAAGGCCTTTTCCTCCATATCTCTCAATCCATAAACTCTAGACATTTTCGTGAATTGCATGGTCTGTTAGAGATACCTGGTGGAACAAATAACATCTAATGAAGCCAGTGCCCAGCTGAGAGCCTGAGTGAAGTTTCAGCTCCCATACACTAAAACAACAAACTAATTCATCAGCAAGTTGTCTGACAATTAAAATATATTGTCTTATGACAAATCTCTGGTTCCCCCTGAATGATTTTAATTATCCTTGTAGGCAAGAATTGTGACTAACTTCTGTGACAGAAGTGAATAGAACATGGCTGAAGAAACCATTGATACTGATTCAGTCCCAACGTGAAATCTTTGGAAACTTGTCCCCTCTATTAGAACTGGGTGGGACAGAAATTAACTTTCATCAAATGCCATACACTGGTATACATAGATTAGCTATGTATTCATGGATTAGCTAGTAGATAAAAAGTATATGTATTCAAGGCAATCATATGCATTTATACAGTTGGCACAACAAGAAAGTATTTAACTAGGAGACCAAAAATATATATATAATATATATATAGAAATCCATTTCTGGACAGAAAGCAAGTTAGATACTCTGAATGCTACTGGACCTGCACAAGAAATTTAAATTCTGAAAAAATGCCTTATCAAATGCATCACTAAAGAGGCAGTGAAGAGAAATAGCAGAGGGAAACAATTAGGGAGTAGAGAAGAAAAGGCTATTGCTAGAGCCCAAGCCCTGGAACCATCCACTAATGCCTACAAATCTTATTTTTGTATTTTTTCCATTGTTAGATATATTCAAGGATGTTTACCTTGAAGACAAAATAGCAGAGGGAGCTGTGACATGGCTGTGGATTTAATTCTGACTGTGTCACCAAGGTATGACCTTGAGTAAATTACTTAACCTCTGTACTGCCTCCATTTCTTCAGTGGTTAAATATTCATCATAGCAGAATGATGATTAGAAGGCTTAAGATGATAATGCATATAAAAGCACTTCACATAATGTCTGCCATATGACATGTGCTCATATAATTTTCAGCTCTGTGTACTTTTTTTTATGTCAGTTGTGGAGCTTGAACTCAGGACCTGGGCATTATCCTTGAGCCTTTTTGTGCTCAAAGCTAGGGCTCTACCACTTGACCCATAGCTCCACTTCCAGTTTTGGACTGGTTAATTGGAGATAAGAGTTTCACAGGGATTTTTCTGCATGGGCTGCCTTCCATCTGAGATCCTCATCTCACCCTCCTAAGTAGCTAGGATTACAGGTATGAGGCACTGGAGTCCAGCTCACTCCTTACTTTTCTCATTCAACTCAGTCATTACAAAGTCTCTTTTAATTCCAGTGCATTTTGCCTAAAAATGTTATCTTTGGTTGATGTGATCACAGCTCACACAGTCACCTTCAGCATTAAAGAAATCTTTTGATCTGATTCCATCATCACATAATGCCTACTTTAAAAAGCATTACTTATTAGACAAATAATAAAGATGAAAGGATTAGAAAAAAGAGATTTGGCACAATGTATTATTAATGAAGGTAGTACTTGAGAATGATTTTGCAAACTAGGAAGTGAATAAATAAATAAATTCTATTTGGTTGAATAGAGAAGTAACACTCTTAAGTTGTGACCTTGGCTAGATTTTCCTACGTCTAAACTCAGAAAGGACACTTTATTACTTGACATACAAAATCCTACTTTGTTTATGTGCAATATGCAAGAACTCAGGTGACTTTATTGCTGTTTTCTGGAACTTCCAGGAATTGTAAGAATCTCATCACCTCAGGTCTGGATGCTGTGGATTGAAATGGTTGTTTTGTTCCTCAATTAATTTCGAACAAGTTACTTCCCCTCTCCATAAATCAGTTTTCCTCTGTAAAATGGGAGTAGGGGTGCCCAGTACCTCCAAAGTCCTTTCTAACTTAAAACCCTAAAGCCAGGTCATGTATGCATTTATTCATAATATTCAAAGGCCTTATGTGAAACTGGAACCAGATAACTTGAGTGGCTGGGTGGAGCTGGAATACAAGGGGATGGGAGGGTGCAGAGTACTTATAAATTGACATGCTGAATTAAAACCTCTTTATACAACTCTGTAAAAATAAGATGTAGTTATTTTAGCCATTTCATTGTACCTTATGTGAATTTGTGTGGGGGGGTGGGTGGTCATGGGGCTTGAACTGTCCCTGAGCTCTTCAGCTCAAGACTACCACCCTATCCTTAAGTCAAGCCACACCTCCTGTTTTCTAGAGGTTAACTGGAGAGTCTCAGGTTCTTTTGTGCCCAGGCTGGCTTTGAACCTAGATCCTCAGATCTCAGCCTCCTGAGTAGCTAGGATTACAGGCGTGAGCCACTGCACCCAGCTAAAATTTTAAAGGATTGTTTTATAAACAATAATCTTAATGGTATGGATGTTAAAACTATAGTTATAGTTTAGTCAAATAAAGTTATGTCTGTGCTCATGTAAAATGTACTAAAATTAAGATGGATTAATAGTCAGGCAATAATTTTTATCAAGTGGTTAGAAACAGACTTATTGGGTGATGTGAAAAAAATTCTTTCTTTAGCCTGCCTCAGCCTCTGTTTCTTTGGCCTGAGAGCATCAGACACCTTCTCTGTGGCCTCATTTCTGAACTTTCCTGGATTGCTGAATTTCTTGTAACTCCGTGACCAAGGTAATGGTGACTCAGAGCTAAGAAACAAGCTCTGTAGAATCTGGCGACATATTAGGTAATAAATTTTAGGTAGTAAAGTGGCATTGAGAATAAAAAGACATGAGATAACTACTATCTACAGGATTTGGAGACTTACAATGTGTATTTTAAGAAAGATGAAGGGGTTGGGTGGGGCGGGGTGAGGGAGAATCTCCTATTTGGCAACCACTTTGTTCTCTGCAATAAACACTTTCATATCAGCCCACTGAATTGCTCACATCTATCTCTGATAAGCACTATGTCAAATTGATAGAACCTTCTAACAACACCATACCATTTAAAAACACATGGGCTCATAAACTGTGATAATATAATCTCCAAGGGGCGGATAGTTTATTTCCTATATAACAACAACAAAAAGGCATGTGTTACTGAAGTTTCACTATAAAGAAATGGAGTTTATTTTACTATTTTTCAACCCATATTGTTGTTAATGAGTTTGCAAATCTACGTTGGATCTAAATTATTTAACACAGTTCTTTGGTCCAGGTTTTTTGGGGTATTTTTTTTTTTAAGATATGAAATCTTTGAATGGGATCTTAACTGTAGCTACAAAAGTAGAGGGATAAATGAAAAAAAAAAGAGATTCAAACTCATACCAAATGACTCCAAATTAGCAATGTAAAAAACAAAACAATTCAAGCCAGGTGCCACTGGCTCACACATCTGTAATCCCAGCTACACAAGTCTGAGAAGATCTGAGGATCACAGATTGAAGCCAACCCAGGCAGGAAAGTCCAGGAGAGGCTTCTCTCCAATTACCCATCAAAAAAGAACTCAGAAGTAGAGCTGTGACTCAAATGGTAGAGCATTAGCTTTGGGCAAAAACAAAGCTCAGGAACAGTGCACAGGCCTAGAATTCAAGCCCCAGCATAGGTACTCACACAAAAAGTTCATCTGCAAAGAAAGTTGGTCTAAAATCTACTTGAATGAGTAGCCTGAATGCCAGTCAAAATGCCCAGAAATCAAGAGTATTGACTAAGCACCATAGCCTGAAGATGCCTGAATCAAAGCAGACAAAATGAAAGGGAAAACCTCATTGGCATCTCATGTGGATCTTCAAAATGTTTCTTTAAAACAGATCTCTTGAAAGGGAAGTATTTAAGAACTTAAAAGTAAGGAGAAGATCCTTAATAAAAGAAAAATACCTTCTGAGTGACTTGTAGAGCTCAAGTCCATAAGGAATTGAGAGAAATAAAGTAAATAGCTAATTTTCATTTTGCTTTCCCATAACATCATTGAGAGAAATGAAATTTTAGAAGGTGAAAATGGAGGATTTAAGTACTCTAAGACCTAGACCTATTTCTTCAACAAAAATAGAGGCAAAGCAAAATAAAGTACAAAACACTGTGAATTTCTTAAACCCATACAATTTAGACTCACTGGGGTTATGTGGCTTGCTGGAAGGAACCATAAAACACAGACTAAGATTGCTCCAATATGTTGCCTAAAGGCCGCATAGCAAACACTTTTTAATCCAGCACAGTCACACTTAAGAACTTGCTGTAACATCAGATACATGTCTGATCCAGTATCTTCTTACATACAGAATAAATGTCTAATGAAAACAGTTGACCAGGTCCTATGAAAAAAATTACCCTAGTAGAAGTTGAGAAATATGGACCACTGGAACAGTAAGATACTGTCAATATCTATGAGTGAAAACAGAAGATAGACACATATTTGCTGTCAAAGTTCTTTGAATTTTATCACATACTAGATGCTCTGCTTAATATTCAGTCAGATAATCATAGTAGGAAGACATAGGGGAGGCTTCACCCCAATGCCAGGTTACTACTTCAAACTATTTCAATTGAAATAAAATCTATTACAATACCTTCCAAGGTAAAGCAATGTCCAAAAGGATGTATGTAGTATAATCTCGATTTAGAAAATAAAAAATTCAAGAAAAAAAAACACTGACTGGAAACATTCCAAGTCATTAACTGCTGCTGACTTCAAAGGTATTTTGTCACAGACTTTCTTTAAGAGAGAGTTTCATTATTTATCCCAAGCTCCTTCCAGCTCTACCTCCCAAGTTTGGGGATTACAGTTATATACCACCATTCCCAGCTTGACTTCTATTTATTTCTCAGAGGTACTTCAAGAAATCTATATATCATTTTCATATTGTTCTATATTCATTTCTGAATTTTCCACACCTTCTATAATAAGCAAGTCTAAGTTTTACAGTAAGAAAAAAAGTTAAAATAAGAAAAAATAAGAGGGGAGAAACGTAATTCTAAGGGAATGAGTCTCCAATTATCTCTGAAATGTCACCATAACCTCTGAAAACTACAATCAACTAAAGTGTATTATTGATTGTGCTTGAACAACATAATCAGCCACCTTTGCCCTTCACAGGCCTTTGAGGTGTTTATTGTTCTCGGTGAAAATGTTGGGGGCTTTGTTTTCTTGTTTTTTTGTGGGGGTAATGAGGCTTGAACTCTGGGCCTGGGCATTGTCCCTGAGATTTTCAGCTCAAGGCTACTACCCTACTCCTGGAGACACTTCCCCGGTTGGTTCTCTTTTTCTGGTGATTAATTGAAGATAAGGGTCTCACAGACTTTAGTGCCCAGGCTGGCTTTGAACCATGATCCTCAGATCTCAGCCTCCTGAGTAGCTAGGATTACAAGTGTGAGCCACTGTACCCAGCTTGAAAATGTTTATAACAACTTTATTCTGTGAAAATGTGAATGAGAAGAGAAAAACCAGAAGGACAGATGGCAAATTTTCCAGAGACACAGGTATATGTAGAAATAAAACTCAAAAGCAGATAAAACTGAGGCTGTCTCTACCTAACGAAGGAAGCCAATGCCCAGGAGAAAGTAATGTATAAGGAAAGGGGAGCAGGAAGCACACAAATGTTGAATGTTTCTCCTTTTCTTTTCTTTTTTTTTTTCACATAGGATTCACAACATTCCTCAGAAAATTCAATTTAGTTGCCCTGTTCTAGCTTGCTAACCAGAACCAATTTAATTTTGAATCTACATGCAGAGCCAAGGGGGACAAAATATTTTGCAATTACTTTTAGCTCCCTGTTGGAAGACAGAATAAGATTTAACCAGTTCTTGTCCGGCTGCGATAATCAGCCAGGTTTTGTCAGAGGCCCAAACAGTGTCATTTGGTTGAGGCAGAAAGAAAGGAAAACTCTGGGTCAAAATTATTTGCTTCGTTTAACAATCTAATGGGAGTAAATTTTGAGAATGGGACCAATTGCTTCTCATGTATCTGCATGGGGCATGAAATACTGGTGCATGAGAACAATTTGTTACCCAGACAATATCTACACTTTGCTATAAATCTGTCCATGCCACATCCTATTTGACATCTAGTTAGGTGATTTTCAAAGAATTCAGTTATTACTGAATTTAACGAAGAACAGAAAACTGATATGTGACTCTTTTGTTGCATACCAGCTACCAGAAACACATTTCTCAGATATCAATCTATGCAAGTGTTTTTTGTTGTTATTGTTTTATGCTCTATTGTGACAGATAGGTAAACAAGCTGATAAGATCAAGTGCTTTCAGAAAAAGGAAAAGTTATCATATTCATGTATGCCTCTGGCTTGTCACAAAACTTCAAACAGGTTCTAGTTCTGCTTACTATCTGCCCAGATTTATTTCAAATAACATAACAAACTTTGTTCCTTGATATCTTCCAACATAAATAGAAGCATTAAGTTCAGTGTATGGGGTGATGCTTATGTTCTAGAAGATAGTCAGATCAATTATTCTGATTAACCTTAACATGTAGGCCTGGTCCTTGCATCTACATACAGCTCAGCCTCCCATACATGGAAAATAGAAGAGCCAAACTACAATGGTTTTAACTGCATACAGTAAGTACTCGGTAAATACAATGGTTATTTCAGAAATGTATGTTGTCTGCAATTATCTAATGCAGAAGTAAGAAAAATTGTAGAAGCAATCATCAGGTGAGAAGATGGGAATAAATATGAAACTGATTATTCTGAAATCATCTATAGAGTAGAGAAACTCAGCCAAAGCATTGTTTCTTTTTCCCTCAAATACAGCTTCACTGCTTCACTTCTCTGAATCTTTATTTTCATCTTTAAACAGAAGACAATTCTTTATCATGGAACTCTTACCTTCATAATGTAAGATTAGGTCAACTACGTTGGTGTCATCATGGACACTCAATAACTAACACTTGCTCTTTCTATTTCTCTGAACGTCTTCCTCGTGGGTGGTTTTCACTTACCACTGCAGGTTGAACAACCCATGGATAATGGAACAGATAAAGTTCTACCTACCCTTGTAAAGCAAAGACTGCCTGGCAACTAGCTAACAAATATCTTTGCTTTGGAGTCTGTGATGGCCACGCCCACAGGAAAGTTTAATAAAGAGCAGGCACTTTTTTTTTTTTTTTGCAAATGCAATCCAATTAAAATTGTACAGGAAACGAACATGATATAGGAATGAAAATGAGTCCAGAGCAGGCCAGAGCAGGGGCATTTTTTTTTTCAAGATAATTCAAGCCTTCAATTCTTGCAACTACATCACCATAAGTATGTGAATGTAAGTGATACACATATGAACGTGTTAACAGGACATCAAGGCAAACAAAGACAACTGCCTTCAAGTGATGAAAGTGTTAAGCTTAGGATATAAATGTTCTACACAACAACACTTTACTGAGTATTCAAATGGAAATTTCTTCACAGGCCTCTGTGAGCAGGGAGTTGATCCATAGCACTGGACTAGAAGGCACAAAGGTAACAAAGTTAGCAAGCTGGTCATGAGCTAGTCTGGTAAGTTCACGAATTGCCTCATTAGTCATGGGAGGCAGCTTGTGCTCGGTGGCCCCTCTTAAGACCTGTCAGTCCATGAAGCTCTTTTTAAAAGGTCACATTGTATTGGTAAGTATTGAAAGTAAACTAAATAATAAAATCTAGAGGCAGTGAGAACCAACAGAGAGCTAGTGAAATAACCCAAGGCTGTGGGGATGAGATGGCTGAGCTAATCTCATGGGGAATGGCACATAGAGACAAAGACTCCATTTTAAATATTTCTAAGAGACAAAGTTAACCATCATTTCAGATGAGTCAATGTATATGGGGAAATGAAAGCAAAAAGCGTCCACAAGTGTCTTCCTACTCCCATCCGCACAAAAACTCGAAGAAAAATGATTAGAGCCCCAAATGGCAGAGCTTTTATGGATTCCAAAGGAAAAGAGTCCAGGTAATCATCACCTTTATAATAAATACACAAGAAGGAAAAAGAAAGGAAGGTATTTTTATAGACAATATACTTTGATGTCAAGCCATTTACTTCTAGGTGAAAATACTGCTGAAATGGAAAGTCTGCTTCTAGGTTCACTTGACACCAGCAATAAATTTTAAGAAAGTACCATCATTTGGCAAGGCAGACACAGAGGTGCCTTGCTCAGGCTCCCTTCAGGAGAAGCTGCTGCTGGAAGCAGAGCTGTCTGATGGCCTCCAGCTGCTGTACCTTTAGATCTACTGCAGCATTCTCCCCCCACCCTCCAGCCCCTTGGGCTGTTCCCAGGCAATGACTAACTACAGAAGGGACAGTAGAGCTAGGCCAGCTCCCCCCTATAATGTGGAATTTCTCTAATGGGGAACTTCTGCTTCAAGACTTCCCACCAGCCTGGCCAAGACTAAGACGGAATTGCAGTATGATGCTCTTCCAGCCCAAATTTCTTTTCTTCTCCTTCTGTTCCCCACTCCCACCCCACCGCATAGGTATTCAAGCTATATTACCAGTTGAAGGCTCTAGTGGCTTTCTACTCCCACTCCTTTCTCCTTTCCTGTGCATGGATGAAATAAAACTCATATAAGTCTAACTTCTTTTGGGGTATCTGCTTCTCAGAGGACTAAATGGATGCCATGGTTTAGGTAAGTTTCTTATGAACGAGAATCACAAGCTAATACACGTCCCCCATCAGAGAATCTCACATCTCCACTATCCCTGTGAGACAGAAATCTAGCTCCTCTTCAGGGGTTTCCTGCACTATACAACACAGCCCAGTGTTTAACAACCCTCACAGTCATTTTATTCCTGACTTACCCACCTCCCCTGGTCATATGTTCCATTCTAACTTCCAGAACATCTTTTACTAACATTTCATATAATTGAATTAAATTAGATTAAACTTTCCATTAAAAAAACTGGATTGAACTAAAAATAGTGAAAACTCTATCCATAAGAATTTTATTTTGAACCAAGTCAATTCTCAACTTAAATAATCAGTCTCCTCTTTTGAGCCCCAAGGGCACAAACAATTCAGGCCGACAACATAGCCTTCTCTGGAGTATAGCATTCATCTACCCTCTCAGGAGAATTTGCCTTTCCTGCTGCAAGCAGCTTCATCCAGCTGCCAGTAGGATATTTGGATGACTTTGCCTCAAGGTCAACACACAAAAATTCTAGTCAAGGGAGTCAGTCTGGTATAATAGTTATGTGCATATGCTGTGGACTCCTACACACTTGAGTCTAAATCCTGGCTCCATTGGGTGTTCAAACTGGGTGACCTTAAAAATCTCTCCTCTCTTTCCTCTGATTCTGTCTCTCCCCACCCCCTTCTCTATCTCTCACATCCTCACATCCCTGATTCGTAAATTCAGTATAATAATAGTACCCATCTCACAAAATTATTGTAAGAATTAAGTGAACCAGATAAAGCATTTCACACAGTTCCTGGCATGGACTGAGTACTCAGTATCTGAGAATTATTTATTTTTGTCATCGGTCTTAGTGGGAGCATCTGCTGTGGAAGTGGACAGGGTTGCTTATCCACACTTAGAGAAGCCAGTGGTCATATAAAATGATTGGTCTCCCTCCCTCCCTCCCTCCCTCCCTCCCTCCCTCCCTCCCTCCCTCCCTCCCTCCTCTCTCTCTCTCTCTCTCTCTCTCTCTCTCTCTCTCTCTCTCTCTCTCTCTCTGCTAGAAAGCTGAGCAGTTCTGTAAATGGCCACACATTAAGGCTAGCCTTCACTCACAGCAGCAGAGGCAAAACTGGCCTCTCTCTGAATAAGGGACAGACAGCTGGAAAAGGCCAAAAGAGGGATTACCAGAAGATTACGATGGTCAGGGGAAAGCTGAAATAACTATTTTAACAGACGATTTGTGCTCCAATTACCATCTAAATGTTCATGGTAAATAAGGATCCATAAAAACACATCTGTAAACCCCCAACTTTAGTGAGTAGGGCTTTGCATGGTTCATTAGCACATACTCCTTTGCCCAATAGTGACGTCACTTATCAGCACAGACACTGTGTTCTTAAAGCTCATTCTCCAGGACTTGGGACTAGTGCCCTGTGAGGAAACATTCTGAAATCAGTACAGTCACTGACTTCCTCCCAGGGGTGTAAAAAAATAAATGTTGTGAATATCTTCCCTGGTGTTCTTTCACCTATCCTCATGTTCCTTTTAAGGTAAAGGTGGGTAAATGAGTAACAACTCAAGGGGATAGACTGGTTGTCAAGACGTAACTCATCAGCTGTAAAGGAACGAGTGACTTAAATCTAGCCTGAGCACTCCAGACTTGTGCAGTCTAGTAGGGTTTGCAAGACACAAGGGCACGCACCATTTGTAACTCTCAACTTTACAAACTGTAAGGAGAAAATAATGACTAGGCAAAGATCCATCTTATCCCAAGATACCTCAAACTTCCCACTTCAACGTGTAATCAGTAGATCATTAATAGAAGTTTTAATTCTTTAATACGAAGTCTCAAAATTCCACGCACTTTAATTTTTTTTTTACACTCACAACACATTCTGATGTAGACTGGCCACATTTCAAGTGCTCAATATATTCATGTGACTTGATGGCTTCAAACTCTCCAAAAGAACATTCCAGGTGTGCTTCACTGAGAAATGTAGGGTTATGTGAAAGACCAGGCGACTGTGGTAGATGTTTAGCATTTCTGGCTGTGTAATACCTGAATACTCTTTCTATGTTAGGGAATGTTTCACATTATGATTCCCATTTCATGAATTCAAAGAAAAAGGCTTATTTTCCTAGCTCCTCCTTCAAGCTCGTGCCCTAGAAGATAATAATGGCCATCAGAAACAACCATCTAGCATTAGAATTATGAAGAGAAAAGCATAAAGAAGATGACACTGCATTTGTGGAACCAATATTCTGACAAAGGTAATGATGGTGAGTGTATTTAGCCCCCAGGGGTACGGACTGATGTCTAATCCTCAGAATCTGTGAACGTATGATACGATTTGCTTTAGCTATGGTTAGTAGCAAATGGGATGGGGGGCCTTCCTGGAGCCATTCCAGTTTCAGATAATATTTCCATTTGCTCCCCAAACTTGGCCTTCTGCCATTCTATGAGCTACCTAAAACACCTTAACAAATTCATTTTATACTTAAACTAGAACTGTGGTTTGGATCTAGACTGTCTCCCAAAGGCTTGTTAAAGATTGGTTCACCAGCCTAGGGTGGTGCTGAGATGTGGTTGAATCTTCAGGAGATGGAGGAAGTTATTTAGATTATTGGGAACATGAGGATGCCAGTCTCTTCCTTTCTCTGTTTCCTCAATGTCAAGAGATTAGCCAATTTGCACCACTCCATGCATAGGTCCCAGCCTAATGACCACTTTCACTACATGCCTCAAAATCAATAAGGCCAACCCACCATGGAATTATGAAATCATAAGTCAACATGAAAAAAAGTTTCCTTAAAATTAGATTATCTCAAGCCAGGCATGGGTGGCTCATGCCTGTAACCCCAGCTACTCAGGAGGCTGAGATCACAAGATCACTTGATGGCACGAAAGCCCATGAGATTCTTATCTCCAATTAACCACCAGAAAGCCAGAAGCAGTGCTGTGGCTCAAGTGGTAGAGAGCTAGCCTTGAGTTGAAAAGCTCAGGGATAGCATCCAGGCCCAGAGTTCAAGCCCCACAACTTACCAAAACAATTAGATTATCTCAGGCATTCTGTCACAGTAACATCAAGTTGACTAAGATAGGTAGCTAGCTCCTCAACCCTGGACTTTCCAATCCATGGGCCAAAATAAACCCTTTCTTATTTAAAACTTTCCTAGTCTCTGATATTGGATACAGAAAATGGACTATGACAGTCTTTGCTCATATGTCACCATCTGAATTGGGCATTGTAAGCGCTCTGACTCAGACTTTCAATCCCCTACTTCATCTTATACCATAGTATTGATCTTTAACTAGGTTTGAAAGCATTGCAGATCTACATGCAGCTGAAAGGAATGATACAGACAAGTCCGGTATGCTCTTTATAGTTTCTTCTATCACATCAGCTTTTAGAACTATGGTAATAGTCTCCTAACCAGAGCATCTGCAATGATACAGTGAACATACATACAGAACATTTCCCCCACCTCAGGATCTCCAAGCTTCTTCCTTCACAGCCATATATTTTTCCATTCTATGGACTCCATCTGACAGTGCACCACTGGAAACAACTCATTCAGTCTTCAAAAATTTATCAAAATGAAGCCTCATGTCTGTAAGCCTAGCTACTCAGGAGGCTAAGATCTGAGGATCAAGCCTCAAAGCCAGCCCAGGCACAAAAGAACCTGAGACTCTTATCTCCAATAAACCTCTAGAAAATGGGAAATGTAGCTTGACTCAAGGGTAGTAGCCTTGAGCTGAAGAGCTCAGGGACAACACCCAGGCCCAGGGGTAGGGTGGTAGCCTTGAGCTGAAGAGCTCAGGGACAGTGCCCAGGCTGAATTCAAGCCCCATGACTGACAAAAATAAAAGAATTTATGCAAAATGAGTCAAACAATATGCAGTCTCAGTGTTAGCTCTATTTTTTATTCTGGTACTAGGTCTTAATTTAGGTCCATGTGTTTGTTTGCCTTTTTTGTTCAAGGCTGGCACTCTACTATTTGAGCCATACTCCCACTTATGGCATTTTTGCTTGTTTAATGGAGATAAGACTTTCACAGACTTTTCTACCTGGGGTGGCTTCAAATCAGGATCCTCATATAAGATTAGATGTGTAAGCCACCAACAACTGGCTGAGTATTTAGCTTCAATTTATTCAGTATAATTTTCTGGAGATTCAATCAGGATGTTGTACATATCAATAAGCATTTAGGATTCAGAAGCTTTTCTGAAAACTTCAACCCACTGAAATGCTGTGTTTCAATTTGCTCAACTCCTCAAACTCAGTGAGTTTGTAAGAGTTCATTCAGCTAACATCAACCATCTAGGATTTAGAAGCTGATAATTAGCTTAAATAAGTCTGTTGTATTCAAAGTGGTACCAAATAGCATTTTTTGTCAGTAGATTTTTAACCAATCTGATAGGTATGCATATCCCATTAATATTTCATTGTAGTTCAATTCGTATCTCTCTCCTGGTTAATTGCAGCATTATTTATCATAGCTAAAATATGGAGACAACCCAGATGCCCATCAATAGATGAGTGGATCAAGAAAATGTATACACACACA
Organism: Megascapheus bottae; assembly: GCF_031878675.1. Classification (NCBI taxonomy): domain Eukaryota; kingdom Metazoa; phylum Chordata; class Mammalia; order Rodentia; family Geomyidae; genus Megascapheus; species Megascapheus bottae. The sequence continues at coordinate 23,615,577 of NC_143523.1, read as the reverse complement.
CACACACACACACACACACACACACACACACACACACACAATGGAATTCCACCATCAGAAAGAATGACACTGCCCCATTTATGAGGAAATGGAAAGACTTGGAAAATGTAATATTAAATGAAGTAAGCCAGACCCAAAGAAACAAAGGCTCCATGGTTTCTCTCATTTGTAATATGTAGTATATGTCTAGGATTTTCCTAGCAGAGGATCACAATAGCTCAATAGCTATGTCCATTTTGACCACAGAAGATGATGCTAAGTGAAATGATCTCTAGTATATGGAAACAAGAGACGAGAGGTTTTTCTTATTCTTTTCTTTCCTTTTTTTGTGGTTGTTGTTCTTAATGTACTAGGTGAAGTTATCTCTTTTATCTTCCTTCTTTTTCCCTCTTCTCCTTCAGTAGTTTATCCTTTGTAGTTACTGTGTGTGATTTTGGTACCTGGTATATTGTATTATGTTTATCTGAATTAGGGAAGGAAAAGGAAATAACAAAATGGTGAGACAGTGAACCATGAGTCTAACAACTTGATGGAAAACATCCTGATAATAAAATTTAATTTAAAAAAATGAAATGCAAATCTAAGCACCATTGGGATTCCACCTTACCCCAATCAGAATGACCATTATCAAGAAAACTAACAGCAACAGATGCTGGAGGGTATGTGGCCAAAAGGGAATGCTACTACACTATTGGAGGTATGTAAATTTGTTCAAACACTCTGGAAAGCATTATGGAGGGCCCTCAAAAGATAAAACATAGAGCTTCCCTATGATCCAGCAATTCCACTCCTGGGCATTTATCCAACTGACCTCAAACAAGGCCACACTAAAGCTACCAAAACAACCCTATTTATTCTTTTTTTTTTTCTTTTTTTTTTCTTTTTGGCCCCTTTCTCTTTTCTGACCCCGCTCGCTCAGGCCCTGCTCGCTCCGGCCCGGCTAGGCCCCCTTTCTAGCTCAGGCCCCGCTCGCTCCGGCCCCGCTCGCTCCGGCCCCGCTCGCTCCGGCCCCGCTCGCTCTGGCCCCGCTTGCTTCCGCCCGGCTCCGCTCCAGCTTGCTCTTGGCCCCGCTCGCTCCGGCCCCGCTCGCTCCGGCCCGGCCCTGCTCCTGGCCCCGCTCGCTCCGGCCCGGGTCGCTCCCGCACGCTCCTGGCCCCGCTCGCTCCGGCCCGGCCAGCTCTCGCTTGCTCCTGGCTCTGCTCGCTCCCCGGCCCCCTCTCGCTCTGGCCCCTTCTCGCTCCGGCCTCGCTGGCTCTGGCTCGGCTCGCTCCCGCACGCTCCGGTCCTGCTCGCTCCGGCCCCGCACGCTCCGGCCACCACTCGGTTGGGCTCTGTTCACTTCAGCTCAGCTCGCTTCTTTCGCTCTCTGTCGCCGTCGCAGTCTTGTCTCTGCCACTTTTCCGGTTTGGTTGTGTCTCGTCTCTGCCACTTCCGGCTTGGTTGTGTATGTGGGATACCGAGGAATCGAACCCGGGTCTTTGTGCATGCTAGGCAAGCACTTTAACCGCTAGGCCAAACTCCCGGGCCCCCCTATTTATTCTTTATTGTTGGTCTTCCTTTGCTAAAAAGTGAGCCTCAAAAAGGTACATTTTTCATAGCTTATTGAATGAATTAAGCTATAACAAGGTACTAAAAAAATGGATTTGAAATTGTACAAGCCAGCAGAAGAAAGCCCAAAGGAAAGTTCTACATGTGAATTAAAGGTAGAAAGCAAAGTTTAAATATTACCAAAGAATTAAAACACATACAGAGTGTGCTTAGATGAATTACCCCACATCATGGATACAAATATTGGTATAGTCTACCCTCTAACACCTGCACAATCAGCAGACCGGAAATACAAGGCTGCTTCATGCTACCTTTGGGGAAAATAGAAACAGTTCTGTCTCCTAAAACTGTCACCAACCCATTGGCCTTAATATCTTGCCTGCCTTTGTCATCATCCTCTTCCCAGCACTGACAGCAATGGCTGTGACAACAAAGCATCAACATGCCTGCAAGGCACCATTAATATGAGACAACATTTTTCCACCAAGACCACAAGGTGGAAAGAAAGGAAGTCATTAGGACACATTAAATGAAAAGTTATAATGCATTTTGTCCCTCACTTATCCTTATTCTTTTCATGTCTAAAACCCTGCCCCAAGCAAATAAAAAACCAGACATACCAATGTAAGCTTTTATTGATCTAGATGTCCCCCTATGCCACAATTCCACCACAAACCCAACACTGCTGAGTCTTGTCTGTCTTCTAGGAGGATCATAGTCTAGGTGTAGGCCCCACAAAAAAAAATGTGAACATGTCTCAAAAATAATCAGTGCATTACAATACTGGAGACATGGCACAGTAGCAGAGCATCTGCTAATAAGAAGCCTAAGGTCCTAAGGTCAAACTTTAGCACTATCAAATAACATTTTGTATACAAAAGTTTTCCAATCTTGGCTCTAAATTAATATGCAAGAAAACTTTTTAAATGCTTGCCTATATAGAAAGAGAAGGCTAAGGACAAAACAGGAGACTTGTATGAATTACTTTTTTTTGATTACTTTTATTTTGATTTGGGGATTATATAAATAAGTTATACCTAATTAAATATATGGGGGGAAAGGCTTCTAAAATATATTTTACTTGTTCATCACTCTTGTAATAGCCAGCCTCTACAATGGGCTCCAAAGAGATCAGACACCTGAGATTCCCATCCTTCACACTATACCGTGAGTGCCTGTGATGACTAGGGTATGGCAAGGCCATATGTCCCGGCTGAGATTGGGTAATAGAAGACAGTGGCTGCAGGTATCACTCAGGCAAGGCCTAGGCAGTTGGAAGCTGAAGCCTTTGACTATGGCTACTTAGGAACTGAAGCCCGCCAAAGACCAGGTATGTGATCTGCCCTAAGGTGCACTTTCAGGTAAGATTGGGGTTTGAAGTCAGGGTCTTGTGCATACTAAGAATGGGTTTTTATCACTTGAGCCATATCTCCAGCCCTTTTTGTGCACTAGTTGCTTTTCACATAAGATTTAGCTTTATTTATTTATGTGTTTGTTTATTACTGGCCTGGTGTCAGCCTTAGATAGGCAGGTCTCCTACTACCTATACTTCCCATGTCACTAGGATACTGCATTACACCACCGTGCCTAGCTTGTTGGTGGAGATGGAGTCCCATCAACTCTATACCTAGGCTACCTCTGAACCTGTATCCTTCCAATATCTATCTCCCAAGTAGCTGGCATTACAGGTGCGAGCCACTACACTCAGCTTGACTGAAATCTTGTGTGGATACACAGGAATAGACAACAGTAATAGGAACAGGCAATAAAACTACCATGTCTGTCTGGGTTTTTAAGAGAAAGAGAAAATAAGGAATAAAGAATCTGTTTAAAGACCAAGCATTCCAGGGGGCATGTATAAGGGAGATGGTGCTGAGGCCAAGGAGACATAACAATAAAATGCAGTTTAGTTTGAAGGCAAAAGATGGTGTCTGGGACTGACATAAATCCATGCATATCAAGTGCCAGGTGGAAAATGTATTCAGCAATGGTCTCTGAAGCAGCTGAGGCTGGAAACAAGAGGATAGGACAGGGGCAGGGGAAGAACTCTGCTGCACTGGGGCCCCAGGGACTAGCATTTCTTACAGCAATTTCATTTCTAATTAGCCATGGGATCCTGGACAAGCCTGTTGGTCTCTCTGGGGCTTCCATTTTCCTATATTAAAAGGGCAGGATTGCCCAGGAAGACTGTAAGCTCTGTCATTGTAGTCTGCACTTTGCAAAATACTAGGGGTAATGGCACTGCTCTGGTGAGGAAGTTTTTATAGCCTTAGGGATCTTGAAAGATGGAAAGATTGGTAGAACATCTTCCCAGCCAGGAAGGCAGACAATTCGCGATACGTAATAATCATCTATGCCTTAATAACTCAGTAAGCCTTTCCTCCATTCTGACCATACTGTTCCAGTCTTTAGGGAGAAGAGATGGGAAAGGTCAAGGAACACAATACCATTCCTCAGAGCATCCATACCACACTAACTCAAGCCTCGTGTGATGTCATCCAAATGAGTGGCAGTGGGCTTGAAGTGTCCTCTTTCCGTCCTCCATATCTAAAGTCCTTTGTTGGCTTTAAGTTGCTTGACCTTTTCAAATTTGTTCATCTATTTGATCTTTTCCTCAGTGCTGACTTTGGAAAGAAGTAATACTTGCCGTACAGGGACCTTCCTGACCACTATTAATTTTAATAGCCAGGGGGACCATTATGTCCCATTCATAGACATTATCCATCTATTAATGGTGGCTAAGATAGCTTTAGATTGTTTTGCTGTCACACTACAATAGTTGCTCAATCAACTGCAAACTCACTTAGGTGTAAGTTCATCATTTTATCTAGAAGATGTATGATATGAGCGTCTTTGGAAATTGCTTTACTAAAATCAATATCTTCTTTGTGTCTGGAGTTTCCCAATAAATCAAGCCAATTTTCCAATAAATGAGATCAATTTCGTTGGGCAGCAGGTTTTTTTTCTTAATGAACATAAGTTGGTTCTTACTAGTCATTACCTTTCATTCTAAAGGATCACAAAGCACAACCTTTATAATCCTCCAAGTGGTTTTTACCTATTAATATTTTTTTTAATTCTACGGTTTCCAGAATTCATTCTTTCTCCCTTACCAAAAAATGAATATGAGAACTGTAACCCAGCCTACAGTTCACTGTCCCTGCTAGCTTGACGGGCATCCAGCACCAGCTTGATTGTGCAGGGAATACTGGACAGGCTTGTCCAAATCATTCCACCTTCTCACCTTCTTTTCCAGACTTCTGCTATAGCATTTGAAAGGAAAAGCTACAGTAGTTCACAATTACATGAGGTTCACATATTTCTAGCAAGTGCTTAAAACATTGCTTTTCCTAAAAGGTACTTACTGATTCCTCACCTGGGTCCCTCAAGATACCTGACAGCAAAATCAAATCTTAATACACCTGCCTGCATTTTTGCATCTGTCTCCTTTACTTTGGGACAGACTCCTGCTTAACTCTTCAGTGCCCATACTAATCATTCTAGGAGTGTCAGTCACCTAAGCAATCTCATCTCCGTTTAAGGCCAAAGAAACAAACATAAGAGCAACTGAGGCATCTTACTGTCAGTAGACAGGTCACCCCATTCTGAGGTCACCCCATTCTGAGGTCTCTCCATGCAGGAGAAATCAACTCTTGGACAACAGATTGTCCCCAACATGTAACAAGGACTTCTCGAGGGCCATCTTGCAGAACCAGAGTTGGGATGATTGTCAAGCAAACCTAATTCTTTCTCTATCTATTTATAATTGAAACTCATGTCAGGATGGTAAAGAATGGCTAATATGTTTAATTTCTGTCTTTCCAAAGTGGCCACTTGGATCAAAAGCTTTTCCTCCCATATTACTATTTAAAGAATGACCTTGGGCCGGGACCGTGGCCTAGTGGTAGTGTGCTCACCTAGCATACATGAAACCCTGGGTTCATTTCCCCAGAACCACATACACAGAAAAAGCTGGAAGTGGTGCTGTCTCTCAAGTGGCAGAAAGCACAAGGACAGTGTCCAGCCCTTAGTTAAAGCCCCAGAACCAGCCCTTAGTTAAAGCCCCAGAACTGGCAAAAAAAAAAAAAAAAGGAAGAAAAAGAGAAAAGAGAATGAACTTTTGTTCAGATTTGAATGCATGGTAGCATTCCTTATTTATCATGCCTACAGAGATACAGAAACAATCTCTCATTGCTTCTTTTAGGTTTTACTTCATCTAACCAGTAAGGATCCATGCAACACAAATTATAAATAATCACTATGAAAGAATAGTATAGCTACTTGGTTACTGTTATTCTTATTAACTGAATATTTGGAAAAATTTTGTTACATAGTGTTAAAAGCAAGGTAGAAAGTAATTAGATAAGCACAATATAATAATCATAACCTCATAACGGTTTGAAGATGCACAACAGGTACAGAAGAGAATATACAAAAAATGCACTAAGTGAATGAGATTGTGGATAATTGAATTTTTATTGTATTTTATTGTCAGGATTATGTGTAGCATGGTTACAGTTACAGTAATCAGGTAGTGGGTATATTACTACTCGAAACTTGATACCCCTTCTCGTATTTTTGTCTGGCCTTTCCCTCCCACTTCCCCCTCCCAGTGATAACTGAATTTTTATTCAGTTTTTCTTTAACCTTATATCTATTGTGAGGGATAAAGAAAGAACTATAATAGTTTTTGTTTTAGAGATATGTAGTAAGCTCACCTTATTTTTCAAACATGAAAAATTTTTTACATGATTTTGACCAAGTAGGTAGACATGATACCTGACACACTAAATAAAAATAACTGATTTTTACCTGGCAAAAAAATATTAAAAATCAAAAGATTGCAAAATCAAAAGTTTTAAATTCACATACATGTATGACACAGCTCAACAGATGTAGAAAATACTTGGGAAATAACATGATGTCGCTATTCTTTCTGACATAATTTTCTTGTCACACTGTCAGTATTTCTAAAGCTTTTCTGACCATGGCTGTGCCTGTACCAACTTCCTTCACATTAATACCAAAGCCTTTTTTCTTATTGACATCATGCATCTTCAACAAATAGGCCAGCATTCCCATCTCAAATAAGCAAGTTAAGCCATCAAGATATTAAGCCAGAGTTGACAATATGCTTGCTTCTTCCCAAACTCCCATAGTACCATGGCAATGTCAAGCCATTAAGTTTAACAATATTATTTCTCTCTACTTGTTCTAAATATGGGCATCATTGTTCATACATGCACTTGTCTCTGTCTAGGTTTCTGGGCCAAATTAGAACACAGACTAATGAGGGCAAATTCATGAGATGGCTATCCCAGCCAGACCTTTACAGTCAGGAAGCTGGTTAATCCCTTTCTCATGCTCTAATTGGAGGAGGAGGGGCTCAAATGAGTGAGAAGACAAAAGGGCTATTATATCAACAGAAGGAGACAAACACTGGTTCTTTTTCTCTTTCAAAAACAAAATGCTAGGCACTAGTCGCTCACACCTGGAAGCCTAGCTATCTAGGAGGCTGAGATCTAAGGATCACAGTTCCAAAGTCAGCCAGGCAAAGAGGGTCCAGGAGATTCTTATCTTCATTTAACCACCAAAAATCTGGAAGTAGAACTTTGGCTCAAATAGCCTTGAGCAAAAGAAGTCAAGAGGTGGCACCCAAGCCTTGACTTCAAGCCAGAGGACCAATGCATGCACACACACATAGTACACTGCCACAACCCTGAGTGGATGAAACAGAAATATTGCTGACTTAGCATCAAGAAGGATAAAAGCAAACATTTTTATATCCTAATTGATGCCATTATGATAAACCTGATCAGTCTTATAGGTCTGTTTTATTTTGCTTTCATAAGAAAATACACTGACTTTGTGAAGAAATGACTAAGTTGGCATGTGTGATGGGGGAGCCTCTGGAATGTGTTGTTCCAAGGACATCTCCCTCCTCCCTATGCAGGAGAAAGGTCTGTGTTGGAGAAGCACCAGGGAAGTGACAAAAAAATAATACATGAGGTATGATATTTGGCCACATTGCAGCACAAGGCCAGGAAGAAAGATACCAAAAAAAAAAAAAAAAAAGCCCAGTGTAGCTAACTTCAAAAGAAGACAGATAAACTGTGTGTGCAGAAACACATGCTTTATTGGCCTTACTAGAAAAACAGGAATTTTGAAAATGGTTTAAAAGCCTTGATGTCTGTGAGGGTCTGTCCATTTCACAGGAATCCTGCGTGCTAGTTTTCATACATGTAAGCTTTCTGAGGACTGGAAGGAAAAATAATTGTTGGGGATATTTTTCCCTTAGAAGTGATCCATACAAAATAATAAAAGTAACATTTATTCACTGTTTAGCCAGAGTGTTGGTTATGAGTTTAACACGGATTATTCAACTAAATCCCACAGCCCTTTTAATAGATAGTATCTTATGCTCCATTCAATAGATGAGAAAATAAAGTCTCAGCACAGTAAAGTGATTTTTATAAGTGTATACGGCTATACAGTGGAGCCAAGGTTCAAGTCCAGTCAGCTGATTCCAAAACCACACCCCTTTCAGTCCTACACCAATGACTGTTGGTTTGCATTGCCTCTCTCAAGAATAGAAAGGGATGAGGAGTAACCTCTTTCTGATTATTATATATAACCGGATATAGGTTTTCACTTGTCATGGTTATAAACATAATCTACATTCAGATATGGTACTTATTCTTGCACAAGTGAGGTGCTAAGCAGATGACCTCATTTGCCATGTTCCAGCACTGCCCTGTGCATAAGAAGAGGGTGGTCAGAAAACCTTGGGCCACTGAAGTAGATTCCTAATTTAAAGTGTGAGAGGGGAGAGTGCTGTGGTAAAATAGGTCAGAGCTGATTGCCATTCCTATAGGATTTAGACTCTAAAATCATGACTCTAAAACACTGAGCCTTAATTAGCTTCTAATATTCTTATCTTCAATACAGTCATATGCCAGCAGGGGCACTATTAATCCATGGCAGTAATAAGCTCTGACTTGGAAAAATGACTGGTGACACCCAGCCCACACTGCCTTTTCCCTACTTCAACCAGGACCTCAAGTAAGTCTAAAGAACTGGTGATGTTCAATTGAAAAACAACATGCCAAAGGCATGGACAAGGTGGATAGTTCTTACACAGAAAGCAAGGCTTCCTTCTGAAAGCAAAGCTAGCCTGGCAGTTCTGAGACCCAGTAAAAGTCTCCAGTGGTAAGATTTCTGTGGAAGCTTCAGTTCACTTAGGGATCTTGGAATGAAAGCCTTGGAGCAGAAGTCTCCTTCTAAGACTGGAAACTTGATATCCTGGACTTTCCTCACACTGGATATTTCTGATCCAATTCTGCTACAATGCCTGGGACCCTTTAGCTTTATCAGTGCTTGTTTCTCTGGCCATGCATCTGTTCAAGCAGGCAACACAGCTATCTCACTGCATAGAATTGGGCTCCCTTTGCCTACATCTGACTCTGCTCTTCAACCCACAACCAAAGTCTGAATACAATAAACTGCATGACCTCCCTAAACCAGCTGAAAGCCTGTGGCCTGCTTGGTTTAGAACAAAAGGACAAGAGTTCCATGTTGAACAAATAAGCAATGAGGAATAGTAGTAGGGAGATTGAGGAAATCTGCAATGATTATGACCAATCTGTATGATATGATAACTAGAGAATACAACAACAGAAATCTTTGAGTTAGTAAAATCTGTTAGGGACACAGCTTTAGAAACCAGTAGACCAGAGTCTTCCTCTCAGCTCTGCCTAGAGGCAACTGTGTAACTCTGAAGCTGCCACTTCTTCATCTGTGAGCTAAGAAATAATGCGCTCAGATTTATACTTTAGTCCCCCGAGGTTAAAAAGGCAACGTAAGTGTTAGGCGCATTGCTATATTTATAAGTACCCAACAGCATTAGGGAAACCAAGATGAACTTTCAGCCTTAAAAACCAGCAATTTTGGGAAGTATGGTGTGACTCAAAGGGTAGGGTGGTAGACTTGAGCTGAAGAGCTCAGGGACAGCACTCAGGCCCAGAGTTCAAACACCAGGACAGAAAGAAAGAAAGAAAGAAAGAAAGAAAGAAAGAAAGAAAGAAAGAAAGAAAGAAAGAAAGAAAGAAAGAAAGAAGAAAGAAAGAAAGAAAGAAAGAAAGAAAGGAAAGAAAGAAAGAGAAAAAACAGCAATATTAGTTCAAAGGACTTCTGATATCTCATAAGGTTCTGTATTTCCTATGCTTTTACTTTTTCATAGTAGAAAGAAATCATTAGACTGGTGTTTTTCTATTGCTTTTAGGACTTTAATACACAAAGCCTTTATATGTTGTTGTTGTCAGTGGTGGTGGTGGTAGTCATTGGCCATGAACTAAGGGCCTAAGTGTTGTCCTTGAGCTCTTTTTGCTTAAGGCTCATGATCTGCCATTTTGAGCCATGGTGCCATTTCTAGTTTTCTGGTGGTTAAATGGAGATAAGAGACTTTCTACCCCAGGCTGGCTTTGAACACAATTCTCAGATTAAGCCTCCAGTGGAGCTAGGATTCCTTCATGTGAAAGAAGGTAAACTCAGTGATTGCTTCCCCATTGTGGGTGTGCATGTATGTGTGGTGTATGTGTACTTGAACTCAGAGCCTCATGCTCTCCTTTGGCTTGCTCAAGGCTGGGACTCTACCCCTTGAGTCATGCTTTTAGGCCAGCTTTTTGTTTGGCTTTCACTCTAGATACTCTAGTAGTTCTCAGCCTCTGGAGTAGCTAGGATTCCACGCACGAACCACTTGTGCTCATCTTACATCCCTATTTTGACAGAGGGGTAAGGTATGTAAAAGGTACAGGAGCAGACAGCTATACAGAACAACAACTGAATTTCTACTCAATTTTATATTTTCTGAGGATCCCTAACTGCCAGCCCTGTGTGAATTTTTTTTTCTTCTCACATCAGACCCATAATATGCCCACATCATAACAAGGTTTAGAGGGAAACATATGTCACACAAGCATGTGAGTACCCGATCATCATGCTCATGAACTGGAAAAGGATCTCCTGTGTGAATTTTAAGGGCATTGAAAGAAGGAGATCTAATCCTTTGAGAGAGGACGTATATAGTTTCTCATTCTCTGCACTTGGAACAATGTTCTCATGCGTTTTCTCCATTCTTCCTTTTATTCTTATGCACCTGCCTCTTCTGCTCAATGAAACCTTGAAATCTCTTACCTTTCCGTAACCCACTCTTGCTCTAATTGGTCCAGAAATCTCTCTCACACATTTGTGAGCATAGGGTATCTTATTGTATCACCTGTTTCTGAGGTCCCTACACATATCAATATCATTTGGACCAAGGTTAGAAGCATTTACAAGAGGGACAAAGAACAATAAAAAGAAATGAGATTTCCAGAGAATAATGATGTTATAGCAGGAGCTGGTAGCTTATATGAGTGGGCTTGGCTGACTAAATAAAAGAATATACCATAAAAAAACAAGAATCCCAAGTAACAGGGACTTAAATAAAACAATATGTGTTTATCTGTTATTTAAAAGAAATCTGGAGGTAGACAGCCCAGAGGTACTTTAGATCTTCACACATTCATCAGGGAGTCAGGCTTTCTAGATCTGCTCCATCCACCATATGTAGTGAATGCCCCTTCCTTCACAGGCCAAGATGGCTGAAAGGGCCCAACCACCACATCCAGTATAAGGAACAGAACAAAGAGAAAAGGAAACACCTCTTTTCTTCCAAGCATTCTTTTATAAAGTACCAGCTTTCATTAACCATAATTAATCAGTGGACAACAAACACCCAACTTCAAGAGAATATAATTGGTTGATTAGCTATGTGGCAACCTATCTAATGAAAGAATAAAAAGTGAAGGACATTGGGAAGAAACCCAATTTGTTGTGGCTAAATGTAAACAGGGAATGGTCCCTCTGAGGGCCATCAACCACAAGATATAAAACTTTGATAATAATAAGGGGGCAGCCATGAAAAGCTCCACATGGGGAAGAAAGTTCAGTGAGAAGATTTGAGCCAGGGTCTAATTTCTGAACTGGGAACAAACTCTGGGTATCCCTGAGATCAAATGGTAAGTGAGGTCACTGGCATAAATCGAATATATATATATATATGAGCAAGCTACAGCATGATGCAAGGAGAATGGTATGCTAGATCTTACAATAGGTCATGGCAATTAGTAAGAACAAATTCAAGTCTTCCCAGATCTCTTAAAAGAGCAGTCCACATAGGGCTGAGGATAGATAGGTCATCTTAACCCAAGGTCAACAAACGTGCAATTTACCTAAGACCCCTAGTTGTGAACCAAAGCCTACACAGTAGCCTTCAATTCCACATAAGCCATCAATAATGCGACTGTGCTTATTGTATCCACCTCTCCCTCTCTTCACTCCCTCAGCAGCTTTTCCCAGTTGTTACATTGGAGTGCTAGGGACTTAAGAAGATTGTGTAGGCATGTCAAGAACAGAGTTACAATGGAAGGTAGTTAAATTTTAATTCCCTCAAAATAAACATATCAGTCAAGTAATATAAGATTTCATTCTTGGCTTCCAAGAAAAATATTCAGAAAAGACTCTCTTAACCTTTGCTTGCAATAAAATAAGCAGCTCAACAGTTTTTCTTTTGCTTTCCCTAGATTCCATACAGGGGCTCATGGTAGTGCACACATCTACAACAGGAAGAAAAGCAACAGCTGGAAAGGGCGTCTCTGCTTCCAGCATTTGCTCTCTGTAAGCTTTGACAGTCTGAGTCACCGATCTTCAGAAAGTTCAGCTGTTTAAAAATGAATCTGGATTCCCAAGAGGAGATCAGCAGAGTTGTTAACAAAATAATGCCCTATAAGGCCAGCAGTGTCTCACAAGGCTTTCATTGTCTCTCCATATATCACTCACTTGCACACTCAAACACACAGATACACACACACACACACACACACACACACACACACACAAACGCTAAACCATGCCAAGTAATTTGCATAAAGCATATTTCCAACAGACATCTAGAACCTGACAGGGCAAGTTGTAAATAGGAAGCTATTGTCAAGAAATAATTAACCATATAACTGGGATTTTTTTAATGCAAGAAAAAAATTCACATGCAAACTGTGGGACAAAAAAGGCCTAATGTAAAGAGAAAAGTTGAATATGGGTTAAATGAATAAATAAAGATAATGATAATTATTGATACCATTGAATATTAAACACTACATCCTACACAATATATTGTGCACTTGATTTAACCTTATTTCATTTAATAACCACCTTGAAAGCAGCCATTACTATTGAACCTGACTTACATAACAGAACTGAGACTAGAGAGATTAAGTTTCTTGCCCATGTCCAGAAACTAGTGATGGAGTTAGTCTCAAGTTAAGTCTCAACTCTTAAATGCTGTGCTCTAATTGCTTCTGTGTGTGTGTGTGTGTGTGTGTGTGTGTGTGTGCCTGTGTGCCTGTGTGCCAGTTCTAGGCTCAGGCACTTTCCCTGAGCTTTTTTCCTAAAGGTAGCACTCTAACACTTGAGTCACAGCCCCACTTCTGACTTTTTAGTGGTTAATTGGACTTAAGAGCCTCATCAATTTCCCTATCCAGGCTGGCTTCAAATTGTAATCCTCAGATCTCAGCTTCCTCAATAGCTAGAATTATAGCCGTGAGTCACCAGCACTTGCTTCTAACCATTTCTTAAGTCATGTTCATACACTACATAATACAAAGGAGAGAGAAGAAAATACAAACTTAAGCTATATTAATATTTAAAGTTTATGTATCTCTTAGATTGTATTTCTGTCCCATTTCACTAGCAGTATCATGTCACTGAGAAACACATTTAATTTGGGCGGTGGTGGCTCACACCTGTATTCCTAGCTACTTAGAAAGCTGAGATATGAGGATCACAGTTCAAAGCCAGCCCAGGTAGAAAAGTCTGTGGAACTATAATCTTCAATAAACTACTTAGAGAAGGCCAGAAATGGGGCTGTGGCTATGGAGTGCTAGCCCTGAGCACAGAGAGGCCCAGAAACAGAGCCCAGGCCCTGAATTCAAGCCCCAGGACAGGCAAAAGAAAGAAAGGTGGGGAGGAAAGGAGGGAGGAAGAGAGGAGGCAGAGAGAGAGGAAGAAAGGAAGGAGAAACATTTAAAGACACTGACTTGGAGTTAGAAAGTATTCCCCCACACACACTACCTTCTACCTTCGTGACCTTAGTCAATTCCATAAGAGCTTCAGTTTCACCATCTGAAACTGGAGAAAATGCCTACTTTACAAAGTAATGTGAAGAACAGACATATTAGGTGTTAAATGAAAAAAAAATAGTGTCAGGCACATAGCAAATATAGAAGGCAAAGTACACACTACCATTACTCCAAGAAGAGGGGAACTATGATACTGATCATCTTTTATGAGCATTAGCATGAGATACAAATTTATAACTTTCTAAAACAGCACTTTCATCATTACTTTACATCCTGCTATAAATTACATTTCTTAACAAGTTTAAAATGGTTTTCTCCTAAGGCAAATAAAATAGATCTCATAAATGTAATAATTTCACATTCTCACAGAACTAGGTGAGTTTTTATCCAATCTCTTGCCAAAATGATCTCTGAAAGAGGAGGGGAAAAGGGAGGGAGGGAGGGAGGGAGAGAGGGAGGGAAGGAGGGAGGGAGGGAGAGGGGGGGTAGGAAAATGAGTTCCAGGAGCTGCTGAAATACAAACATCCCCATCTCTTCAAATGTCTAGCCTAGAAGGAAATTACACTTTCTGGCTTGAGTGACAGCCTTTATCTGGATGACAAAGCAGCCTGGCACTGTTTGTGCCCAACCATCTTTGTGAAATGATACTAACATGCTCAATGATCCATATTTGAAAGGTTGCTTTTCCTGAGCTATGAACCTGAGCAAACTTCACCCATCAAGTCCATTTTCAATGGTAAACTTTGTCTGCCTTTGAGAAAGTACCATTTGCAGAGGCAATTATTCTGAAGCCAATACACAGATCTTCATTTAGATGGAAAAAGCTAGGAAAAAGGCCTTATATCAGAAACACAGGAAAACTGCATCTTATTTGGGGAATAAAATGAATGAACTATTGGAGGGAGAAGATAAGACTACACAAAACAGAAGCGAGTCTTCCTTCTCCTCTTCTTCATAGAAGTCACTGGGTTCTGCATGGATTTTTCCACAGGAATATAATTGCCTTGGATTCTGCCAAACCAAAAAAGCCTCAAACACTACTTTGTCCATAAGCTCTGCCTCTTTTCTGATCAGATAATAGCCATGAAGAAACTGAACTGTTGATTCACCAAAGTACTTCAAAAGATGGAACCCATGGTTAGAAAGATAACAGGGAACATTAAAGCACATGGGGAGAAACGCATCACATTTTCCATTCTTTTTCTGAATATCTGATTTGTTAAGATGTGTGCCTCACTGTCTTGCTAGTATGTCACTAGCACATCTCCAACACTAAGCTTTCTTTTTATAAAGATTTGGTCTCACAGCCAAGGAACAGGCAACACTACCTAGAGAGAATTTAATAACACCATTTTATTTATACTGTATTTATTTTTAGTCACTATTTATGGTGAGTGAACAGCTATTCCATTTATAGAAGTAAAATATAATGTGCTATTTAAATTCACTTATTTGGACTATTGAAGTGAAAAATGTTTTAAATAGCTTGCTGCCAGTGGCTTACACCTGTAATCCTAGCTACTCAGGAGGCTGAGATCTGAAGACCATGACACAAAGCCAGGCCCCTCAGGAAAGTCTATGAGACTGTTATCGCCAATTACCTCTCAAAATGCCAAAGGTGGGGTTGTGGCTCAAGGGATAAAGTGCCACTCTTGAGCGAAGAAAGTTGAGAGTCAGTTCCCAGGCTATGAGTACTGACAAAAACAACAACGACAACAAAAGACAAAGATCGAAATACACAGTAAGATACTATGCAAATAAAAGGAAACATGAAGGTGAGTTGAGTATCATTAAATTGGGGAGATATAAATTGTTATATGATTTGAAAACAGAAAATTTTTAAATGAATCACTCCTCTATCCTAATGCAGAACTATTCTCTTTCTCTCCTGGAGCATGCCCTGTCATAAAGCATAAATTCATTTCCTCTGAACTAGAGGCAGCTACATGCATTTCTCATTAGTCTAAGGTCCAGTAAGTCAGAAACTATGTTTGTGTTCTTTGGAGGATCTCCTTTCGAATGTGTTGTTTGTAAATGTTTGTATAAAGAGAATCTGACCCACCTCAGTCTGACCTGCAGAATATTAATCTTTAAAGACCCGTGGGCCATGAAAAGTACAAGATATTTTTAGAGCACAGATTTTTATCACTCAGTAGACAATCAAGAAATATTTTCTATCATTCTAACGTGTTTAAGCCCTTTAGGAAAATAAAGCATAGAAGATACTTTTATAACATTTTTCATAACTGAAAACATGATCACTGCAGAAAAATTATTTTAAAAACAAAAACAAAAAAGCAAACAGAAAGGAATAAAAAAAATACAAAAAATAAGTCATAGGCCTATACTTGCAGATAATTACCATAACCATTTTGAGAGTATTATCTTCTGGACTCTTTTGCTTGCTATTTTCAGCTTTGGAGGTACATTTCTGTGTTAAATTGTGTTCCTGGCTTTGAGCTTCCTGTTCATCCCCACATCCACTCAAGCTAGCTTGTGTGCTGAGTTTCTAGGTACCAGCTTCATGAATGCCTAGGATTAAAGGAACACCAAGAAATACTGAAAGATGGGTATTAGTGTTCTCAGGCAGGAAGAGGCATTACAAAACATGAAAGGAAGCAAAGCATTTCCAAAAAAGAAATATCAGGATGTCTCTTCCCATAAAGAATATCAATGGTAGCTATTTCCAAATAAAAACTAGTCATACATCTGGCAAATATAATGTAACCTTTCTATTAATTACAATAAAAATGAATTAAAAAAACTAGTCATACAACCGTAGACTGTATAGGCTAGAAAGATTTTAGAGATGTCTTTATAGTCCAGGCAAGGAGGATACACTTTAGGAGAGGAGGTAAAAGCAAGGTCAAGTGGCAGGGAAGGTGCAGGAACTCCTTTAAACACATTTTACCAAATGGCTACATTTCTTTTTGAAAAGTACCATTAATAATACTTAATGAGAGATGTTAATGATATCATGTAAAAATTTCAGCAATAGCAGTGTGACAAAAAACAAAAAAGAAGCATTAAACAGTGATGTTATTTTTTGATTGTTGCTTTGCTACCAACAAATGGCTAGGCACTCCTCTACCTCTCTGAGCCTTCTTCTCAACTGACATCAAAACCCTTCTGCACTGGGGTTCAGATTATGTCAGGGTCTTCCAAAGAAGAGTTTATTTTATGATTATATTCTAAGGATACCCTTTGCTTTTGATATAGGTTTAAAGGTGGGTACAATTAGAAAACGGAGGGAGGCTCTAGGAAGTTTTTTTTACTGAGAATAGAACTAACTGGCAGTTGCCCTGGGGGTATAAATTCAAAAAGTTGATGTGGATACTGGAGCTGGTCATATGGTCTACAACCCCAGAATATTCCAGAAACAGCTTAGCAGAGTTAACCCCAAGTGTGGTTCTCTCCTGGAGTGGCAGTGTTATACAGTGCTAGACACAAAGAAGTCAGGCTTTCTTCTCCATACTTTAACCAGTTGAAATCTTTCTTCTGCAGGTTAATCTTACCCCGCCCTTCTAAAGGGAAAAGGAAACTGTTTCCAAACATTCTAAGGTTGTAACTTCTGTATGATTTCTTCCAGCACAAAGACAAACTCTTCCTGGGGGGAAAAAGTAGTCTGAGGAAAAGATCATGAGGTATTTGTATGCTTAATTTTTTTCAAATGGAAAAAATAATAAATAGTTCCATGTTTATAAAGAAATATATATATATATATATATGAATCTGTTGACTCTTAACATACAAATAACTCAAACCAGCTGACCTTTAAAATGTCAAGCTTCACATGTGGTCAATTCTTAGACAGGCTGTAAGCTAAGTTTTCTGAGGGAAATAATGTCAATTAATGAACTGGTAAAGCAAATAAAGTAAAATAGTTGGATGATGATTCAGTTGAGTAACTGCCAGTGACCCCAGAATGCCACTTGTTATGGATAGCTGCCTCCTAAGATTTGAACTTGGAAGACTAAAAAACAACCCAAGTATGGCAGTTGTCTTTCCAAACTGCCAGGGGCTAGAAACAAGATGGGAGTATCTGATCGATCCAGTTAAGATTTAAATTCTCAGCCTTAACAGATTGTGGCTAAATGTTTATCACCTACATGACTCATTTACTCTTGGCTTGATTGATGAATTTTTTTGGATTAATGTTTCACTTAAGGCTTGGCTAGAACTAAACGTTACAAACTTCCACACTCCTTCACCATCTAATTATGTGAAATGAAACTAATCTGTAAATTTTTTAAAAGTATAAAAGAAACAACAAAATTTTATTTTCCTATGGTTTCCATTTTTATGTCTATTTTAATTACATTCTTTTTTAATTAAAGGTCTGATGATTCGATTTTTGTTGTACCTTACATAAAGCTTATTTTGCTTTGAGAGTAATTAGCACTATATCAACCTCCTTGCATTCCCTTCCCCCAAGCCCTGCCCTCCCAAGGTCTGGGCACTGTCCCTGAGCATTTTTGTGCTCAAGACTAGTGCTCTCCCATACATGTCAGCCTCTTAAGTAGCTATTGTGAGCTATTGTGCCCAGCTTTCCCTCCATTTTCTTACCATCACTATTCCTTAGATTCTAAAAGTTATCAATATGGGGCCAGGAGTTTGGCCTAGTGGTAGAGTGCTTGCCTAGCATGCATGAAGACCAGGGGTTTAATTCCTCAGTACCACATACATAGAAAAAAAGCCGCAACAGGTGCTGTTGCTCAAGTGATAGAGCTCTAGCCTTGAGAAAGCCCAAGAACATTGCTCAGGCCCTGAGTTCACAGCCTAGGACTGGCAAAAATAAATAAATAAAAGTTACCATTATAGAAACTCTTAGTATTTTTTTACATAAATCAATGCTCCTATACATTACTAGATATTTAAGGGCTAGTTGTGAGAGTTTGACATCTCGATAAGAATCCAGACTGGTATTCTCATTCTTTACAGAATAACAAACATCTCAAGAGCATGTATGATACATATATGCTCATATACTGAGAAAAAATTATCTTGGCTTATGGAAAACTATGCAAGGCCAAGTGTATGTAAGCCCTAACAACCCAATAATTTTCTATACTAACTTTTCCTTTTTCTACCTGCCCTTCAGAAAGGAAATGGCCCCAGTTTATTCAGAGATCAGATTAATTATTAATTGCTTTTGTCTGAAGTCAAAAGCCATTTTCAGATAAATTTCCTTGATTCAATAGAAAATAAAAGTACTTGGCAGTAGCAAATGAGCAAGTCTGTGCTTTAGTCTTTCGTCTCCATGTTTCTTGTTTTTTGTTCATGTTGGGTCCTTTCTGCAGATTCTTTATTAAGAAGCAGCATGACATCTAGCAAAGAACCTTGATTGAAGACAGAATGCAGCATGACATTAAGCCAGTCATATCCTCTATTGCCTTCTGTCTCCAGTCTGTGTCTTAAGAATTTACATTAGAGTAATTTCAAAAGCCCTTGCAACTCCTGACATTTCACATAATTATGGAAGCCTCTCTGGTTCAGTGAAGGCAGGATAGAGTTAGATTAGGGGCAGTGGAAAAAAAAATCAATGATTTCAGTAACACTGCTCGAAGTAGGTTGACTCTTACAAAAAAACATGCTGAGAAAAACTGAGGGAGACTAACAGAAGGGGTGACATTGTTCAAAAAGCAGTGTACTCATTCTCTGACGTATGTAACTATAACCCCACTCTCTCTACCTCAGCTTTACAATGGGAAAACAAAACATAACAAAATTTCATTTAATAATGAATTTTAAAAACATGTTGACTTTTTAAGTAACATAATGTTTTTCTTTTTTTCCCCTATGAATCCCTTAAATCCAAGATAGTGCTAATCACAAAGAACACACTTAAAATGGATTTCATTTATTGTGACAAGTATCTAAAAATCTCTCCCAAAAATAGATAGTGAAAAAGCATTCCTGCAAGAGTGAATGGAGAGAGGCAAAAGGTCAAGTAACATGTCATATCTGTGGCAAAAATGTGATGGGGATGGCATGGAGTTTGGGGTGATTAAGGAACAAGATGAGGCAAAAGAGAGGTAGTCAGAAGACAAATCATGTGCATGTTAAAATTTCAAAAGTCTAGAAAGGCTATCAATGTTTGTGAAGTAATGCACCTTCTATCTGGTGAATATAATGTAACCCTTCTATTAATTACAATAAAAATATATGGAAAAAAATTTCAAAAGTCATTTCTCCCCTAAAATCCTAAATGGACCCGATACAACATTTAGTGATGAAACTAATCAAATCTGAAGATAACAGTTCTAGCATCGTAGGGGAAAGTTCATACCCAAAGATCCATCCTAAATAAGCTTAGCACCACAGAGATCTCAGTCAGAGAGGAAAAAGGCAGAAAACCTGCGTAAGAAGACAGTGAGTCAGAGCCACTGCAGAGACAAAGCCTCCCTCCAGAACCTGAGCAGACAGCACTACTCAGCAGCGCAGACCTGCTGGTTCCAGACAGAGCCACACAGAGCCTGCGCGAGCCCAGAGCCCACACCGGCCGTGACGTGGACCTGCCAGCTTCACGGAACCAGAAAATCCAGCAATTTGTGAGTACCTCTGTGGATGTTTCCACTTCTGCTTGCTGAACAGCATTGGGAAGGAATCCCCTCCACCACCAGCCTAGAGCAGCGCCATCTTGACTGCTGGCAAGGACCCTGCCAAACCAACTGGAGCCTGACAAGTGGTGCTGACATTCAAAAGGGCAAAGGTTTTCCCAGAGGCAGCTTAGCCGGAAGTCCGCCCTGGGCTCTAGCGGAAGTTCCTCCCACTGGGTGGGATGTACTCCTGGTCAACAAAGCCAATCAGGACTCCACCGATTTCTTTTTTTCCTGCCCAATCAAGCAAACTGATCAGAAAAACCACAAAGCCAAATCGCAAGAGAAAAAGACTTTTTGAAGTGATTGGATCCCGAATTTAGTGGAGATACAAGTTTCCTATCCCATCCCCATCCCCCCCAAAAGACTGAAGAATACCACCTTTTTTTCTACCTTTTTTCACTTGCATTTTTATATGTGCTTGTTTTTATTTTGCCATTTTACCTCCACCTGTTTTTTTTTTTAATGTTATGATTCTTCCCCCTCCCCCACTTTCCTTCTGTCATTGTGGTCGTTCCTAAAAACATAAGGACAGCACTGGGTACAGACTGGATACAAATAATATTTTTACTGTCACCTGCTTTTTAATCTGTTGGTTCTTAACCCTAGTATTTTTTGTCTAAGAACTCACAATTGTGTGGAATCTCCCCCCACCTTTTTTCTTGTTTTTCTTTTTTGTTGTTATTATTTTTACTTTTTAAAATTTTTATCTCCTATATATACCTTCCTCTTTTCTTTATATATTCTTCTTATTACTCTTCTTATTTTCCTAAGTTTTATTTTATTTCTTCTAAATTTTGTTCTCAACTATTTCTTTCCTTTCTATCACCTTAGGTCAGTTATCCTTATGCTATCCCTTTTCTTCATTACTATATTAATCTTAGACTCCTACATTACTCTTTTCTTACCTCCCCTCTTGTCTTTCATACTATTTTTCCACCTCTGGTCCTCTGTTCATCCTTCAACTTTTATAATGCATGGATCTACAGTTGATGGTTGTTGAGCAATACTGTATACCTAGCAGTTTAATTTTACTGTAGGTCCAGAGGGACTTAAATACAATAGAGATTGGATTGAGGGCTTTTTTTTTTTTTGGTCATAAAACGCTGACCGGTGGTGGTATTAGATCTGTCTGTAAGTGCACAAAAAGAGAGATAGAGTGATAATAGCAATCTAAAATAGTGAAAATCTATTGTCTGGGCAGCTAAAGAGCTCTAGGTTGGTTATATCTTTAATATTGTAATCTTGTGCAGTATTAATCTTGCTCCCATTTTCAAATGGGAAAAACAAGAAAGTCAAGAAAAATGGCAAATCAAGGAATAGCATCTCTCACCCAATATATCAGGCAATGGAGCAGTCAATGGCAAAACTTTAAGAGAGTCTCCTAAATGCTATACAAATGCAATTGATAAACATGATTAATGAAAAGTTTGAAAACATACAGAAAGAGATACGTGAGGAAGCCACATCTAAACGAGATGAAATCATAAAGAAGGTGATATGTGAATGAGAGGAAGCCATAAAGGAGGCTATAATAAAGGATTTACAAAGAAAAATGGACGAATTCACAGAATCCACAAACAAAAAGCTGACCGAACTCCAACAAATGTCCAATGAGAGTAAAGCTGCTGAGCTAATCACTCAAATGGAAATCAAGGAGTTAAAGAAGGCCATACACAATCTAAAGCAAGAGATGCAAGGCATCAAAAATGAGCAAATGGAAGGGAGATGAAGAGTAAAGCAGAAAGTATTGATAGACAATGCAGAAGAAAAAATCTCCAGGGTTGAAGATAATCTAGTAGTTATAGAGAAAGAGCAGAAAAATCAGTCAAACCAAATCTAGGAAATATGAGAGAACGCTTCAGGGGGTCCAGGATACAATTAGGAAGCCTAATTTAAAGCTAATTGAGGAGGGCCTGGAGAAAGAGGTTGATGGTATTGGAAATATAATTCAGGGAATCATCTCAGAGAACTTCCCAAATATCCAGAAGGGCAAGCTCATCCAGATACAAGAAGCTTTTAGAACCCCAAACAGATCTGACCAGAAAAGGACATCCCACCACCATATCATAATCCATACAGGATCAATAGAGACCAAAGAAAGGTTCCTAAAAGAAGCGAGGGAGAAGAGAACAATCACCTACAAAGGAAAATCAATCAGAATAACCACAGATTTCTCAGCAGAGACCATGCAAGCAAGAGATTGGAAGAATATATGTCATACCCTTAAGACAAATAACTAACAACCAAGAATACTGTACCCAGCTAAGCTCTCATTCATAACTGAGGGAACAATAAAAATCTTTCATTCCAAGGAAAAGTTGCAACATTACGTAGCAACCAAACCAGCATTACAGAAAGTTCTCACAGATGTTCTAAACATTGAAAACCAACACAAATGTGATTCTGACAAAGAAATGGCACCTAAAAATCATACCAGCTAAGTACCACAAGAACTGTCAAGCCACAGGCCCTAATGAAAGCTTTTTAAAATGGCAGGAACTAGCAAATATTTTTCAGTTGTAACTCTCAATATCAATGGATTTAACTCTCCAATTGAACAGCATAGACTGTCTAGTTGGATCATAAAGCAAGATCCATCGTTCTGCTGTTTTCAAGAGACACATCTTGCCCCACAAAATAAACAGTTTTTAGAAAGTGAAAGCTTAAAATAAAGTTTATCAAGCTAACGGCCCCCATAAACAGGCTGGAGTTGCCATCCTCATATCAGATAAAATAGACTTCAAACTAAAATTAGTGAGAAAAGACAAAGAAGGTTATTACATACTAATAAAGGGATCTCACCTCCAGGAGGACATAACCATCCTAAATATCTACACACCTAATTCCGGAGCACCAAACTTCATCAAGCAAACTTTACTTTCACTAAAACCACATAGATCCAAACACAGTGATTGTTGGTGACTTTAACACACCACTCTCACCTTTGGACAGATCAACCAGGAAAAAACACAACAGACAAATCTCAGAATTGAACAACTGTATAGACCAACTACATCTAACAGACATCTGCAGATTATTTCACCAGCAACATCACAATATATGCTTTTTTTCAGCAGCACATGGAACATTTTCCAAAATAGACAACATTTTAGGGTATAAAGCAAACCTATGCAGATTCAGAAATACTGAAATTATTCCCTGCATTCTCTCAGACCACAAGGGCATCAAACTAGAACTGAACACCAATCTCCACCAATGAAAACCCTGTAACTCATGGAGACTGTACAACACATTGTTGATTCACCAATGGGTCATCAAGGAGATCAGAACAGAAATTCAACGATTTATGAAATTTAACAAAAAGGAGCACACAAAATACCAGCTCCTTTGAGACACAGTGAAGGGAGTACTCAGAGGAAAATTTATAGCCCTGAGTGCTTACATTAACAAATTGGAAAAATTACAAACCAACAATTTAATGTCGGACCTTAAGCTCTTGGATAAAGAGCAAAAAACCAACCCCAATCCCAGCAGAAGAAAGCAAATTATTAAACTTAAAGCAGGATTAAATGAATTGGAGTTCACAAAAACTACAGAAAGAATCAACAAAACAAGGAGTTGGTTCTCTGAAAAA
Source organism: Megascapheus bottae (assembly GCF_031878675.1). NCBI lineage: Eukaryota > Metazoa > Chordata > Mammalia > Rodentia > Geomyidae > Megascapheus > Megascapheus bottae. Next base: position 23,591,656 of record NC_143523.1, on the reverse strand, counting down.
AATCAACAAAATTGACAGACCCTTAACAAATCTTACCAAAAAAGAAGGAGGCACCCCAAATAAACAAAATCACAGATAAGAATGGTAATATCATGACAGAAATTCCCAAGATCCAGAGCATCATGAGGGAATACTTTTCAAACCTTCATGCCAACAAATTTGAGAATCTAGAAGAAATGGATGAATTTCTAGCCAATATTAACATACCCACACTGAACCAAGAAGACCTAATCCAACTAAACAGACCTATTTCAAGCACTGAAATAGAAATGGCAATAAGAGAGCTTCCATCCAAGAAAAGCCCAGGGCCAGATGGATTCACAACTGAATTCTATAAGGTCTTCAAAGCAGAGCTCACACCAATACTCCTCAAGCTCTTCAACGAGATTGAAAATGAAAGCTTTTTGCCACACTCATTCTAGGAAGCCACTATAACCCTCATGCACCTTCTATCTGGTAAATATAATGTAACCCTTCTATTAATTACAATAAAAATATATGGAAAAAAGAAATAGGAAAGGGAAGAGGGGAAACAAGATGATGGGAGGGGGTGGAGAGAAGGAAATGGAGACAAAAACATAAGAAGGGGTAGCAATGTATGAGAAGTAGTGCACCTACTATCTGGCACCTACTATCTATACAATAAAAATAAATAAATAAATAAATAAATAAATAAATAAATAAATAAGTGAAAAAAAAGAAAATAATCAAATCTGGATTTCAGAAACAAGCTTCTTTTTGCATTGAAACACTTTGTGATACAGTACACAGAACTACCAAACCTGAGAGGCTACAGTTGTTTCTCTGATTCATGGCAATGTAAAACTTGACCATAGCAGCAGTAAGGTATACAGCACTCCCAATTCATTTGCTCATTTGTTCATTTGCTCATTTGTTCAAATTCGGTTCATTTGCTCATTTGTTCATCCATTTGCTGTTTCTCCTTTGACTGACAAAAAGTCCCTTAAAACTTGTTACTACTGCATGCCAGAATTATAGAATCACAGGAACAACAAATTCATTCCTCCAAACAACTCAGAATTTGTAGAAGAATTGTATATTTTTTTAAAAAATGTTATTGTTACATTTTGCTGTAATCTTAAATGTTGGATTAATTATACTCAGTTCAAGAAACTTGACATTGGTTGATCCTTGAAAAAAAATGCTCTTCCTGTTTTTATTTATTTTTTGTACCTGCATCCTTAAGATAACTATCTAAGTATTTTTTTAAATTTTATTGTAAAGGTGATGTACAGAGGGGTTACAGTTACATAAGTCAGGTAATGTGTATGTTTCCTTTTGAACAGTATGATACACTCCCTCCTTTTCTCCCAGTTTTTCCCCTCCCATTTTCCCTTCCTATCCAAGTTGAATAATTTGCAACATAGTCTCTAGTGAATCTCACCACTGAATTGGTTCACTCTTTGTCCCTCCTTTTCTGTGCTTTCCCTTCCCCTCCCCAAATCAGGTGGACTATATCAAGCCCACCTATATCAAGAAAATTGATATAGAAATCAAGTACAGAGACAAAAGGGAATAAACCAAAGAAAAAAAGTAATTGCAAACAGTACTAAAACAATAAAAAAAATTAAAAACCTCTTGTTTTCCTTTCTTGGAGTTAATTTTGTTAAGCAATATTTTATATGATCACAAAATGGCACATAGTTATTGAGTCCTTGTGATCCTCTCCTAAGAACATCCTTTCATTTCACTGTCCTTCATTATCCATTGATTTTACTTACAGATTTATAGGCAGATTCTAATTATTACAACAAGTGAAACCTGCAGCCTATGTCTCTTTGAGTCTGACTGACTTCACTTAGTGTTCCCTTTCATATACATTCATGAGTGTGTGCTCATGTATTTTTGCATGCATTTTTAAGTCTTATAAATGCTGCTGATTATTTATTACTGTTTATATTCTTTTATGATCCATTTATGTTGCTCTGCCTAAGAGAAAATTAGATGATTTTTAACAATTGCTTAATACTCCTTGTGCAATCACCATATTTTATACATACATTCATCATTCTTAGGATATAATAAATGAAAACAAGTTCTATCTTCTGCAGAGAATTTTCACATTTTTTTAAAGACAGGTTCTTTATCATAGTCACATGCTTCTTATGATAGGCTTGTATTTATTTGGCTTATTTATGTGATTTATATACCATTTATTTATAGTACATGTGCAATTTAGATTCCACACATTTTGTGCATTTCATACATATGGTTGGGCACTTATATTTCACATATATGAAATAATACATGGCTTTTTCACTAGGTTTACAAATGGAGAGATAGAGTCAAGGACAATAAGTATCCAGCCCAAATCCAAACTATTGCTAAAAGGGAGATCTAAACCAGATATTGACCACTATCAAACTTGCTTTCACCACCATCAAACTTTCTATTCAAATAACAAAGCATGCCTAAAATCCTAGCAACATAAGAGGCTGAGCTCTACAGCACTGCAGTTTGAGGGCAGCCTACAGAGAAAAGTCCTCAAGACTCGATCTCCAAAAATAACTAGCAAAAAGTTGGATTAGAAGCATGATTCAAGGAGTGAAACACCAAGCAAGCAGAGAAAACACAAGGACCTGAGTTCCAGCCTTACCATCACCCCCTACAAAAAAGAGTTACATATATTGTTAAAGTATTTTAAATGAATACTTGCTTTTTAAAAAGAATGGACCTTTGATTGGGAATAAGGAAAAAGGGGTTATTATCTTCAAGGTACCATCCTCCATCAGCAAGTTTTCAACAAACAAACAACAAGAAGAGACAGGTACCAAGATCAGTGGCAAAAGTAACCTGGGCCGGATGTGGCGGCTCATGCCTGTAATCCTAGCTACTCAGGAGACTGAGATCTGAGGTCAAGGTTCAAAGTCAGCCTGGACACTAAAGTCCCTGAGACTCTTATCTCCAATTAACCCCTAGAACATGGGAAGTAGGGTTTGGTTCAAGGGTAGGGTGATAGCCTTGAGCTGAAGAGCTCAGGGACCACATGGAGTTCAAGTCCCACGACCCACCAAAACAAGACAAAACAAAAAAAGTAACCTGGAAAGTTGCTTCTGCTTCTATTTTGCCAGAGTTGCAGTTTAACCAATGATTTGTTTGTTCTGCTCATTGAGAATAATTGCTTTCATTACTTCAGTTCTTCTCCAGCTAATAGTAAACTGATAATAAATTCAAAATTGTCCTTTACAGAGCTATTCTGAGAAGTACAGAGTAATAAAGCTTGTAGCAACTTTAAGATGCTATTTTATTCTTCCTGATTCACTAAAAGCATCATAAAAGATTCAAAAATTGCAAGGCATAAATATTGTGGTTTGTAATAAATCCTATTATAGTTGATCCTGTTTTCTCTGACTCACTATTTGCAAATTTGGCTGCATGATAAAATTTATCTATGACCCCAAGGTCAATACTAAACCAATCAGCACTTGAAGATTTCCTGGTCATCTCCTGCCATTTGCAGAATAGCAGGAAAAAAGAACTAGTGTCACCTTAATATTCATATTCCTCACTGATATCAAACATTTCATCCTCTGGATTCAGTTCAAGATGTAAACAAATATTACTTTCTTGACCTATTTAATGCCACATTTTTTCCCCACTTTTTGTGTGTGTGCTTCATTTGGTGAGTTCGCGGCTCAAAATGGGTCCCAAGCAAAATGTCCTAAATAGTTAAAGCAACATTTGTATCTAATAACTATATATTCTGTGTGACAAGTTAAATGTTTTTCCTTTATGGCTCAATCTCTGCTGTGGTTTGCCCACTAATCTAGACCGCTGGAGGATATTACAGCCTTTCCAATCTCCAACTGTTTTAGTAGTGCTTCCTCGTGGAGTGTCTGCACAAGGTGAAATATGTTTGTTAGGTGACAACTTTTCAATACATTCAATGTACAAAATACTGGAAGGTTGGACCAAACCAGCCAACAGACCAGTTTAAAAAAATCAACTCCACACTTACATAATTTAGACTTGTATAAAATATTACTAGTCAATCTCACACTGTCTAAACTATCTTATTTTCATGCCGTGTTTGCCCTGTACCTGTATGTTTCTTATTCTTTCTCTCTAACATTCTTTTCCAATGGTTTTTTTTCTAGATGTCAGAATTACTGTGATATAAAGGAGAAGAGCATGGGCATAGAAACAAACATGTTTAACCTTGGCTCTACCAATGTACCTTAGTGAGAACCGAGGCAAGACCTTGAAATAGCATCTGTATCTGAAAAGTGAGGTTCTTTTCCTCAAATAGTATAGGAGTTATTGTAATAACATTTATGAAAAATTAACATAGAGTCTGATTTATTAACAGGCTCAAGACATGTTTGTTTATCCTTTTTATTCTTGTTCTGGCTTAATCAGGGGATCTAATCTCTAAGAAGAAAGAATAGTCTATCTTTTCAAATTTCTTACCCAATTCAAAACCGTCCTAGTGGTTATGTCTACCTATACATGCTTTTCTGAGTATATGCTACAGTTTTTGTGTCTCTCAGTAGTTGGGGAGTAGAGAGGATGATGGAAGAGATGACACTGATCAAGATGCATTTTACTCATAAATTGAAACCTTTCTGTACAGCTGTTCAAAGATAATTAAGTTGGGCACAGATGGCTCAGACCTGTATGTAACTCTAGCTACTCAGAAGGCTGAGATTTGAGAATTGTGGTTCAATGTCGGCCCCAGACAAGAAAATCCTTGAGACTTTTATCACTAATTAGTTACCAAAAAGACAATAAGCCTTGCCAACAACATCTTTGTAAGCTTGAACTACATAACAGCCTTTTTCCACCCAATCAAAAATAAAGATTAATTAAAATCTCCTAACCTATATTTTTTCATATATTTTTATTGTAATTAATAGAAGGGTTACATGATATTTGCCAGATAGGAGGTGCATTAATTCACATACATTGATACCCTTTCTCATGTCTTGGTCCCCATTTCCCTCCCCCCCACCCTTCATCTTGTTTTCCCCCTTTCCCTATACAATTTCAAATAACCAAATACAAATATATCCAATATGTCAGGTAACAAAGTGAGATACTGTAACAATATGAGATAAGCAAGGGACAGCAAAAGAGATGAGAGATAGTATAGTACATTAAAGACAACAATCATTCATTATATGGCTTTTGTTTCTATATCCTAGAGGTCCTTTCATTTAGCGTCATACTATATGGCCTTTTGTATCAAGGTTTTGCTCTATTGCAAATCTCTGCTAGGAGAGTCCAAGGTTTCTACTGGTTATGACAAATGAGGGAAACCATTGAGCCTAAGTTCCTTTGAGTCTGGCTTACTTCACTTAATATGATCTTTTCTAAGTCTTTCCATTTCCTAACAAATGGGGCAATGTCATTCTTTCTGACAGCAGCATAGAATTCCATTGTGTACAAATACCACATCTTGTTGATCCACTCAACAACTGAGGGGCATCTGGGTTGGTTCCATATCTTTGCTATGGTAAATAGTGCTGCAATGAGCATCGTTGTGCTAGTGGATTTAGTATGTCCTTGTTTCTGGACAATTGGGTAAATGCCTAATAGTGGAATTGCTAGGTTAAAGGGGAGCTCTATGTTTAGTCTTTTGAGGAACTGCCATACTGCTTTCCATAGTGGTTGAACGAGTTTGCACTCCCACCAACAGTGTAGTAGTGATCCCTCCTGGCCACATCCCCACCAGCATCTGCTGTTATTAGATTTCTTGATCCTGGCCATTCTAACTGGAGTAAGGTGGAATCTTAGAGTTGTTTTGATTCTCGTTTCTTTTATGACCAGAGATGTTGAGCATTTCTTCATGTGTCCATAGGCCATTCTTATTTCTTCTTCAGAGAAGACTCTCTTTAATTCTTTGGCCCATCTTTTAATGGGATGGTTGTTACTTTGGAGATTAGTTTTGGAGTGATTCAATTTTTTGAGCTGTTGATATATTTTAGATATGAGGCCTTTGTCCGTTGTATGGTTGGTGAAGATCTTCTCCCATTCTGTGGGCTTCCTAATTAATTTACTAGCTATGTCCTTTGCCATACAGAAGCTCTGTAGTTTAATGCAGTCCCACTTACCCAACCTTTCTCTGATTTGTTGTGATTCTTGGTCCTTATTAAAAAAGTTTCGACCTGTGCCAAAGAGGCCTAATGTATCTCCTATTCCTTCTTGTAAAGTTTTCAGTGTATATGTTTTTACCTCAAGGTCTTTGATCCATTTAGAGTTAATTCTAGTGCAGTCCTAACCTATATTTTTAAGGATTTTTTTTCCTTTTCTCTTTTTCAAGACCAGAATTCAAAATCTATACCTGACATATTGCACATTGTCTATATCTCTACCAACTTAATCATGCCTCCAACACCTGATGTGTTTTTCTACATGTGTAGCACTAATGATTTTGGAGAGAGAGCTAGCTTCCATGGAAAATGACCACTAGATACTGGACTATCTTACTATTCATAGCAGAAATGGCACCCTTTGTTCTTCTACAATCATTTCAAACTCATTTCTTCTCATGTACACAAAACACCTTAGTTCATTCCTCAGAACTTTTCCCAATGCACCTCAACCTCATTTTCTATAATTTCCCTTGAATTCAAACCCATGTCCCCTCATTCTAGTCTACTCAGTCTCTGGAACTGATCATGCATTTTCCTGTACTCCCATTTTTTCTCATTATTCCCCTAACAAGGAATAACTCTCCTCACTTTTGTCTATTAAATAGGCACTCATTTCTCAAACATTCAGTTTATTCCTTCATTTAGTAATTGTCTAAGCTATGTAGACTCTGTGAATAGAGCAAAACAAACCAATTCTCTTACAATCAAATTAAAAGTGACATACTATAAATGAATGAAGAAATGGATGCAAGATGTAGAGAGAAATAAAGCAAAGTCAGAAAACTAAGAAAGTCTTGAAGCCAGACACTAGTGACTAATGCCTGTAATCCTAGATACTGAGAAGGCTGAGGTCTGAGGCTCATGGTTCAAAGCCAGCCTGATTAGGAAAGTCCAGAAAACTGGAAGTGGTGAGGTGGCTCAAAGTAATAGAGCACTAGCCTCAAGCAAAGAGTTCAGGAACAGTGCCCAAGCCCTGAGTGCAAGCCCCATAACCGACAGAAAAAAAGGAAAGTTTTGAGGTCAGAATGGAGATGAGAAGACAATAGGTTTTTGACAGAAAAGTTATGTCGTTTGACCCCGCTCATATATCAATAATTGTAAAAGACAACAGGATGAGGTGAAGGGCTATGCTATAGGTTTTTGAGAAGAAAAAAATGAAGAGGATATAAAACAGACAAGAAAAGCAAAACAATTGGTGATTGGCATCACCAAGATCTATGTCATGTTGTGACCACTAAATAAAAATGAGCCTTCTTAGTAAAGCGGCATGTTTTTTCAGTGAACCTGAAGCAAACTGCCCTCAGGTGAGTCTACCATCTCCAACCTCTCTCCAACCATTCCAGCCTTCAGCCATCCTTCTGTCAATTCCACATGCATTTCTCTCAAGCCCTATAGCCGGGATGCCTTTTCACCCATGTAAAAATAAAGCAATTGCAACTTTGATCTTGACTTTTTTCTTCCTGGATTTTAATTCCTTAAAAGAAACAGACAATGTTTCACTGCATGGTTCTAAATACAGGACAAACACATATATTTCAAAAAGAAATGGTAAAAATTTCTAATCCATATCTTACTGCATAAAATAGTTTATGGTTCCCTTGGGATTTAGGGAGCTAGAATAGCCTCTTCCCTTTTTAGCTGTCTGCTTGTTTTTTGTTGTTTTTAGACTAATTCTGCAAATTAAAGAGGTTTTTTTTAGTAACAAGTTTAAATTTTAAAAAATAGATCCTCTTAGTAATGCATTTGAAAAAGACCAAAAATAAGTCATTTTAAAATAGAAAATGTTACATATTCCAGAAGACAGGCATGACAGTCTATTGCTGCCAATCATTCACTGGGGAGATTTATAGGGATGCTGAAGTGATGAGAGTTTTGTTTCTGAGCCATAACCCAACCCTCATGTTCAACCACAGAAAGATAGTAGGACTTAATGGATGGGGTGGACAAGATGGGGGAAGAATTATGAAAGAGGTGACATGGATCAAGATGTACTGTATTCGTAAACTGATGTGCTAAATTAAAACCCTGCTATTCAACTACTTGATTGCAATTTACAAAACTGTTTTAATTCAATAAATTATCATTGAGCACCCACTGTGTACAAGGCTTGTACTAGATGTATAGAGGAAATAGTGACTAAGAAAAGTCCTTAAAAAAAACTTGTTTTAATCTTTGGTTAGTTTTCTGAATTTCAGAGAAAGGGTTTTGACAGGTATCCCACTCATTTGGATGGTCTTCCACTCATGATCCTCCTGTATTTCCTTCCAAGTACTAGGACTACCAGCATGTATCACCATGCCTGGTTCTCAAGAAACTTTTTTATAAAAGAAATACAGTTGATTGTCAACTTATAAAACTTTAACTCTGAATTTTTTTTTACCTTACAATGGTGTGAAATGATTATACATTGAATCAACTGAACTTTGAAGTTTTTGAATTTTGAGCTTTTTTCGCCTAACAAGATGTTATTTGGGTAATAACAGCAAGCTGTAGCTTTGAGCCTTGCAGTCCAGAAGGTAATACAACCATTATTCTACAATGCACCATGTTTCCCAGGCTATAATATGTGGTAGGTTCATTATATCAACTTCATTTTTGACCTACATTTTTAACTTGTGGTGGGCTTACTGGGATATGAGTAGAGGATGCCCATGCAAATGGCACAAAACACCTGTGCAAAGATGTCTCATCCTCTTCCCAGTGCTAGACAAATATGGAGTAAATTAAAATTTGATAGTGGGGTCAAAATACCATCCTGTTGGGTTGGCTACATGAAGTCTGGAGAATTGTAAAGGTAGCTCTTTCCATGACAAGGACACCAGGAACAATAAGATGCACTGTGCTTAGTGTCCATGGTTGCAGCTACGCTGAAGTTCTTGATGCTCTTTCTCTCTGTCAGAATAACACAGAAATTAAACACACAGGCTCTGGAGTCAGTGTACCTTATTTAAACCAGAAGTCATAATTTTTAGCTACAGTTTAAACACATTATCTTCTTAAATTTGTTTTATTTTACCCTTCATTGTAGATTCGATTATCCTATCTCATAGAATAATTCTTCCCCTATTAAACATCCATGTCCATTGATTAAAGACACTATTTAAGAAAACAAGCAAGCCAAGTGCTGATGGTTCACACCTAAAATCCTAACTACTTGAGAGGCTGAGATCTGAGGACTGCCATTAGAAACCCAGCCAGCTCAGGGAGGAAAGTCATGCGACTCATCTCTAATCACAGAAAAATCCAGAAGTGGTGATGTGGCTTAAGTGATAGAGCACTAGCCTTGAGAAAAAAGGAACTCAGGGACAGTGTCCAAGCCCAGACTTCGAGCCCCAGGACCAGCAAAAGGAAAGAAAAGAAGCAGACTAAAAGTAAAATATTCACAACACATATATCTGGCAATGGATCTCAACAAATAAGAAATCCTTAAAAGTCAGTCATGTAAATAGCATCCCCTTAACCATCAAAAAAAAAAACAGAAAAGTAGAAGTGACACTTGGACAGACACTTGACAAAAGGGAATCCATAAATGGCCAGTGAGTACATGAAAAGATGAGCAGATGATCATCAATAGTCACCAGGAAAGTACAAATTAAAATCACCTGAAATAAAATAAAATGTGGTGTCCTGGACTAGATCTTGAAGCAAAAATAAAAGAAGAGAATTAAAAAACAGGAATCTTCCCCTGGCAGGGAGGCTCACACCTGTAATCCTAGCTACTCCAGAGGCTGAGATCTGAGGGCCAAGATTCAAAGCCAGCCCAGGCACAAAATGACCTGAGACTCTTATCTCCATCTAGCCTCCAGAAAGTAGGCCTTATCTCAAGGGTAGGGTGGTAGCCTTGAGCTGAAGAGCTCAGGGACAGCACCCAGACCAAGCTCAAGCCCCATGACTCACACACACAAAAAATAAAATTAAAAAATTAATTAAAAAAAACTGAGGAGGGCCAGGAGTTTGGCCTAGTGGTAGAGTGCTTGCCTAAAGCCAGAAGTGGTGCTGTGGCTCAACTGGTAGAGCCCTAGCCTTGAGAAAAAAATCTAGGGACAGTGCTCAGGCCCTGAGCCCAAGCCCAGGACTGGCAAAAACAAAACAAAACAAAAACAAACTGAGGAGTCCTAATGCAACCTACAGATTAAATGCATGCTAACAATATTACTTTATTAATTTTAATCAGTGTATTAATGTAAAATGTTAATACTGAGGAAATCTGTGTGAAACGTTTATGAGAACCTACAACTTTTCGGGAAATTCAAAATTATTTGAAAATGTAAATAAAAAGCATAATATGGGGCAAGGAGTTTGGCCTAGTGGTAGAGTGCTTGCCTAGCATGCACAAAGAACCAGGTTCGATTCCTTTGCATCACATATATAGAAAAAGCCAGAAGTGGTGCTGTGGCTCAAGTGGTAGATCTCTAGCCTTGAGAAAGTCCAAGGACAGTGCTCAGGCCCTGAGTTCAAGCCCCAAGTTAGGCAAAAAAGCATGATAACTAATGCTACAGTTGATATGGAGCCATCAGAATTAACAATAAGCAATCAATCTCAAACACAGCTTGCTGGTAAAACTGTGAAATGGGAAAAGCACTTTGAAAAATAGTTTGATGATTTCTTAAACACTGTGAGTACAATAAACAATATAATGGTGTAAAATGTGAAAAAACATAGCGGAGCTTTGGTTGGGCAACTGGTCTACCTGTAGGAGTAGAAGTTTGAGGACCTATGGCAAAACTGCTAACGCTTCTACTTAGAGTATTCTTCATGCTGTTGGTGTCAGCCACAATGTTTTACCAAGGGCAAGAGAACAACCATTTCTCTCACCAAATTGGTTAACAGAGGCCAGTTAACAGAGTCTGAAAAGCTGTATTTTACGAAAACCTTGAATGTTCATAGAAATTTTATTCATCATACCAAAGGCTATCAACAATTCAGCTATCCATCAACGGAATACTAGAGAAACAGCTGTGTTATATTCATATATTGGATACATTATTAATATTGACAACCTAGATGAACCTCAAAACCATGTTGAATGAACAAAACCAGATACAATAGCTAAACAAATGTTGCATAATAATGCTATTTGAAATTCTAAACTAGTCTAGTTTCATCTGTGGTGATGGAAATCAGGGCTGTGCTTGCCTGGAGATAAGATTGAGTCAGCACTGATTGCAAGAGAGTAAAAGAAAATATTCTAGGGATGATGGTAATATTCTGGGTTGGGAAAATGTTTGGAACAATACAAGGGCTTATATTTTTGAAAATTAATTGAACTGCCCATGTACTATTTTTATATTTTGATATACTCAAGCTCTAGCTTAGTTAAACAGGTTTTGATCATGTAAATTTGCATTTCCTCCTTCCTTTGGTTTTGGTACTTAATAGTGTCCTTATTTCAGTCAAATCAGACCCTTCTCACTCTAAGCTCAATGCAACAACTACATTTCAAAGGCATTTTTGATTAAAACCCTTGCTACAGATTTTTAAGACTAATTGGATTATATCCATTTGTTCCCCTCAGAGTGGCTGCCAATTTATATTTATAAACAGGAGACCAAAGGGATCACAGCATTTCCACCATTCATGTTTGATACTTTGGCACATTTTTCACACACAATTTAAGAACATACAAATAGCTCTCTTATCTGAAGGAATCCTCCGGTGTTTTACAAACCTTCCAAACAGATTTTTTAAACTATCTAATATTTTATAGGAGGAACATTTCATGCACACGAAAGTACAGTCACATCTGGCCTGCAACATGGCAGCTGTTTAACAGTCATGACACCTCACAAAAAGTTTAGAACAGGAAGTGAGGGATTCTACAGCCAACTGAGGCAAAGATGAGGAAGGCTGCAGAAGCAGAAAGCTGCAATGGCTGCACTGGAACTCAGCCAGCACTGCAGTTAACACGTCTGTTGTAATGAAAAGCACAAGTGTCATTAGTGGTCAGAGCCTCCTCTCACAGAAGGCGTGTTGCATAGCACAGTGACCTTTCCTTTCCATCAGGAGCAATCATTTATTTCTAACATAACAGGAAATAAAAATGGTCCCCACCAGCCATGCTCCAACTACTTCTACTTGATGTCTCCACTCAGGTATTACACCATACAGAAGATGAACTGTGTTGAAATTTGACAAGGTCTTTATTGCAATATCAGAAAGCCAAGCCAGTGCTTGATAAAATATATTTCATCTCAGGCAAGTGGAATAAAGTTGTAAGTTGAGTGAAGGGACCACACACTAACCCATTAGTCACCAAAGCACTCTTCCTTTTAGGTACTTTTTGAAAGCTTCCATTTTACTAAATTAAAGGGGAGACATTTGAGTGCTTTTTTTTCCTCATTTGATAGCCTTAAAGTGTCTTGCTGGTGAAATATCAGCTAGTTTTTGGTGAGTCCGCAGCAGAATTCTAAATGTAAAAGATGAAAGAAGACGACTGATTCTTTACCTGAGTTTAGCCAGGATTGTCTACCTATGAAAGCTTCACAGAAGAAGAGCTCATGAGTACGCCTGTAAATAATCAACACACCTTGGCTTCAGCTCTCTGGAAACATAGATCTTCCTGTATTTCATTCCAGACTTTCCTGTATCCCAGACCTCTGATTATTTTTTCCCCAACAAACAAATCAATGAAGATCACTTGGCTGCAGGTAATTCAGTCAGGATTACATAAGAATTTGTGCCTTGAATTTCAATGCTTTCCCCTTTGATAGTTAAGAAGTGATTATTTGAAAAGTCAGGGAAAAGCCACCTACTACCCAGAGTTCTGTACCCCAGTGAGAGGTGTACCAGGACAAAAGGTACCCTCTTGCCCTTCCACAAGGTACAGCAGGCTATAGGGACATTCCCAGATAGCTTGAGCTACTAAAGAGACACCAACTTTGTAACTCTTTCAACACCATTAAAGAACAGCTCCTTATTCCCCATCAAACATGTCTCATTCTCTCTCTTTCTCTCTGTATGTTTTTCTATGTATCTTTCTCTGTCTCTTTGTCTCTCTGTGTCTCTTCCATCTCTGTCTCTTTGTTTCTCTTTCTGTTTCTTTGCCGTTCATTCCCTCTCTTTCTCTGTCTTCTGTGTGTTTGTGTGTGTGTGTGTGTGTGTGTGTGTGTGTGTGTGTGTGTGTCTTTCACCCCACATATGCCAGACGAACACTCCACCACTTGAACCAAGTCCCTTTATTCCTCTTTATTCTTCCCAAAGGGAAAGACAGATTACAAGATAGGCTACAACAAAGGCTGGAATTCCATTTATCTATTAATGTTTGAATCCAAGTATAAAATATCCAAGTGTCTACAAATGGGGAAGGGGTACTTGGGGATAATTGAGAATGAAGAGGGGGCTGGGAGTTTTGCCTAGTGGTAAGAGTGCTTGCCTAGCATGCACAAAGACCTGGGTTCGATTCCTTGGTACCACATACACAGAAAAAAAGCTGAGAGTGGTGCTGAGGCTCAAGGAGTAGAGCTCTAGCCTTGAGAAAGCCCAAAGACAATGCTCAGGCCCAGGAATGGCAACAACAACAAAAAAGAATGAAGAGAGAGGAGACAGATGATTACACTTAAACTCTGTGTCATTGGGAAAAATAGTAGTCATTGGCCTAATGCTAAACCCAAAGTTTTCTTGAAAGTGGTGCAAAGTGTAGAGAAAGAGAGATGTGAGATGATGAAGAGAGAATTCACCACAGGGAGCAATAAGTATAAAGAGAAAAAATGAATTATGCAAACACTTTAGCTTTAGAGACTCGGATGCCATAAACACTGGGCAATGACCAGGTGCCAGCTACTATACCCAGAGAACTCATGTTTACCTCTCTATCTGCTCTTCTCCACATCCTTGTGAAAGTCATTTCACATTGTTAATGTTTAGGGACGAAATTGTGTGCTGGCAAAGTGATTTGTCCAAACCTTATCATATGTATGTAGTCAGCAGAGGTAAGTCCTCAGAGCTCAAATCCCTGCTTTCCTCTCAATGCTGCCTTTTGCAGTGTTCACTGTACTAAGGCAGTTTTACTGGAACTAAGGTATGAGCTGGACTTAAATAATGTGCTTTGTATTGGAATAGGGAGGCACATTTTACGAAATCAGATTAGACTTTATTTAAGTCATGAAAAGATTCTACCATTAAGCTTAAAAAACATCTCCCTCTCTCCCTCTCTCCTCTCCTTCTTCCTCTCCCTCCACTCCCCTATCTGTCCTTCACCTATTCTCTGTCCTTTTCCCTCTTCCTCTCTCTCATCCCCTCTCTTTCCCCTTCCCAACTTAAGATAGTAGTTCCCAAGCTAGCTTTCAACTTGCAGCTCTCCTCTCAGCATCTCAACTGCTGTTATTATAGGCATTCACCACTACTTTATTATAACAGTGGGAAGGCACAGTACATTTTTTTCCAGTTCTGGTGCTTGAACTCAGGGCCTGGGCATTGTTCTTGGACTTCCTCAAGACTAGCATTGGACCACTTGAGCCACAGCACCACCTCTGGCTTTTTCTGTAGATGTAGTACCGAGGAATCTAACCCAGGGCTTCATGCTTATTAGGTAAGCACTCTACCACTAGGCCATACTCCATGCCCCTCCACACTTCTTTTATGACACTATGGAGTTCACTTTTAAGAATTATCATTTGGTATAGGGTATCAGTAGTGGGACTAAAGGAGAAAAAGAGTAAATCAAAGGAGCCAGTCTGAGGTGACAGTTGTAGTGGAATATATGTGAGGATGATAAATTAGGACAGAAGGGAGAAGAAGGAAATAGAATCTCTGGCACATAGAGCATACCAGGCAATATCTATTTATAAGAAGACAGAGCAGGAGTGAGAAGGGACAAGAAGAAAGGAATCATTAGAAACTGTGAACTTATTGGGTATGGAAAGCAAGCAAGAAATGAACAAATGTCACTCCATTAGCAGACCCCCCAATCATCCTGTTAAGAGTGGAAATCATCTTTGAATGAAGATGAAGAACCAGATGTAATACAAAACAAAACACACGCATAGAGATGCAAGACTATCTAATGTTGCATGCAGACCAAGATGTGGTATTTATACACAATGGAATTCTATGCTGCTGTCAGAATGACATTGCCCCATTTGTTAGGAAATGGAAAGACTTAGAAAAATCATATTAAGTGAAGTAAGCCAGACTCAAAGGAACTTAGGCTCAATGGTTTCCCTCATTTGTCATAATCAGTAGAAACTTTGGGCTCTCCTAGCAGAGATTTGCAATAGAGCAAAACCTTGATACAAAAGGCCATGAAAGGATCTCTAGGATACAGAAACATAAGCCATATAATGAATGATGGTTGTTCTTTAGGTACTATGTTATCTCTCATCTCTTTTGCTGTCCCTTGCTTATCTCATATTGTTACAGTATTTCACTTTGTTACCTGATATATCGGATATATTTGTATTTGGTTATTTGAAATTGGATAGGGAAAGGGGGAAAACAAGATGAGGGGTGGGAGTAGGGAGGAGGGAAATGGGGACCAAGACATGTGAAAGGGTATCAATGTATGGGAATTAATGCACCATCTATCTGGCAAATATCATGTAACCCTTCTATTAATTACAATAAAAATATATGAAAAAAAAAGAAAACTGAGCTTGGGAAAAGATCACTGGATTTGGCAATTTGAAGGTCATAGTGACCTTCAAGATTACGGGTTAATGCAAGCTATAGGGGAAGAGGGGGTTTTCTATATCAGAGAGCAAATGGAAGTATGAATTCTTAAAAGGAGGCTATAGACCAAAATTCTCATTTGAAAAATTGGCAGCATAAGAAGACAGAATTAACACTTTATATTATATGCTATAGTTAATATACCTGAGAGAACTTTAACTTTTTCAGTCCATTATCTTAATTTTCATAGTAAAATTTCATTACATAAAAGAACTATGCTATATGCTGAATTAAACTGCACTGTACGTCAAATTCTGTCCCTAATGTAGGTGGCATTTCCATAGGATATTAATCTCAATCCACCAGAGGAAGCCTATGAGCATTTTCCTCACCACACCCCTCCTATCTGTGTTCCTACCAGGTTGAACTCTAGCCTGAATGCATAAAACTGATGTTGCTTCATGGGACTTTAATGCATGTATGTATTATTTGAAACAAACCACCTCAATTCTCTAATCACTCTCTACTGACAATTGTACTAATTTGCCAAGATGATGAGGTTGAAGTGTGAAAAACATATTGAAATAAGATCTATACCGAAACCCAGATGTTTACACATATTAAACCACTGTAGAACCCAGTGATTTATTGTCTCTCACAATGGGTCACAACATATGGCTTTAGAGAAGTCTTAGGAGAAGTGTGTTCATGTGCGCACATTTCACCACTGGAACCTTTGACTGGAAGGTTCGGATTTGATTAAATTTACCAATGAACTATGTTTGATGGATATTTTCAAACCTAGAGTCAAGGGCTGGGGGTTTGGCTTAGTGGTAGAGTGCTTGCCAAGCTTGCACAAAGTCCCAGGTTCGATTCCTCAGGACCACATACCTAGAAAAAGCTGGAAGTGGTGCTGTGGCTCAAGTGATAGAGCTCAAGCCTTGAGAAATTCCAAGGACAGTGCTCAGGCCCTGAGTTCAAGCCCTAGCACTGGCCAAAAATAAGTAAATAAACAAAAAGTAAATAATTTGTTTAAAACTAGAGTCAACATTGTTCATATTATATTGTGTTCTAAATGTCACTGCTTTGGTAGAGCAGGCCTAATGCTATCAATAAGAAATTTCTTAAGTGTATAATCACCAATATATGATGTTTTAGTCCAAGTAAGAGAAATAATGGCATAACAGATTCAATTTTAAAATTTCCCTTTCAAAAAGAAAATAAACTACTATCAAAAAAAGGCACTTTACAATATGTATCCCAGCCCCCCCCCAAAAAAAATCATAGACAAGGACATACAGTAAACCCAAACCAGGAATGCTAAGTAGAAGCTTGTTTTGGTGGTACTCTTGATGATTATAGCTCAGAGTGGTAGTAGCTTTCACCTATAATCCTGGCTACTCAGGAGGTTAAGATCTAAGAATCAAGATTCAAAGCTAACCTGGACAGACAAATCCAAAAGAACCGGACCTCCGATTAACAAGCAAATGTCAAAAGTGGAAGACTGTAGCACTGAGCTTAAACACTAAATAAGAGAAGGCCCTAAGATCAAGCCCAAATAATGGCATAAAAAAACAAAAAAAATATTAAGACTTAAGTAAAAGCATATGATATAAACTTAAACCTGAAAATCCTAATCATTACATTTCATCACATTTTAGCTAGAAAGCATACAGAATGGTCTAGAACAAGTGCCAGAAAACTTTTTCGTTAAAGGACCAATAGTAGATATTTTAGGCTTTCTAGGTCCTATGTTGAAGTGCCCAAACTCTACCACTACAGTGTAAAAGCAGCCATAAAGAAGAAGTAAAAGAAGCTGGGTGCAGTGGCTCACACCTGTAATCCTAGCTGCTCAGGAGGCTGAGATCTGAGGATCACGCTTCAAAGCCAGCCCAAACACTAAAATGTCGGTGAGGCTATTATCTCCAATTAATCACCAGGAAACCAGAAGTGGCTCTGCTATTCAAGTAGCCTTGAGCTGAAGAGCTCAGGGACAGCACCCGGGCCCAAAGTTCAAGTTCCATAACAGACAGAAAAAAAAAGAAGAATACATAAAAAAATGAGCATGGCTGTGTTCAATAAGACTTTATTCACAAACATGGATGACTAAAGCAATTATTGAGCAACAAAAAACCCCCATGATACAGTATGTCAAACAGAAATGAGAGCCAACTGAGAGAGCTTCACCTGGTCAAAGCTGGAACGATTTAAACAGTGAAGTACAATGATTAAAACTCATAATACAATGCAACCATCTCTAGTGCATAAGGAATAAATCTGAAATAGAAAGAAGTATCCTTTTGCAGGTAATTTGCAATCATTTCTTGGGGTTCAGCTACTGGGAGAATTCTGTGATTTTGCAGGTGGTATTGCATCCTGGACTTTCATATATGTATCTCTTCTCCTTACTCTGATTTCTGTGCATTTGAAGAACTGGGAACTTACTTCAGTCTTTGTAAATCAGATTTTGTTTTGCAGGGAAAAGTCATTTACTACTTAACCTGTTCTGGATATGGGCTGTCAGGTGTGACCTGAAATCAGACTTGCTGCTTAAGACTTTGGACTGGCTAGCCTGGCTGGCTGCCTGGTGAGACTAAACCTGTTGATTGGATCCTTGTGAATGGGCCTGCAGCCTTGACCTTCAGAAATCAGCCCTTGGGGTCTCTAGTCCCAGGCTGATATAGGCTGGATGGGACTTGAGCATGAGTGTACAGGGATCATGTTCCAGTCTTATCCAAATGTACATGGATGCCAGATCTGGAATGTGAGTGCAAAGGGACCAGCCTGATTCTAAATGAGGGCTAAATTCAGAGTGGATGGGGAAGGCCTGGATCCTGGGTTCTGGATAGGCAGGGTAATCTTGGTTGCTATAGTCATTGGGGATGGGCAGGCAGCATCATGTGTGGAAGCAATCCTAACCCTGAACTGCTCAAGAACATGTACTTATTCAGTATACTGGGATTTGACAGCATAGCGGCTGGCCTGGAGGGTGGGGGTCATGGGACTGATCTACCACTGAGAAGGTCTGCAGCCTGTGTCCACAGAAGCTAGCCTGATGTCCTCCAAGGCTGGATAAACTGAACTGGTGCTGAAGTCTGATATCCCCGGGAGTGGCCAGGAAGTAGATAGGCCCACAGCCTCTCTCTATAGGCCAGCTTAGAAAAGGGGTTCAGTGTGCCAGCCTAATGTTGAAGAATGGAGCAGGCTTTCCTCCTGAACCTGTGGTCACTAACCAGGTGCTGAGTCAGGACCTGGGTTAGTGAGTCTAAGCCCACTGGGCTTGACTTGGTGATCATGCCAGTCTGAAGCCTTGGCACTAAGAAACCAGAGACCAAGAGTTCAGGATTCTGTAGGGTACCTGGATGTGCTCATTTAGCAAGTACTAGTCTGGCATTGGGAAGGGTCCAGAGCTCTAAGTTTGTTCATGTCCGCCTGGAGTCTAGAATGGTAGGGACCTGCCCTGAAATGGAGTGAGCGTGAACATGCTCAGGGTACTCTGACATTGTCTTCCCTCTCTGGCTCCCAAGGGGTGGGGGAGAGTGGGGGGAGGAAAGGGGGTAGATATCTCTCTCTACAATGTGCCACCTGGACTGGGAGAGACGTTACCAAGTAATGTAAAACTGTCCTTTCCTCTTCTTCAATGCATTTTGCTTATTTCTATACCATATCCCAGTGCTCCAGTTTCTCATCTGGTTCCCTTAGCTCCTTGCAGAGGTGTTTTCATGCATAGATGGTTGCTGCGATTGCTGTTTTCTGGAAGGGAATAAGCACTGGAAAATCTATGCTACCCATGACTGATTCCAACCTGCACTGCAGTTCATTTGGGGGAAACATGGATGGCAAGCTAAGATTTTTGCCCCAGGGCCATGGTTTTCTCACTCCAGTCTCAGTTAATGGCCATATTCATTGTGGGTCAGAGTGGTCTCCCACAGGCACAGAGCAAAACAGAAACAGATGAGAAATGAGAAGAGGATCCTTGGAGACCCCCAGAGATTAGCCAATGAGCCCCTCATTTTGAAGCCGAGAGAGCAGAAGCTACAAAATGTCTTGAACATGGTAAACCCAAAGTTGAGATTCAATGCCCAATTTCTGGCTAATGCTCTTTATATGACACCATAATATTATCCTCTCCCCTTTCCCTATTTGCATAATACCAAGTCACTGCAGAAACAAACAAGCACTGTGGCAAGTCAACTAACTTAGTGTGCTTAGATAGTATGTCTTCCCATATTTTTTCCAGATAAGATATTTCACCTTAAGTTTCTGCAACAGAAAGTTAAAACCCTTGAAATGCTGGTATCCAGAAGGACTCACTCCTCATTGCTTTCCATCTTCTGACCTTGTTTACATGTGCTTGTCTGCAAATGTTTTAATGGAATAAAGGGAAAATGAGTGCTTTAATTCCCCAATAAAATCTGTGCCGTAGTATGAGTCATTGTTTTCTTTTTTTACACTAGCAAGGGTAAAGCCTTCTGGTTTTAATAACTAATACTGCTGAGTTCAATAAAAAGCACTTAATTTAATTTAATACAAGCCTTGATCAACGCCAGCTTCCCCTGGAATTTTATCTTTGTTTTAATTTGAATCTCTGTGTTCAGAAAAATGAGAGGCCAAGAGGAAAGGAACAGAAGTCAATTAGCTGGTAGGCTTATTTCTAGACAAAGGATATGAAAACACAGACTGACAGGTACCTTCCAAGACTCTGTTTCTACCCCACCAAACAATCTTTTTTTTCTTTCTGGCAGAATTAATGTTATTTTTACTTCTGAATAAAGCAACTGAATCATTTACAGGCCTGTTTTGGAAAAAAAAAAGATTATTTTCTAAATAAAATAGGCCAGTCAATTAGCATCAGAATTCTAAGCTAGAAGTATGTTGCTTTTAATGTGTTAATAATCGAGAGATATGCTACTGTAAAATTAGATACAGAAAGGCTCTTGAAAGCCTCAGACTGTTTGAATATAGAAGCAGCCAGGCAATGTGAGGCTAGAATAAGCAATCTTCTGGACAGCTTTGATATGTTTTTCATACCTGATCCCTGATTGTTGCAATAGAGCTCAGTACTAAATTAAAAAATTCACACCATTTAAGGAGAATTGCCATCATTTCCTATTAACAGATACCACTTTTAATTTATACTTGAAACTTCCTATTGCTCTGTAAAATGTGAATCAAGTTCACAGAAGCTTTGAGGAATTATGAACATCTCCATTATGTTTCCTTTATGTCATTTTTCAGTACAAAACTTTTAGAGTTTTTTTTCCCAAAGGCTCTTAGAAAACTAAGCCCTAGAGCTAGTTCTACATCTCCACTGCCCCTCCTCAAAACAGGGTTTTTGGCAGTCCCAGAAGTACAAATCCAATAGTAGTCTGACAAGAAAGTCAGTCTCTTGTAGAATTCTAAATACTAGTTTGTATAATACCTGCTTTGCCACAGAGATCTTATCTCCAGACCTGACTGAACTACAATTCATAGACTATTGGGTTGTTCACCCTAGGAGGAGACAGACAGCATCAAAGCCAACAATTCACATACTTATGGATTTATGAGTCAATAATATTTGTAAGTATATTACATGTATTTAAGGGATACCAAAATAAAGCCACTTATCCCTTTCACATTCACTTTTGCAAAGTAAAGATATTTAAGATAGCAATGGTCATCAATTATCATAATGCCATAGACATACTTAATAACAAAATTGTTAGGACATAATTTAGAGCAATCTAAATAAAATCAGTGGCATTTTGTTTCACTGTTATTTTCTACTTTCATCCTAAGTTGCTGAAATTTTTCATCACAAAGTGGGAATCATTTATACATCACTGTTTGGGAGCAATGGACAAATTCAACTCTTTTACTTTACTGATAAAAATATTGACTGCTAGAGATACAAAGAGATTTAATTAAATAAATCAAACTGTAGCAGAGCTTAGATTAGACCTAAATCTCTAGATTTTAGATATCTTGCTTTTCTATTCATAACAAATTATTTTATTTACTCAAGAAACATATTTTGATGTCTGTTTATAGGTTATGGCTATAAGAATTATAGTGGAGGCAGGAAAGAAAGAGCTTGTAAACACCAAAGCTAGCACCAGAGAAGGGGTGGGGAGGGGAAGGGAGATGAAAAGAGGGGAGAAGAGGAGAGAGGAAGGGAGAGGAGGGGAAAAGAGGAGAGGAGAGGGAAAGAGAGGAGAGGAAAGAGAGGGGAGGGGACAGAAGGGGGAGGAGAGGGGACAGAAGGGGAGGGGAGGGGACACAGAAAAGAAAGGGAGGGGAGAGGAGAAGAGGGAGGAGAAGAGATGAGGAAGTCAGGGGAGAGGAGTGGTTAGAAAGGGAGAGGATGGGAGGGGAGATGGGGGAGGAAAAAGAGAAGAGGGGAGTGGACTGGACACTGGACCTGAGAGGAAGGGAGGGTAGAGGAAAGGAGGGGAGTGCAAGGGAAAGAAGAAGAACCTCAGATGGAATATCAAGTACTTGCATTTGAACAGAGATAAACAGTAAGCAATTAGGAAAGAATAAGAAAAAGTTCAGGGCATTTCTGTGAATGTGAATGCCTAAAATCTTATTCCAAATTATAGTGTATCCAAGAATCCCCTGAAAAGTTACTAAAAATGTTAATTAAAAGAGTTACTAAAACTCAGATTCTTGGCACCAGACACAGAGAACTAGATCCAATATGTCAGGAATGGGCCTTAGAATTCACTTCCAGTGGTTCCTAGATGAGATTGATGCTGGCCTTCTCTAGACATTTAGTAGCATGAGGCTAAGCTAAATAAACTCCAGGGTATGGAAACAAGAGGTTTATCTTTGTGGCTGTTATTTTTAATGTACCACGTGAAGTTATTTCTTTATTCTTTTGGTTTATGCTCCCCTGTTGTCACTGTATCTGACTTTGGTATCTGGTGTAGAGAGAGAGAGAGAGAGAAAGAGAGAGTGTGTATTTGTTTGTTTGAATTAGGGAACGGAAGAGGAAAAACAAGATGATGAGACCAAGGATAACGAGTGAACCAATCTAACAGTGACACTCACAAGAAAGTATGTTGGAAATGAACTTTACAACTTGGGAAGGGGTAGGAGGAGAGAAAGTGGGGGTGGAAAACATGGGAAGAGATAACAATGTTTAAGAAGTAATGTCCTCACTACCTTACGAATGTAAGTGGACCCCCCACAATAAAATAAAATTTTGAAAACAAAGACATGACTAGCAGATGAGTAAAACCACGGAAGCTTTTTGAACTATTATTGTCTTAATCTCTTGTTTTGAACCGGAAAAATGGAACTACCCAAAGACCAGGTAGGATAACAGACCCTTGGGATTACCTGTTGTTACCACAGCTGTTATCCAATAAGGAAATAATCTCTAACAATTAGTTAAATTCGTTAGCAGATGAAATTATTTATAAAGGGACAGCAAATCAATTCTGTCTATATTTCAAGGTAGCAAATAAAAACAAAAGGATGAAGAAGGAAGCTTGACGAAACAGAAAATGTAGGAATCATTCTTGAAAGCAGTCATAAAGTTAACAATTTTATCCTTCCAAGCACAGAATGCATCAAGAAAATGAGGCTCATGAGTTACAGTCTTGTCAAAGGATTAGGCTCAACTCCTAGGATCCCAGAGAACTACCAATGGACAGAAATTTCAAGATACACAATAGTTAAAAGATCTTGTTTTTAAAGGCATCACTTTTTAAGCCTATTCAAGGTAAGTGGGTCTCTGGGCTTGGTGGTACATGCTGTCATTTTAGCTATTTGAGAGGTTGAGGCAGGAAAATGAAGAGCTCAAAGCCATTACAAGTAGCATAGCAAAATACCAATTCAAAAAAAAAAAAGGACAAAAATAAGAATAAGAAGAATAAGAAAGGACCAGGTGGCTGAGGCTGAGATCTGAGGATCATGGTTCAAAGCCAGCCTAGACAGAAAAGTTCCCATGAGATTCTTATCTTCAATTAAACATTCAAAAAACTAGAAGTGGCACTGGGATTAAAATGTTAGAATACTAATCTTGAACAAAAGAACTCAAGCACCGCATCCAGGTCCTGAGTTCCTGACCCGTTTAAAAAAAAAAAAAAAGTAACCATGCCACTTGATAAGAAAGGCCAAGCTAACTTAGAAATGTTTCAGGAAAACCTAGCTGACAATTTCACAGGTTGGCTACAAATGAAAATTGCTGAAAAGGAAAGCTCAGAAAGTGGATAGGTTTTAAGACAACCTCAAAAAAGCTACCAGAATCTAAGATTCTGCCTCTGCCAGACAACAGTTAACAAAAGATCAGTTAAATACTCCAGGACAGACATAAAGGTCATATGAGGTTAAGTATTTATTGCATAATTTCTGAACGTTAACAACTCATTATCACTCAGCTTGACTGAGTTATTATTAGGGGTTGTGTATCTGGGTGATTCCAATAGAATGCAATTTTTTGTTGAATCAATACCTTTAAAGCCGTATTTTGCTGTATGCTTCTCATAGGGGACATTTTTGAGTACCTACTTCATGGCAGCCTCTGGATGGTGTTACTTACCTGATATTAAATATACCTTTACAGAAAGCAGAATGAATACTCTTTAATTTTGAAGACAACTCTCTCTAATGCTAATTAGGAGAAAATGCAGAAGAAAAAAAATTAGGCACCTAATTATGAGCTCTCCAGTCTCAAAATTGCTCCTTAACCCCTAACAGTTCAGTAGTAAGCTTTTTCCTTGTTTCTTAAAGGATGAACATTACACCATTTCTATTAAAAAGGCCCATACCCCCTGGGAAGAGAACTAACTTAATACTCTAGCACCTTGATCACTTCCTCTCTTTGGACTTCAGTTCCTCCTCCTATAAAATAAGTGGTTTTGACAAGATTCTCTCTGTGGTCCTCTTTAGCTATGAAAATCTAGGACCTATTAGGCCTACCAGCCAAAGAGTAGAAGCATCTCCTGGCCAAATTTCCCTGGCTAACTAGAAATAACAGACTGGAGTTATAAGCGTCTCAGAGTACTTGCGCCTATCAAGCTCTTTCCTACCCCTGAAGTTATAAGAAAAGATTTAAACATGCCTCTAAGCCTTGTGGGCAAATCACTCCTTTAAAACTCTTGGACAACCTTTGTCTAATAAAGATTAAACAAATAAATATTTTAAAAAATGGTTCTATCCAGCATCCTGAGAGGCCAAGTTGCTGTTAATGGTGGTGTTCAGGCCCTAAAAGGGTATTAACTTACAGAGTAGTAAAGTCTCCAAACACAACCCAGAACTTTAAAAGATGTACAGGTGCCAAAATTAAGGGCCAAATTACCAATCTGTTTTAAATGATGCTCTGGGAATAGTCAATATGACAAGTAAAATGGATGACAAACAATATATTCAATACAAAGAAAAAGTTGTTTGAATTTATTCAAGGAAATGTGCTGTCTACAGGGACTTCTCTTTTTTTCTTTCTTTTCTTTTTTTTTTTGCCCATTCCCCAAAGTGGTGATTTTTCAAAATTGACTTGAAGACACAGCTAATGTACAGTGACCCTTTAAGCATAAAATAAACTCATTTTTAACTCAAACCATTTCCATGTCAGCATTTGCCAAAACCTTTGGGAACTTCGAAATCTCAAGGAAATGCACATTCCATTAGTATCAAAACTAGGTGCTTCCGTGATATATAGAATGCTGCATTATTCAACATGTGCAAAAGCTTTAGAGCAGAGGAAAGCCGGCTGCCTTTCTGACCACTTTAAAGACTTGCATTGGCAGCCTTGCTAGATGACAGCAGAATGACTTCCTGTCAAGTAACCTCCACTGTCCAAGGTGACAGGAAATGGGGTTAAACACTGGTAATATCACTAATCAATTTGAGGGAGCACATGTTTCCAGGCTGCAATGGTGAAGTTTGATTGCAATGTGTTCCTTGCTTTCTGGGCCATGTGATTCAGAATAATGACAGATGAAAGGAAAGGTCAGATTTACTAAGTGTTGAAGAGGTGTCATCAAGAGTTGCATATTACTTCAAGATGTCCTCCACTCCAGAGGCATCTTAAATAGAGAAGTCTATTTCTTCTAAAAAAAAAAATCCTTCAGTCCTCCAGTAACATTTTATAGAAAACCCCACATTTATTTCAACACACGAGGAATTGGGCTTCTTCGAATTCATGATTCAGACCAAATAGTCCATATTAATCACATTACCTTCACATGATTCTACTTGGCCTTTAAGATGGTTGCCTGTTGTGTGTATATACTTTTAAGCTTTGCCAAATCTGCTGTTGTCAAGTCAAAACAGACAAGTATGTCTCAGAGTGGCTTTCTTCCTTCTCAATTATAATGTTATTTGTATCCTTCCCAAAAAAAGAAGGTAATATGAGAGAGACATATAATAGAATTACATTAGACCTATGTATGAAAAGTATCATGGCAAAAGTAAACCTGGTTAGCAAGGAGAGAAGAGGAAAATGGGAGGTAAAGAAAGAGTGAAATAAGACAGAGTGAATATGGTCATGGAGATGATACACACTTACATAAATATCACAAAAAACCTTCATAGAATTTAGTTATTTTTTTAAAATATTGCTCAATTTTATACTAAGGATGGAATAATGGAAATTAACTTTCATTTTATCTATAAAATAAGATAGAAGTTTAGGGATGCTTTCCCAAAACCTACTTGTAAAACATATTTAATGTGTGTTGTATGTATGTGTGCACACGCATGTGCATGCCCCAGTCTTGGGAATTAAACTCAGTGTCTAGGCACTGTCCCTGAACTTTTGTGCTCAAGGCTAACATTCTACCTAATAGGAGATAAGTCTCATAGACTTTCCTCTCCAGGATGGCTTTGAACTGTGATCCTCAGTTCTCAGACTCTTGAGTAACTAGGATTATAGGTGTGAGCCACCGGTGCCCAGTACTTCAGGTATTATTTATTAATTATTTAAAAAAACAATCTATGTTAGACATTATGCCAAGTAGTTACAATAGCAAGTAGAACTAGACATGGTCGTTGTTCTCTTATAGATACTCATTTAAGTGATCTGGCATTAACTCATTATTCAAATGAATTACAATACATAAATTAGGCATTCAAAAATATTAGTCACGAAGTCAAGTAATTATTCAATGTATGTATAATCATTAACTGTGAATAAGTAAGTCGATGCAGAAAGATTAAAAACAACATGCCAAGTTCTGTGACACAGTTTTGGTCATGGGGCTATCTACCACGTTCTCTTTGACTCTGTACCTCAGTGCATTTCAGTGTGCCCTGGACTGAAAGATGACCTAAAATTCTATTTCCAAGATGGCCATAGAGTAGGCCTTTTCATACCAGGGCTTTCTTTTTTTTTTAACCCCTACTGCAACTATAAAATGTTTACTCTTGGGCTGAGAACTATATCTGAGGGAAGAGCAAGAGTGTGTGCCTATTTGTGTGTTTGTATTTTAAGAGAAGGAACGATGAGACCTCATGGTGGACATAATTAAGGAGAATGCACAAGATCAACTAGTGAAAAATGATAGTCATGTCCACTTGGACTTGTATATTTCCTACCCCTACAGAAAAGGAAGTGTACCTGGAGTCAAGTGGAGAGAAGCATTCTAAGTGATTTTCTAATCCCAAATACTTCCTTAAAAAGGAAAGTCGGGATGGGCCGGGAGTTTGGCCTAGTGGTAGAGTGCTTACCTAGCATGCACGAAGGCCTGGGTTCGATTCCTTGGTACCACATACAGAGAAAAAAAAGCCAGAAGTGGTGCTAAGGCTCAAGTGGTAGAGCTCTAGCCTTGAGAAAAGTCCAAGGACAGTGCTCAGGCCCTGAGCTCAAGCCCAGGACTGGTAAAAAAAAAAAAAAAAAAAAAAAAAGGTAAGTCAGGGAATTCTACTACAGTAGTGTTCAACCACTCTGGAAAACAGTAATGGAGCTTCCTCAAAAAACTAAATGCAATACTTCCCTATGACACCGCAAGTCCTGTCCTGGGCATTTATCCTACAGATTGCAAACAAGGTTGCCATAAAGCCCCCAGCAACCATGTTTGTGGCAGCACTATTCACCATAACCAAGATATGGAATCAGTCCAAATGGCTCTCAATGGATGAATGGATCCAAAAAACATGGCATCTATGCACAATGGAATTTTGCTCATCCAGTAGAGAGAATGGTATTATACCATTCATAAGGAAATGGAAAAGACTTTGGAAAAAAATTATATTAAGGGAAGTAAGTCAGACCTAGAGAAACAAAGGTTACACAGTTTCTCTCATTTGTAGTAGCTAGAATTTACCTATAAATCTATAAGTAAACACATCAGGTGATATGCCAATGATCACAAATGTAACAACTGAAATATAGTAGAGTCTAGGAAGAACTCAAATAATGTAATTTCTTAGAAAGACAAAGACAAGATCCAACAAAATAAGCACCAGGAAAAGTATACTTGCAAGAGAAGGGTTGGGCCAATGCTAGAGAGATGGACAAAGTAAGGGGAGAAGAGTGAGGGTGGAGAAAGCAGTTATGAATTCATTGTATATACTACAAAATTAAGAAAAGTAGGGGAAGAGGTGGTCAAGGGAAGGTGAGAATGTTTAAAGGAGTGACAACGATCAAGGTCCATAAATGTCATAAACTACTCTGTTAAAAAGCAACTCTCCCATACAACTATTTAAAGGTCAAGTCAGCAGTTTAAAGGGTTAGGCAACACAGGGCAAACTAGAATGACTCATGGAGTCAAGGTACAGCCATGGCCTTCAGGTGTTCTATTTCCTCCTACCCAGATCTTCCTGGAGACCTAGGTAAAGCTCCACTAAAAGGTGTAAACTACAAAACCTATGCTCAATGCTTGAAGACCCAGGTTCGATTCCTTGGTACCACATACACAGACAAAAGCTGGAAGTGGTGCTGTGGCTCAAGTGGTACAGCTCTAGCCTTGAGAAAGCCCACGGACAGTGTTCAGGCCCTGAGTTTATAAAAAAAAAAACAACAACAACAACCTATGCTCAGAAACACAACTCATTCATTTCTCTCTCCCCAGAAGAAAAGCAAGTTGTCTTCAGTACTAATCTATATATCTAAGAAATATTTTCAAATGCAAAAGGGATGAGGACAGTGGCAGTAATCCACATTGGTGAATATTGATGAGAAGAATGTATGAGCTCTTCACACAGGAGTAGTAATATGTTAAGGCTGTGAATGCATTGTTGCCCTCTTGTATAACTCTATACACTAGCCAATTATGTCATTCCCATTTCATTGCAGGGGAAGGAAGTTATCTGATATATTGTATATATGCGTATTTGGTTATGTGAAATAGGATAGGGAAGGGGGAAAAACAAGATGAGGGGCAAGGGTGGGGGAGGGAAATGGGGACCAAGACATGAGAAAGGGTATCAATATATGTGAAGCAATGCACCTTCTATCTGGTGAATATCTATCTGGTGAATATAATATAACCCTTCTATTAATTATAATAAAAATATATGGAAAGAAAAAAAAGAGAGATTAACAAATCACTCAAGGTTATTCAACGAATAAGAGACAAGAACAAAGATTTAAACATGGTTCTGCTTCACTTTAATGCTTATTTTCCTGATCACCGTATTTATCATCTCCTTGAGTATTCAGACAAGGTAAGATGTACAGCGCCTCACAAAAGAATCTTACTCTGAATTAAATAGGGTACTTGCTACAGGAGATACCAAAGGAAAATACAAAAATACATAAAAGTGGTATCTTACATAAAAGTGAAAATGCTTTTGAGGATTCGTAGTTAAGTGGCTCAGTGATATCTTTAATCATGCCAAGTCCTTTCCAACTTCAGTGTTCTTTCAGTCCTGACTTTTGTCCTTAAGTTGGTCCCCTAGTAGCAGGAAGATTGATTCAGTTATCATTTCCTCATGAAGTGTTTCTGAATGCAGAAAAGGAGCTATTTATCCCAGAACTTTCCTCTATAACTAATGAAATCTTTCCAAAGAAAGCTTTGCAAATGCTAGCAAAGACATGAATATCAACAATGGGTGATTTATCAGTAGTCAGGATCCAGTTACCTCGGGTTGAAGGAATTGGCATCCTTTGAAGCACATGGATGGATGCTTGTTTCTGAACAAAACTGAGGCCTTTTCAGAGAGGGTAAAATGGCCTTTGGATAGAAAACTAAAAGTAGCTGCCACAAACCCAAACTAAATTGTAAGAAAACTAGCAGTTATATCAACTAAGCACTTCTAATCACTGCCAAATACTACTTGGAAAAAGTTTTCAAATCTAGTTATATTCAAAGTTGAGGTAGTAATCCATTCTTATCTTGTAAGCTTTCAGACTGAAAGTCAATTGTAGAAGCAACCAAAATAATTAGTTTTCTGCTATCTGAAGTCAAAGGAAGTAAATTATCATTTTTCTCTGGGTCTTGGTACAATTCACAGAACAAGGCTATGGAAGAAGCCTGGATACCTAAAATTGATGAATAGAGAAAATGTGAGATAGATAGATAGATAGATAGATAGATAGATAGATAGATAGATAGATAGATAGATGAGTCTATAAGGAAGAATTATGCCAGAGCAGAAAAAAATGGATGAAACTGAAGATCATTGTGCTAAGAAAGACAAAGGACATGCATTTTCTCTCTTATGCAGATACATACATAGCAGATATCTGTATATAAAACATGATTATTGTTTTAAGATGATCAAGAAGACTCATGCCCTACTTTTCTTCTTTAGTCTATTTCTTTGGGACAGCAATATCAAATACTGAAACCAGTGTGTTAAGAACAAAAAATACTAATAAAAATTAAAGAAATATATTTATGGACACTGAGGCCAGTCACAAAGGCAGATTTTCTGTGTGCAGATCAATTTAAATTGTTTTTTTACTCCAATGTTAATATCATATAACCC
Source organism: Megascapheus bottae (assembly GCF_031878675.1). NCBI lineage: Eukaryota > Metazoa > Chordata > Mammalia > Rodentia > Geomyidae > Megascapheus > Megascapheus bottae. The sequence goes on along the minus strand of NC_143523.1, from coordinate 23,561,072 downwards.
CATACTATAGACTCCTGGAAACCTAAAATTTAAAGGAATGAAAAAAATTTCAGAAATTTCTTATCTCAAAAAGTATCTAAATACTTGAATTTTTCATAAATAAAATGTTATGAAACACAAAATCCAATTCTGTCTTATTTAGAAGGAGTAAAACGATATTTCAGGTGTAGAAACAGAACTAGAACTTGAAAAAATACGTAGGCCTTCAATAGGCTAAGATGGGGGCAGGGGAGACAATTCTAAATAGAAGGAAGCATGGAAAGAAAAGACAAAAGGAGTTTTAAGGAAACAACTAATTTCATTCAGCTTATTTATAGGGAAATAGTTGGGAAGGAAAGCCAGGAAAGGCTGCAAATACTCTCAAATTGTTTTTAGTTATGTTAGTAGATCCATAACAAACTGCTACGTTAGAAATCCCATTTCTTAGGTAATTATGTCAAGGTCAATGAAAACAACTAGCTCTGCCCTTTTCTTGCTTATGCAGTCAATGCAAATATGGCCAAATATGTCTCTCAGATCTCCATTACCTTATTATAATAGTTTGAGAGTGAGCACAACAGTCACAAAATATACATAAATCAATCCAGAATTTCAGATTTAGTTTGAAGATCTGTATCCATCACACCACATATATCTGACTCCAATATAAGCACAGTAATCTTAAGCTCTACTCGCCACAAAATAAAAGTAGCATTCAAAGGTACTTTACTTAGATACTGCTAAATGGAGCACGTGAATAAGGAAGGCAGAAACAGCTGTTGGATCAGATTCAGCTCACACTTGCAGAGCCATATACGGGGTAATGTTTCAGGGTAATGCACCACTACTTCTTGAGATTTTGAGATGTCCTTTCTGATCATCCACTGAGGATGAGGGGCTCTGAAAAAGAAACCCGCTACAACTCAATCCAACATATCAACATCTTCAACGTGAATTCCATGGAATGTCGTACTTCACACACTCACTGTCCTATACCCTTTCAATTCCTGTTACCCTGCTTTAGTATCTATTTTGCCTCTGATTTGATATTGCTTTAAAAAAAATAATCTATAGTAGGGCCAGGAGTGTGGCTTAGTGGTAGAGTGCTCCCCTGGCATGCATATGTATGCTGAGTTTATATAGATACTCTTAACAGATTTTTGAAAACTTATTGTCTTGTGGTAATAAGAAATAGATAGTAGATATTAATAGACCAAAAGAAAGATGTTAGGAGGACTTTAATCCTTTTTGGATATTCTAGAGAAGACTTCATTTCTCAGCCTTTGCCTTGTAGAAGTTGTGTGCATGAATGGCTGATAACCACCTTCCTATGTCTTCAAATCCATCAACAAGTCAAGTTCTTCTAACATCATATGAAATCTCCCTGACTTCCTTCTTCTGCCTTGGTCTCCTACTTATAAAAATCCTTATGAGCCAGGAGCTGGTGGTTCATACCTGTAATCCCAGCTACTCAGGAGGCTGAGATCTGAGGATCGTGGTTCCAAGCCAGGCTAGGCAGAAAAGTCTGTGAAACTCATATCTCCAATTAACCACCAGAAAACCAGAAGTGGTACTGTGGCTCAAAATGGTAAAGCACTAGCCTTGAATGAAAAAGCTCAGGGATAGCACACAGGCCCTGAGTTTAAGCCCTATGTAGTCATAGAAAAACAGAAAACAAAAATCTCCTTGTGATTATCTTCTCTTTACCTGGACAATTCAAAATATTCTCTTTATCTTGGTGTGAACTCATTAAAAAAAACCTTAATTACACCCATAATCTAAATTTTCCTTTGGTATTTAAGGTGACCTCACAGGCTTCTTTCTGAAAACTAGGACATGAACATTTTGAAGGGCCATTAAAATACCTACTACCACATTTTTTGCATTTTTATTGCTATTAATGAATTATTGTATAAAGGGTTTACAATTCCTTAAATCAGGTTATAAATATAACACTTAAGTTTTGAAAAAGCATATTACAAAAAAAGACACAGTGTGCATTTCATTAAACATACCTGCTTTCTGCTCTAAGCCTAGCATATGGGCAAGGAAAAGTAAGGGAATATACAAACTCTGTAATTAGTATTGTTACTGTTTTCATTTTTTATGTTTTGAGCCCGTAAGAAGCTTAACACTCATCTTTCTCTTGCAAGAATTTTGACAGATTCTTCAAAGCACCACCACCCCCAAAAAATGCTGATTGTCTGCCACATTCATTTCCCTTCTTTTGGGCTCTGTCATGGTCATAATGTAGCCCTTCCTGTGGCTGCAGGAGAATTGCAGTCCAACTCTGCTATTCACTTACAGTGCTCCTCATTATTTGGCCCTGTGGGAATTTTTACTGGACTAGATGTCCCTATATTCGTTTTGTTCCCATGGCTTTACGGACAACCCACTATGCTCACAGATTTCCTTCATACCAATGTTCTCTAAAAAATGCAGCCAGTTCCAATACAATAGCAATTCTCCCTTGTCTGCCATGATTGCAGACAGACCATCTATCTTTAATCTGTTATTGTGGAGAGATTTATTTAGAGAGAATTCAGTATTCTATCCCCACTCCCTTGTCAATCAATGCTAGAAAATCCATATTAAGGGCCTCAGATAGTTTCTTTTAAAGAAGAGAAAAGCACTCACATCCCCACTTCAGGAAGGTGGTATAGAAACAAAGATTCGCAGTACTTTCTCCAAATAAAGATTCCTTTTAAAAATCATCCTGAAATGTTTAAGGTATACTTAATGGCCTGTACCGATGAAGCCAGCTCCTTGTGAAGTAAAGACAGCAGGAGAATGAGTTGAAGCCAGTTTAGGCAAAATTGGCAATATCCTATCTCAAAAACTAAATAAGATTGGCACCGGTAGCTCATACCTTTAATCCCAGCTTCTCAGGAGGCTGAGATCTGAAGATCACAGTTCAAAAATCCACCCGGATTGGACAGAAAAATCCCTGGGAGACTCTTATGTCCAATTGACCTCTCAGAAACTTGAAGAGAAGCTGTGGCTCAAAGTGGTAGAGCACTAGCCTTGAACAAAAGAGCTTAGGAACAATACCAGGACCTGAGTTCAAGCCCCACAACCAACAATTTTTTAAAAAGTAAATAATAGTTCAAGTGGGTTCCACCCTCAGTACCACAAAAAATATAAGTATAGATATAGATGCTATAGATATAGATAATATTTGATATATGGTAAAAGCTTTAACATTACAGGATCCATTTTCCAGGTGTATGTATCCTTCTGCATCTTGTATGGTACTTTGCTTTCATATGTGATACATACTGTAAATTGATACCTTTGTAGCTGCTTCCAACTTAAAATGTTGTTATTCCTTCTGACATTGGAATATAAAATATACAATCACCATACAATTCCAAGAGTCCGCTGATCAAGCCTACTTATCCATCACAATGTAAGGCATCTGTAAGGAACCCTGAGCTCTTTGGCTTATCCTATAAATATCTTTACCTAGATGCTAGCTAACCAGAAAAAAAAGGTAATTGCTGTTATCATCATAAATAAGCCTAAACACTACAATGGGCATTTGGAGAAAATATCCATCTCACACTTTTATAATAACATTATCTGTTCTCCTCCAAGTAATAAGGAGACTTTTCCAGGACACCAAGATCTTGTAGAATCTTTGGAGTTGGTCTTCCTTCCGATGCTACCATAAATATCCCATTGTGTTTTATCCTTGACGACTCAAAACCACAATTTTGAAATTATATAACTTCTTACCACAGTCATCCAACCAAGATTTAATGGTAACAAATTTTCTTCAAATCCTGAGACAACTGCTTTCAAAAATGCTTAGCATTCGTTCACAAAGTATGGAATTTCATGGAAATAATTCTTCTGAAAGTGCCAACTGCTTATTTTCTTAATGGTAATATTATACAACTCTCACTTGATGACATTCACGTTTCTGCAAGGAATTAAGTGAAGCAGCAGCAGACACGTGCAGTGGAAGGCAGAGGGGCTGACTCCAAACAGGTGAAGCCAATTGTCATAGAGAGACCCTTCATTTCAAAACAAATAAACAAAGCTTTCATTTTCCCCCACAAATAGGAAGACCTTAAAAGCACCCAGATAACGGCAAGTCATGGGCCTTATTGCAAAGCAATTTCTCAAGCCCTCTACTTGGGACACCAACTGCTCCTTTGTACCTATGGACAGGCATGTTCCTATTGCAAAATCTATTATTTTGGAGAAATGACAAATATATACTTATATATTACTTAGAGTTTTATATTTACAATGTATAAATTCTATTTATAATTAAATATAATTATAAGTCTTAGGCATCTTGAATATCTTCACAAGTTAAATATTTGGAAAGGTCAAGACACCAATCAAGGTTAAAATATTGAGAATTTTCTATAAATAGCATATGAGCTAAATTGTTTCTTCGCCCAGTAATTATGTCAGTTTTATGTAATAACTCAATTGTTGGCAAACACTTCTGAAATCACCCAAGGAGCACAACCTGAATTCATACCAATTTCTAAGGAATTTTGACTTAGAGTTTCAAAGATAGCACTAGCAAAGTCTAATTTGAAAACTGGTTGTCCAGTTGACCCCTAGCCCAATCTGGGAAGTAGGAATTTAAAGTAAGAAAGAGAGAAGGAGATGGGTGCTGGGAGGCTGGCAAGCTATTTCCAAGAAAGAGCTCTGAGCCTTACAGGAACAAGAACACCTATGTGTTGAGTTATATCTTTCTAGCATCACAATTTAGAATTCAGGTGATTATACTTCTTAGGCATCTGTTGTTCCTCTGATGTTGGTTAAAAGCTTAATATAGCTGTCTCCTAAATTTCTGGCTATCAAAATTCTGTAAGCTAAAATTGAGTATATTCCCAAATTCAGTGGCCATAAGCAAAGTGGGTATGAGCTAACAATAGTTAGACAAGAGGGGGAGGGTCATGACAACCCTGAACAATAAAAATGTCAGATATTCTTATCTGTTAGTAGTTTGTCTCCAAGTCGGATATTATAATATGCTCCCCTCTCTACGGAGACCGAAATTTCTCTGAGAGGTAAACCTGTATAATGCCCATTTTCTATAAATGTTGTTCTAAGTTAGGATAATGGTCAGATGAACAGTGGCGATATATACTACTTCACTTGAAATAAATAATCACGAATACAAGATGACAGCAATTGTGTGTTTATATTGCATATAAACACCAAGCCGGGTACCAGTTGCACATGCCTGGAATCCCAGGTGCTTAGGAGGTTGATTTGAGGACTGAAATTCAAAGCCAGTCTAGGAAGACAAATCTAAAATACTCTTATTTCTGATTAATCAGCAAAAATACAGAACCGGAGGCATGGCTGAAGTGGTATCATGCCAGCTCTGAGCCACCAAGAGCTTGAAGCCTGGAGTTCAAGCCCCAGTACACACACACACACACACACACACACACACACACACACACACACACACACACACAGACGGTGGGGGGAAGAGTTAAATATTAAGTGAACAAAAGATTTTATGAGTGTGTTTTATTAAGGAATATACAGCATGAATTTTCAATTCCAATTGTTTGGTCAATTTCTCTCTGAGAGTAATGATGACTCTACACCTAGGTAAAAGCCCTACATGTATGGCAATCATATGAGATGGAGCTATATTCCACGAGCAAACAATCATAGTATGCACGGGAATTAACTTCTAGATTTCAAAAGCAAATCCTACTCTTATTTAACTTATAGGGATAGCATTTCTCCAAAACTCCTTGTCATGTTAGTTGTTATTTTGAGAGCACCAGAATAGAAAGAGGAAGAAAAACAGAAATGGTTGAAAAGGTAACAAACACTTCCTATGTGACATCATCCTCATTTCAAAACCATTTTCTTCAAGCAGCCTCTTTCTGCTCTCCTAATGTACCAGTGCTTCTCAGTATTACTCATGCCATTTCCCCAAAGCTCATGATAGAGCTGGTAGACTTAAAATAAGCATCCACTACTTTCTTCAGACCTTTGATGTCCTGGGGGAGCCAAGTACAGTGGGACACAAGTTACTGACTAACAGATCCGAGAACAGCAATGACTTCTCTCTTCTTTCTCAGTGCACCCATACACATTCATACCCGTTCACATCTCAATACATTGCACACATATGTGTACAAATGCACACCTTTTTGTTGTTGTCAGATGTAGAGCTCGAACTCAACTTCAGTTTTTGAATGGTTAATTGGAGAGAAGAGTCTCATTGAGACTTTCCTGCCTGGGCTGGCTTCGAACTGTGATCCTCAGCTCTCAGCCTCCTGGGTAGCTAGGATTATAGGTGTGAGCCACTGATGTCTGGTCATCTAAACCTATTTTGAAAATCCACATTGGCGGACTGTTATCAACAAGGTAGTGGAATAGGAGGTACCAGGCTTCTTTACCCCATACTAGAAGAATGGGAATGATGCCATTCCTAGAGGATATAAGAACATAAGATTTCTACAGCAAAGAAAACAGAATCAGAGTAACCATTTGTCTTTCCAAGTACCTGCACACTTGCCAGGAATCCCAATTTTGTCTCACTTTATAATGTACACATGAAATAACGGCATCGAGGAAAACAGAAACTGCAAAGAGAAGTTCTCGGCAACCAGCATGAGAATCTTGATGCCAACTTCCTGTGCCTAATGGGTGAAACCTACCAATAGCATAGCACACCAATGAAGCCAAGATGGTCACTCCTACAAGCAGTGGGAAGGCCTACCTTGCTTGCAAATCTCTATGGTCAGCCTCTAGGACCTGTCTTAAACCACCACAATTAAAAATGGCAAAGACCAGAGGCTAGATTTGCCACACCAGCAGTTTCAATCATTTTACCCAAGAAGAGAAACAATCAATACAACATATTTCAGCAAAGAATAGGGACCAACTCAATCACATGCAAAAGTTCAAGCGTTCATCTCACTCTTGAAGCTCACACATAGCGAAGAAACCTCAATGATGTACATTTTACTGAGCACTAAAGCTAGTCCCAAGCAGCAACTCTGCCTGACCATAGGACTCAGCCTGTCACTCCATCCAACTGAAGAACAAAAATAGCAGTAGCACCTAGCCAGGATATATGCACAAAGTACCGGACCAATCAAAGTAATTGCTGCACCTAGAGAGCAGCTCAGCCTGCTCTCTAGCAGGTGAGATGATGGTGATGAGCCAGTGGTCTCAATGGCCAACAGAGCCGAGCCATCAGCCCTTCCATGCCAAGGGACATGACAAGCCAGTTTATCTCGGAATCATGTGCTAAATAGCAAGGTCTGTTCCTACAAAAGAAAAACTTCTAAAACCCAGAAATGGCTATACTATCAAATACACAGGCATCAATGAGAGTACAAGGACACAAGGAGTACAATCGCAATTCCCTGACGAATGAACAAAGCTCCAACATCAGACCTTAGGGAAATAGATATTTATGAAGTGAATTGGGAATAATCCTATTAAACAAGTTCAATGAACTGTAAAAACAAATGAATAAAAATTAATGTCTGGGAAAAATGTGAACACAATATAAAGTGAGAACAATTTAAAAGAAATGCTAGCAATGAAGAATAATGGGAAACAATATATGAACAAAATACAAAGTGGAAATAATGTAAAAGAAATCAGAACATTATTTGCTTTTGGAAGGCAAGGATTGGCCAAAAAGTGATATAAGGGACTTTCTGAGTGATGGAATTACTGTATGTTTTGATTGATATGGCTTATGTAGGCATATAATTTTACCCAAACTAATCAAACAAGACATTTAAATTACTTTCATCTTATTCAATTCTTTTCAGGTAACAGTGTTGTCTGGGAATCAGCGAGAAACAGAGAAGGCACATTTTGAGAGGTTGAATTGGGAGTCTTTTGGTAGAACAGCAACTGCTGTCTCAAAGACCTGCAGCCTCTCCAATACACTGAAAACTGTTAGAAAACTGAGCCATGGGAGCAGGGAGAGCAGAAAAACAATACCAACAAACCAGATCAACTCCAATGGAGAGTTGAAGTGGGATGTCATGGTGACCAGGATTTCTGTGCCTGAGCTCATATGGGCCTAAATAGGGGAAGGGAGCAGGGTCCCAGGACAGACAGGTCCAGTCCCTGCCCAAGACACACCCATCACCTGAGGGTGGAAATTCCCTGCCTATACCATGAAGATAAGATGATGCCAGTTAAACCCAGTTTTCTTATTCCAACAGTAGGGGAAAAGAAATTGCAGTTTTCTTATTCCATTTTTCTTATTTCAACAGTAGGGGAAAAGAAATTTCAGGTCCTCCCAGTTTATGTAATTTTCTATCTAGATTTCAAAAGATACCAAGTACTGAGTAAAATAAAGCCCAAATGATCCATGTACTTTGCCTGGACCAAGTTCTAGTTGAAAAGATAGCCTACATAGAAAGTTCTAGAATGCATCGAATTGTCTACAGAATATGTTCATAAATGAAGACAGCAGACATGGGATTTCATACCTTATCTGTTTCTTCCTTGTACTTCCACAAAGCACTTAACTTCCACCTGAACCCCCTGGATACCCAAATAAAAATCAGCCAGTCAATAAACTAACAAAACAATGCCTGTAACCTTTCAGGCCTTACCCCCCATGAGCTGAGAATCATTCCAGACAAACCTGTCATCAAGACAACAACCAGGACCAGCCCAGAAGCAATCACTTCCTCCTCCTCAGTAGCCCCATTCAAGGTCATTCTAGTCTGCAGGATTGACCTTTCCCAACATTAGCCCAGGATTCTAACCAAGCTGACTTGGAAATGAACTTATTTTGTCCAGCTGGCTGCAAACACATGCACAAATTCTTTCTTACTCACCCTCATGCTAGCTTCCCCTCCCCTCTTCCTGTTTCTTTCTATCTTTTTTTTTTCACACAGGCACAAATAGTCACGTCGTCATGTGAGACAAGTGAATACTGACTCTTCAGGGTAAAAAAAACAGATGTTTTCCAATTTTCCTTCACAAAACTATATTTTATATCGTGTCCTTCTATGGATTTATAGCCAATGAAGAGATGTTACTACATGAGCTCATGGAGGGGGGATGATAAAAACTGGAAAGGAAGAGTCAGACAAGGCAAAGAGAAGCTATCCAGAAGGCTGCAATTGGAGAAGCATGACAAATGGGCAGCACAGTTTTTAGAGGGTTCCGGCAGAAAGGCAGATTGCCTGACTGGGAGAGATTCCTCACAGCTGGAGCATCGCACACACCATCTGGAATTTTTTAAATCTGCTTTCCCCAGGTGATCTGATTCTCAGAGTGCCAGTGGAGATGAGAAAAGTGGGGTGTGTGGGGGGGACTGTATAGCTCAGAATAGCTTCAAATACTCCCCCAAATTAGTTAATGAAGTCTTGCTTGAATCAGTTTCAGCTTTTCCTCCACAATCCTGAGCCTCTAGTTTGGTGTTTACTTCCACACAAAGAATTGAATGTTTAAATTTTAACCCTTCATGGTTTTTTTGGTACAATGGAACAAAACAGGATTGCTAGCAGGGTGGTTTAAACAAAAAGGTGGGGGGAAATTCAAACTGTAGGATTGAGTCCAAATTTCCTGGTACAAGCCAGCAAGCCTTTATTTTCAACCTCACTCTTCTTGTCTGGTCTTCACACTACTTCCAAACAAGGGTATACTGGGGTTCTCACTTTTTTTTCCTCCAGATGGTCCAAACTCCAGACCTAAAGCACTAAAGAAAAATATAAGTAAAAATAAGTAAATAAAGGCAACCACAACCTCTCACTCATTCAGAACTAGGAATGTGTCTGTGATAATGAAGTTGCCATTGAACATGGTTTGTATGAAGGAGAAAGAAGAAAAGGAATTCTACCTCCAGCCTCCTTTATGTCCCTTTCTTGTTTCTTGTTTAATTTTATCTCTTCTCTTTTTCTGTAAAAGACTAGCTAGTGATTGCATTAGATTTTCTGGGCCATATGCATTCTGTTACAACTGCTCCACTCAGCCATTGTAGCATAAAGCAGACATAGACAATATGCAAATAAGGAAAGAGGCTGTTTGCCAATAGATGGAGATTTGGATTGCATGTGCTTCTCACACAACACATATTATCCTTTAGTTTTCAATCATTTAAAAAATGTTTTAAAAAAGTTAGCTTGCAGACAACCAAAAAAGAAAAAAGGAAAAAGAAAAAGAAAGCAGGCAGTGGGCCAGAGTTTACCCATCTCTGCATTTCAGTAATTATCCAAGGCCATTATCCAAATTCCATTTCCAGAACTGAACAAGTGGTACAAGAAAGGATTCCCAGGTGCATCATCAGGTAGATAGTTTTAAATAATGAAGTGGTCCGCTGTGTTCTGACAATCAAAGGGCCAAATAAATACACAGTTGAAATAAACTCCTATCCTACTTTTCCACTTCCAAGAATTTTCTAGTTTCCTATTCTTTTCATAAATGTCACTCTCACAGTATGAAAAAGAATAGTGTCTGGTGCCCATGAGCATTTTCATTGCTAGTGCATTCATTTACTAGTGCATCTAGTCGTCTATTACGTTGGTGTTACTAAAAGCTAATATAGATCACAGTATTCTTGCTCGCTCTGTGTGTGTGTGTGTGTGTGTGTGTGTGTGTGTGTGTATTTCTCTCTCTGTTAATCTCTCTCTTTTTAAAGAAAATACCAATATATCCAGTGAAATAAAATAGCATATCTATCTTAGCAGACTTATTTTCTAGGAACAACAAATTCTTAGGCCATTTTAAACGAAGAAAAAGAAGTGAATTTTTTTCTTTTTCTCTTTTTTTGCCATCCTGGGCTTGAGCTCAGGGCCTGAGCATTGTCCTTGGACTTTCTCAAGGCTAGAGTGCTACTCCTTGAGCCTCAGCACCACTCCCAGCTTTTTTTCTATGTATGTAGTACCAAGGAATCGAACCCAGGTCTTCGTGCATGCTAGGCAAGCACTCTACCACTAGGCCAAACTCCCAGCCCCACTTTTTTTTTTTTTTTAAAAGAAGAGACATTAAACATTACAAGGGCAGTTTGGAGCAGATACTTTTCACAGAGTTTTCATAATGGGACACACTTAGACAAAGGTAGCAGGCCAGTGCGGGTACACAGATGTGATCCTTCCCTCAACACTTAACATCACAGTTGGTTGCTGTGACTCTAGCCTGCAACTCTAGCTACTCAAGTGGATAAGATCTGAGGATCATGGTTCCAAACCTGCCTGAACAGGAAGGTCCATAAGACTCTTACCATCCAATTATCCACCAAAAAGCTGAAAATGGAGCTGTGGCTCCAGTGGTAGAGTGCTAGCCTTGAGGTAGGGACAGCACCTACATCAGGAGTTCCAGCCCCAGTACCAGCACACATCACACACACACACACACACACACACACACACACACACATAATTTTACATCAGCAGTGTGGCTTATAAGGGATGCCACAAATATTTCACTTAATAAATATGATAATATGGAACCCTCAAATTAAAAAAAATATAGATGAAAGTCCAGAAAAGGGGAAATATAAAAGTTCCAATTCCTAGAAATATACTGGAAAAAATCCTTTCTAACAAGAACAAAATTAAATGTTAGAAACAGAATAAGATATTAAAATATCCCCCCAATTAAAGAAAAACAAACCTACAGGTAAAAATAATGGATTATTCCCGAAGAAAAAGAAGACAATATTGCAATACAAAAATAGCAAAATATGGCAAATAAATCACAAACGACAACAAAAAGATAATATGGACATAAAAGAATGGCCTTGAAACATGTATCAGGACACATATTTTTTAGGTTAAAAAATTAGCTGGCTTTTCCAACTTGGGCCTGGCAGAATGGCTCCCGCAAAGAAGGTTGGTGAGAAGAAGGGTGGTGAGAAGAAGAGCCATTCTGCCATCAACAAGGTGGTGACATTCACAAGTGCATCCATGGAGTGGGCTTTAAGAAGCTCGTGCTCCTTGTGCACTCAAAGAAATCCGTAAGTTTGTCATGAAGTAGACGGGGACTTGCAACATGCACATCGAAAGCAGGCTCAACAAAACTGTCTGGGCCAAAGGAAGAAGGCATGTCCCCTATGGGCTGTCCAGAAAGCACAATGAGGATAAAGACTTACCAGACCACCTACATCCCTGTTACCACCTTCAAAAATCTACAGTCAGTGTGGATGACAACTAACCAGTGAGTGTCAAATAAAACTATAAAATCGCTTTTATAAAAGTAATCTGGAAGTTTGATGGAAGACCTAGCGCTCACATCCCTGTTCTGTTCCCTTCCACCAATGGCCCAGTAGGCCTCCAGCTCACCACCTCCACACCCAGTGCATTACAGAGGTGTCCACTCCCGTTACTCCTTCAGAAATTTCTCAAAGCTGCCTTTCAAGCTCTCAATTTGCAGTTGTGGCTGACCTACATGTCTCCATGTTGTTGGTGTCATTTTAATCTGTGTAGCAGCATGCTTCACACAGGTTCCAACATCTATTGCTTCAATTCCAGCACTGCTGTTACTGAGTACATGGCCTTGAACAAGTTCCTTTGCATCTCCAAATCTCAAGTTTCACCTCCACAAAACAGAAAGTATAAAATAGTGCCTTTCACAAGAATATTTGCCTAACATTTTACAAGTATCATTGTACAGGCTCTGGAATATGATAAACATTCAAAGACTGTGATCGATGGAAACTATTAGCTATTGTTAAAGAAACCATTCACTTTTTACCCCATTTTTACAACATAAGAGTTAAGAAGATTAAGAGCATAGATTTTAGATCCACTAACTTAGATCATCTGAGCGTGGACAACTTATGGAAGCTTTCTGTATTATGTTCCCCATCTGCAAATAGGGTTGTACCCAATATGCAAATTAAATATTTTACATAAAGTGCTTTAAAATAGAAGTGCTTGCTAACAACAACAACAAAAACAATAAATGTAGAGGAATTTCTGTAAGATAGGAATTTCCAAGTCGGTAGCATAGCCTAGTGGTAGAGTGCTCGCCTAGCATGCATGAAGCTCTGGGTTCAATTCCTTGGTACCACATACTGAGAAAAATCTGGAAGTGGCACTGTGGCTCAAGCGACAACACACTAGACTTGACCAAAAAGTGTCCAAGAACAGTGCCCAAGCCATGAGTTCAAGCCCCAGGACTGGGGGAGAAAAAGATAGGACTTTCCATTCACTGTGAAATAGTGAGGCAAAAGTTTTGGCATTTCCCTAGAATTGGAAAAGCACAGTAAACATATAGAGTAATCCCACAGTAAGCTCATGATGGCAGAGGGGAGAATGGAGGAAATACAGAAGAGAAGGATAGTGGCAAGATAAGAAAGTGTTCCAAAACTTCTAACAATCTCTCCCCAAAATCCTTGTAAATGTTTTTCTCCTTCAAGTAGCTAGTCTTTTAAAAAAAAAATTACTGCTTCTGAGCTAGAATATTCTACTGTAGTGTTTTATTTTATATCATTACTATTATTATCATGCACAATATGCTTTGCTATTTTTTTTTTAGAATTTGATACTGACTTTCTCAAAATGTCTCAAAAAGACTTTCTAGATTTCAGACTGGTTAGGAGGTACTTACCAGTTCTTCTAGTCTCCTTGCTCCTCTTCAGCCCAAATAGCAAAAGGATTAAGGAGAATTTATATAACTTCAAACTTTGCTGCAACAGGATGACCTGCCCACAGCAAGTTCTTCTTAATCAGAGCAAAATAACACATCAAAAAGAATAATATTGTACCATTTGTAAGGAAATTGAAAGACTTGGAAAAAAAGTATAAGCAAAGTAAGCCAGCCCCAAAGAAATATAGGTTACATGGTTTCCCTCATTTGTGGCAACTAGAATGGACTTATAAATCTACAAATAAACACACTGAATGATTAAGACACACACACACTCACACACCCACCCCATTGGGACATGTTAAATTTACATAGGAGTCCAAACATTCATATGCTAAGGCCAAAGGAGGACATGAATTAGATATGGTGAACAAATGCTCAATAGCTACATAATAAAATAATCTTTTATTAAATGAATTTATTAAAGGAAATGAGACATTTTGGTTGCTTTGTGGCCCTTTTTGTATTCTTTTCCTTTTGTCTTTTTTTTTGTATTTGGGAGGGCAAAGGTGGGACACAGAGAATGTGGAACAAGGGTGAACAAATACAAAAGTGGTACTCACTACATGGAAAATGAACTGTACATTTTGTAGGTGGGGATGGGAAGGGAAAACAGGGGGAAAGCCAGGGAAGGAGAGACAGCTCACAAAGAATTATACTCATTACCTGATTCATGTCACTGTAACTCCTCTTTGTATCAACACTTCAATAACAATTAAAATAAACTTAAATTTAAATCTTTCTTAACAAAAAACAACCTAGGAAGGAACAAAGGTATTACTCTCCCAGACTTCCCCTACTTGCTAACAAATACTTAGTATCCAGTAGCTAAATCTTCTTACTATACACTTTTAGAGTATTTTTAAATACTTGGGTTTTTTTTAATATGTATATTTCTTCTTCAATTCTCTATCTGACAACTGCTTATACAAAGTCTTAAGTGACCAGTATTGAAAGCACAGCCTTCAACCAAAACTTTACATCTGAAATGAAAAGAACCACTGTGGTATCTGCCAGTAATCTGCCCATAAGTATAGCCAATGGTCAGAGCCAGAAGTCATGAAGTAAGCAAAGTTAATATCCACAATCTGAGCCAAGAACTATAAAACAAAGTTGGCAAGGAAGGGAAATTGGTGTCAAATCTAAGCCAAAGGAACCACAAACACCTCATATCACAAGACCCGCTGAGAGACCATTAGAAAATTATGACTGCTCTTCATATACAATGTCCTTAAAGACTGTTGACCAACAATCCGGCTCTGAGAAGCAATTAGTCTGGAAAGTAACAAGAATGTTACTTTTTTGCTTGGTGGCTTCTTGAGCTATTCATATATTCTCTATAGTTTCTCCAAGTCTGTTTTGTTGCCATGTAGAATGTCCTCTATTAGATTTAGAATGTCCTCTATTGGTGGTGGGTGCATTTCTAACAATGCAAGCCTAAATGCAAGCACTGAATTTTTTGAATCTCAGTCCTGATTCCTAAGTAATTAAACCCGAGGCCTGATTCCTACATCATTGAATCTCAGCCCTGATTCCTAAGTCATTGAATCTCTGTGAATCTCAGCTATTTCATCGGAATGACAGTAAAGACTTACTCTCTGTCAAGAATTGTAAGAGCAGAAGTATGACAATATTGGAGATTTAGCAAAATAAATACTGATTCATTTTGACAATAAATCACAAAAGAAAGAAGACAAAATATCTGAGAGAAAATATTTGTAACAAATATTTAAGAAACATGTTAATACCTCTCATTATCTAAAAACTTCTGTGAATCAATATGAAAAATGCAAACAACCACCCACTTAGAAAATGAAAGAAAAGCAAACATAGGCAACTCACTGGAGAAATGAAAGATCCTCCATCTTCTTAGAAGTCATAAAATTGCAAACTAATCAGGACAATATTATCTTTCATCTCAGCAATAAATAAAAAGATCAACAATACCCAGGCTGATGGTACCATACACGAAAATACATCCACAAGAATATAGATTAGATTGTATACATATATATTTTATAATTGTATGTTTGCTATATATACATACAAACATGCTTATATGCTAATGGAAAATGTATGAAAATTTACATTACTTAATATTTTTCAGGTGAGAAAAACAGGGAACATGGGCAAAAAGTGAATTTTATGCTATGTATATAATTATGTATGTTATATATGATTGTATATATCATATATGTTTATATAATTTATATATTATATGTCATATATATGTGTCATATGTGCTATAGTGTTCTCCAACTAACATAGATGTTTCTATAGATTTGAAGATTACCAAAAAAATGCAAAAGTTATCATTTTAAAGTATTATCAACCTAAAGTAATTTATGATGACACACAAATGTGAGGTTGTATTTCTTATCAGAATTTAAGACTTAAGAATCAATAAAGGGGATGGAGGGATGTTGTATTGAACCTTCCTTGATAAGAATATGGTAATTCTATGTTAAGAAAAAAATAATAGCTGGGCACGATAGCTCACAGCTGTAATCCTAGCTACGCAGGAGGCTGAGATCTGAGGATCACGGTTCAAAGCCAACTCAGACACTAAACTCTATGAGACTCTTATCCCCAATTAACCACTAGAAAACTGGAAGTGGCGCTGTAGCAAGGAGTAGGGTGGTAGCCTTGAGCTGAAGAGCTCAGGGACAGCAGTCCAGGTCCAGAGTTCAAGACCCATGAATAGACAGACAGACAGACAGACAGACAGAAAGAAAGAAAGAAAGAAAGAAAGAAAGAAAGAAAGAAAGAAAGAAAGAAAGAAAGAAAGAAGGAGGGCCGGGAGTTTGGCCTAGTGGTTAAAGTGCTTGCCTAGCATGCACGAAGACCCGGGTTCGATTCCTCGGTACCACATACCTAGAAAAAAGCCAGAAGTGGTGCTGAGGCTCAAGTGGTAGAGCTCTAGCCTTGAGAAAAGTCCAAGGACAGTGCTCAGGCCCTGAGCTTCCCAGGACTGGCAAAAAAAAAAAGAAAGAAAGAGAGAGAGAGAGAAAGAGAGAAAGGAAGGAAGGAAGGAAGGAAGGAAGGAAGGAAGGAAGGAAGGAAGGAAGGAAGGAAGGAAGGAAGGGAAGGAAGGAAAGGAAAGGGAAGGAAGGGAAGGGAAAGAAAGAAAGAAAGAAAGAAAGAAAGAAAGAAAGAAAGAAAGAAAGAAAGAAAGAAAGAAAGAGAAAAAAGAAAGAGAAAAAAGAAAGAAAGAACACTCATTAGGACGAAAATCATGTTCCCAGGGATAGCACCCAGACCCTTAGTTCATGCCCCACAACTGGAAAAAAAAACAAACAAAAAAACAGATGCACGTCTGTCATCTCAGCTACTTGGGAAAAAGAGGTAGGAAGCTCCCTATCTGGAAAAAGCAAAAAGGAATGCAGTTCAATTGCTATCACAAGGCCCTATGTTCAAACCTTCATCCTGCCAAAAATATCAAATACATAAAAAATGCCTGACAATCAATTTAGAGAGTTTTATTTTGACTTACATTTCTGGGGGTTCCTAACCATGATTTCTTGGGCCTGTATCAAGATAGCATATCATGATAGACAGACAAGGAAGAGAAAAAAAAATTGTTCACTTCAGGGCCAGACCCCAAGAAAGAGAAAAGGACCATGGTGACATTGCCTACGCCAAGGGCACATTCCCAAGGACGTAAACACCTTCCTGGATTCACCTTGGAAAAGCTCCACCACCTGCCACGAGCCCCTCCAACTGGTACCAACCCTTTCAGAAACATTCTAAATGTAAACTACAACAAGTACAACTGGAGATCTTCTTACAAAGCTTTTCCTTTTTTCGTATGATCCTTCTCATGTTTTTAAAGTATATTATAGACTTGAATGTTAATAATATTCCTAAAACATGATGCCATCCTTGGTGATGTTTTAGCATATTTCTCTCGGGAACAAGAACACCAACTCAATTTCATGAGCTCATCAAGTTAAGCATGCATTCTTTCTATTTGATGAAGGAAGCTGAAGTAAAAATCTTTACTAATTTATCTAAAAACAAGAATTATGAACAGTCTTGTTGAAGCACATTCAGCAGCGTGATTTGAAATGCCGTGTTTACTTTCATAGCATTTGCATTGCCCCTCAGAGCCCAATTTCCTTTTGGTGCTGCCTTTCAAAATAAAACCCTTCCCTGGCCCCCTTCCAACAAACCCTACTTTCAGGAAAGCATATGAAAACCAAATATACATTCATGAGGAAATATATATATATAACAATAAAGCTAAATGTTAGAAATTAATTGCCTTTATTGAACATGAATACCCGGCATTGCCCAGATGCTACAGACAATAAAAATTGATAGACCCCATTCTTGGAGAATACAAAAGACAGATAAATATGCAAACAGTGCAATAGAGTATGACAACTGCCGTGATAAGTTAAATAAAGATGGAATGTTTTAAGAGAGGACTTTAACCAAATGTAAAGACTCAGAGAATTCTGGGAGAAAAATACCTAAGTCCAAGAATGAGTAGGCATTGGCCACACAGGGGTAGTATGGGAAATGACTCCTGACAATGCTAATATGGCATCATTATCTTCATCCAAAGTAGCTACATGGCCATGGCAAGCAGTAAAATCTTGAACCAAATCTGAGCCTTCTAACTTGCCATTTTCACCATTTAGAATAGTATTTGCCTTACTTCTTTCTTCACTACAAGTGATCATAGAATACAACTGAACAACTGAAATGACTTCTCATGGGAAACCACAAATACAACACGGAAAGTATAAGTCTAAGCAGACAGCTGGGGAAATGGTTTTGTGAAGCTATTCTCTAGAGAACAAATGTTTAGGACAAAACAGAATTCCCAGCAACATTGTATATGCCACTAAAGATTGGAGCTTTGGCAGGGCAATAAATATTCAACCCCAATGTCCAAACAGAACAAATATCTGGATAGTCTCTGCCAAACCAAGATTACAAGCTACTACTATATCTTGTGAAGTAAAAATAATCAGCAATAAATTTATCCATTTTCAGCTAAGCGATACTGAAAGGAGGACTTATGGCTTCAAATGCCTTCATTAGAAGGAAAATGATCTCAGATCGCTAACCCAAATTTCTTCTTTAGAAATCTAAAAAGTAAAGAACAAATTAAACCCAAAGCCAAGCAAAGAAAGGAAATAATGATTAGAATGGAGAGCAAGTACACACATATTGGAATTCTTTTTTTTTGAGTTTCTTTTTTTTCTCTTTTTTTATTGTATTTAATAAAAGGGTAACATGATATTTGCCAGACAGAAGGTGCATTAATTCACATATATTGATACCCTTCCACATGTCTTGGTCCCATTATATATTGGAATTCTATGCTATGATCAGAAAGAATGACTGTGGCCCATTCACAAGGAAGTGAAAAGACTTGGAAAAAATTATATTAAGCAGAATGAGCCAAACCCAGAGAAACATAAGTTACATGGTTTTCCTCATTTGTAGTAATTAGAATGTGCCTATAAATCTACAAGTAAACATGGTGGACAGAAAAAGACAAAAAAAAATCACACTTGGACATGATAAATTAAACAGGATATTAAACACTCAATGAGACCAAAGGAGTATATGTTCTCAGGAGAGGGTCTCAAAGGCTCAATAGCCATGTGCATATGAACATAGAAAATGATGTCGATGTAAATGAACTCCAAGAAATGAAAACAAGAGATTTTTTTAATTTTATTTCTTGTATGATTTTTTTTCTTTTTTCTCTCTCTCTGTTTTCCCCTATTATGGCTCTTTTCAATTTCTGTACCTTTTGTTTTGTCTGTAAGTTTATCTGATTGGGGTGGGGGGAGCGCAGAAATGGTGGGAAGACAGGTGAACTAATTCAGCAGTGATGCTCACTAGATACTATGTTGAAAATGAACTTAGGGAGAGGGGTAAAAGCTAGGGGAAAAAAAAACAAAGGAAGAGGTAACACTGTTCAAAAAGAAATGCACTCATTACCTGACCTATGTAACTGCAACTCCTCTCTGTACATTGCCTTCGCAACAAAAATTAAAATTACTTTTAAAAATGGGAAAAGAAGCAAAAAAGTAAAACAAAATGCTTCCAAATAGTTAAAAATATTCCAAATTGTCAATGTTAACAAGTCCAACTAAGAAAGGAGAAATGGAGAAAATGGACAGAGGGGGAGAAGAGACAGAGAAGAAAGGAGGAAGGAAATGAAGAAGGGAAGAACAGGAAAGACAAGCGAAGGAAAAGAGATCACCAGAATTGGTGACCTGAGACTCTTAGAGGACCTGAGAATCTTAGTGGAGCTTGGCTCACGGGTAGGGTGGTAGCCTTGAACTGAAGAGCTCAGGGACAGCGCCCAGGATGAGTTCAAGTCCCATGACTGCCCCCCACACCACCAAAAAAGAAATAAAAGAGTTGACCTATAATGTGTAAGAACTAAATTTCCAATTTAAAATTTCTTATTTAAATAAAGGCTCAGATCTAATTAGCTTTACTAGTAAAATCTGTTAAACATTTTTTAAAAAAAAAGGAATACCCATACTTGAAATACTCTCCCAAAAATGGACAAATTATAGATCCCAATTCATTCTGCAAGGCCCTGAGCCTATTATCTGTGCCTGGTCTAAACAAAACCTGGGCCCATCAAACTCAATTGAATCTGATAACTCTTAAGTTCAAGACAAATTCTTAAGGCCAACTGGGAAATTTGAAACATTAAGCAAGTTCTAGAGACACCCAAGATTTCAAAATCTAAGGAGAAATTAAGAATGGGTGCCTTAAAAAAAAAAAGGCACTGGTAATAGAGCAGAATAATTTTGCTTACATGGCAATCCAGTCATAAAATAGGCTTTTCATTGCTCAGGTCATTTTATAGATATTCGGACACCCCTGCTAGTTTAGATGAATATCTCATATATGAGTTACTACATCTATGCTGGGCGCTAATCCTAGCTATTCCAGAGGCTGAGTTCTGAAGACCACTCAGGGAGGAAAGTCCATGACACTCTTATCTCCAATTAGCCACCAGAAAAGTGGAAGTGGAGCTGTGTCTTAAAGTGGTAGAGTGAAAAGAGCTCAGGGACAGTGCCCGGGCCCTGAATTCAAGCCCCACAACTGACCAACAACAACAACAAAAAGTGTATGACATAAACGACTTTTCCTTCTCTCTTCTTCTTTCTTATGTATTTACATATTCTGTATAGTTATAGCTATAAAATGATAATATTTAAATTTTCTTCATAGTTGTAACACTAAAATGTACTTAGCTGAATAAGTACAGAAGATAGCAGAAAGTTCTACTTACATAAAAGTTTGAATGCAAACTGATACATTAGACAGATACATTAGATCAGTGGTTACCTAGGGTTGGGAAATCTTGGCTGGGATGAAAGGAAGTTATTACAAAGAAGTATAAGGAGCCATTTGTGTATCGTAATGTGTTCATTGGTTACAGATGGATGTTAAAACTTATCAAATGTTATGCTTTAAATATATGTGGCACATTGTATGCCAATAACATATCAATAAAGCTGTTGGATTGTGTTTTAAAGTCTAAGTATCTTAATTACTTTCAGTCACACGTTTTTGCTAAAATACTTTCCTGTGAATAAAATTCTACCCTGTATCATCTTCAGTACATGTATCTGTACATTGGGAATAACAACTGACACTCAAGTGTGACATGTACTGAAGATGATACCGGGAAAACATTTTGGCCAAATCCATAGAAGTTGTAGGTTTCTGGGCCCAGTTTGGATTCCACATCTTTCTGGCTCCAAAATCCATGTTCTTTGCACTATGTTATAATCCACAGGAAAAAATGGAAGATAAAATGGTATGGAAATTATAGTAAAATTACCTAAAAAAGAACAGAGATGAAAATGTGTGTCATAGGCTATTGAAATACAAAAGATTACCTTTTATTGTGATAAGAATATTTAATATGAAATCTTCCTTTCTAAAAAAAGTAAAAGCATATAATACAGTATTTTTAGCTTTGAGCAGAATGTTATAGGGCAGATCTCTAGAACTTTTGTCTTTCATAAAAAAAAAATCAGACACTCACTGAATACCAGAATCTATATCTCTCCCTTTCCATTAGCCTTTGCTAACCCCTATCCTCTTATCTACTTCTGTAAGGTGAGTTATTTTAGATTCCTTATAGAATAGGAGAATCCTATAATGTCTGTCCCTCTATGACCAGTTTGTTTCACTTTGCATAAAGCATTTTGGGCTTATCCCTGTGGCACATTGCAGGAACATCTTTTTGCCTCAGACTGAATAGCATTTCATTCTGTGCATATGCTATTCATGTGTCAACACTCCTTTAGATTGCAAATCAGCAGTTGGAAGGAGTATTGTAACAAAGTGCAATGAAAAAGTATCTCTCCCAAATACTAATCTCAATTCTTTTTGGGAAAAGACACAGAAACAAGATTCTTAGACAATCTAGTACTTCTATGTCTACTACTTTGAGGAAATTTCATATGACAATAGCTACTTTACAAACCAACCAAAAGAGAACAAGCATTCCAATTTCTATATCTCCTTGTCAAAATGTGTTGTTTAATTTTTATAATGATCATCTTAACAGGTATGGGGTGATAAATCATTATAGTTTGATTTGTGTTTCCCTGATTAGTGAAGTCAGGCATCCAATATAACTACTCATATCCCCTTTTGACAAACGTCCAGTCAGTCTTTTGTTTGTTTTGTTTTGTTGTGCTATGTATTTCATTTTATTTTAGTAAATGAGTTCATTGTGCCTTTGAATATTTGCTTCATTAACCAAATATCATGGTAGATGTGTTACAAATGCTTTCCCCATTCCATAGCTGCCTTCCACTCTGTATTGTCTTTGCTGTGTGGTTATAGATTCATTTGTTTAACTTTGTTTCTGTTGCTTGTGCTTCTGGTATCTTATTTGTCCAAGAAACCATTACAATCATGAAATATTCTTGTTCTATCTTCTAGTAGCTATATAGATTCAGGTCTTCTGTTTAACTCCTCAGTCATGGTGATTTGATTTTTGTGCATGTATGAAGAGTGAAATTTCAATATTCTAAATGTATTGTTTCCCCAACATCATTTGTTGAAGACTATCCTTTCCTGTAATGTATTTTTGGCGTTCTTGTTGATCAGTTGCCTGGAACTGGATCCACTTGAGCTTATTTTGGAGTTCTCAAATTTGTTTCATTAGTACGTGTGTATCTAAGTGCGTGTGTGTGTGTGTGTGTGTGTATGTGTGTGTGTGCGCGCTTTCTATTTCTGTAAATAGAATTCACTGAGTTTTGATAGAGATATGATTAAATCTGTAGACTATCCTGCATAGTATGAGCCTCTTAATATTGTCCTCTAATCTAGTCACATTGGACATCTCAGTTTATTTCTGCGAAATGTTTTCCATCAATTTTTTTGTAGTCTTCAATGTTAAGTCTTCTACCTCCTTAGATGCATTTACCAGTAAAAATTTTTTGGTTAGTGCCGGAGATTGAATATAGAGCCTCATTTATGTAGGCAAGTGTTCTATCATTTAAACCACACCCCTAGCCCAACTTTCGGGAGATGTAATCTCTTTGGCCTGAGACATACTTCAATTCTCCAGATCTCAGCCTGCTCAGTAGCTAGAATTACAGGATACTGTGTTGAAAGATACACTCCAGGGGCTACCAACCAAAATTGCCATGTTTGTTCTCTGGTTCCTGGGGACCTAGAATATTCTGAGATTCACCACAACTCTTAGATGAAAGGAACAGAATCCAGTCTTCTTGAGCAGTCTTCAGAAGAGCTGGAGCATTGTATCCAAAATCTAATCCTTCTCAGTACTGAGAACAAAGGTTCTTCCCTAAGCCCACGGAGAAGCTGAGATCTAAGGATAGAACAGGGGCTCGTAAAAGGTCCCTTTCAATTGTTTGGCTCTGTGCCATGGTATGGATGTCATGATTATGGTAAGATGGTTTTGTGAATTTTTTTCTGCTGTCTTAGATGTAACTAGTTCCATGTTTCTCTGGATGTGTTACAAGAAGAATGTATTCTTTGTTGTTGAA
This sequence comes from Megascapheus bottae, assembly GCF_031878675.1. NCBI lineage: Eukaryota > Metazoa > Chordata > Mammalia > Rodentia > Geomyidae > Megascapheus > Megascapheus bottae. The sequence goes on along the minus strand of NC_143523.1, from coordinate 23,537,502 downwards.
TTGGTGAGTTTGTGGAGACAGAATCCAGGGCTTCTTATTCTCTACTCCTGATCATCAATAAAATTCCTTATTTCAAAAAATTGTTTTTGTCATGTTGCTAGCCTAATATTCATCAAGTAAGACCACGTTAATATAACTAGTTTGCAATATACAATCAATGTAAAATGCTTTGTTGTTTCTTCTCTAGGAAGCAATGTAACTGTGCCTGTTGCACTTGGGAAATTATGGTAAAATGGGGGTCAACACAATGATACATTTCATTCCTATCAGGGTAAGGACATACTGACCGAGAGTTTGTTAGGAAATAATACACAGAGTTTATATCATTTAATTTGGCACTTTCCTAACTTTATTCAATCATATTGTAAATATAAGTAATTATAAGCCTATATGTTTCTGATTTAGTTCCAGTTAACAAACTAAAGTGCTGTTTTATGGGTGCTATTTGCAATGCAGGGCAATACTCAAATAGAACCCTTTGAAATAGGAGAATGAATTAAAAGCCATCATTCAAGTGACATAAGAGTGAAAGATGTTTTGCTCTATCAATTTCTATTAAAGCCCCATGCTCTCACCGAATGCATTTTTGTAGCATATGTAATCAGATATTTTTCACATTTGTGGGCCCAAATTCTCATAGCTACATCTTGGTTCCGTTTATTTGAAATAAGCTTCTGTCTCTTATAAAATGATGACTGCAAACTATACGAAGTGTGGTTTGGATTCTAGAATAATCAAGAAATGTATGGTTTGTAGAGATGAGCATAAAGCACGAGACCAAGGCCTGAAGTGTTTATATTCAAAGGCCAGTGGATGATAAATAAACAAGGGAAAATGGGAATGTATATATTCTATTTAAACTCTCTTGCAATGAGAGCGGGGACAGGCACAGGGTGTGATTAGAGGTGATCAAGATGCCAGAAGTTCTTAAATAATGCTTTGAATTTCCACAGTAAAACAGAGAATGGAATGCTGATCCCACACTCTGTTCCCCTCCCTTACCATCTATTTACTTTCATGTTTTCCTCCAAATCTCTAAATATTTTCTCCTGTTCATTACTGAGGAAGAGAAAAAGAGGATGAAGAAAGGAGAAGAAACTAAATGAGAATATTAAGGAGGGAGGAAAGGGAATCTGAAAACACATGCATACTCATTAAGTCCAGGCACTGAGGGAATTTTTAAAGACATGAGTTCAAATTCCTTGACACATTTTCCATCAAGAATTGAACTCCATATCTCTTAATGGCCTGTTGATCATCAAACTTCGAAAAGAGTATGGTAAAAGTCATATAGGGTTAAGTTATTAACCCTATATGACTAGCAGAGATCTGCAATAGAGCAAAATCTGGATACATAAGGCCATATAATGTGAAGCTAATTGAAAGGACCTCCAGGATATTGAAACAAAAGCCATATAATGAATTATTGTTGTCCTTAATGTACTATGTTGTCTCTCATCTCCTTTGCTCTCCCTTGGTTATCTCATATTGGTATAGTATCTCTCTTTGTTATCTGATATATTGAATTTATTTGTATTTGGATATTTGAAATTTGATAGGGAAGGGGGGAAAACCAAGACGGGTGGAGGGTGTGTGGGGGGGAGGAAAATGGGTACCAAGACATGTGAAAGGGTATCAATGTATGTGAATTAATGCACCTTCTATCTGGCAAATATCATGTAACCCTTTTACTAATTACAATAAAAAAAATTTTAAAAAAAGAACAAAAAGCTACTCCCTGGTTCTTTTGGAATACTTTCTCTCAGAAAGAACCCTCAAGAGCCCAGCCACTTGGAACCAAGCACCTGGGGAAAGCCCAGGTCACATGGAAAAGCCATATTTGGGTATATTAGTCATTAGGCCTGGGTAAGCTCAACCTTTTAGTCATCCCATTCCAGTCTATCTATTCCAAAAATGTAAGTGAAAAAGTAGGAGAAATATTCACAGCCATGTAACCTGTGCCTTCAGATAAGAGAAAGTATTCAAAAGAACTTAGAGGGAAAAAACTTTATATTAACATTCCATCCTACTGTATTCATCAAGAAAACAAAGATCTAATGATGTTGAGAAGGATGCAAGGGAAACAGAATCCTTATAATACTATTGGTGGAAATATAAACTACCATGCATTGCTTCTATAAAACTCATGGGCATATGCCTGAAAGAATCTAAGCCATATCTTATCAAAGATATGTCTACACATGTGTGTTTCCTGCAGCACTATTCACACTATGCAATCAAAGACCCAGGTTCAATTCCTTAGTACTACATACATAGAAAAAAGCCGGAAATGGTGCTGAGGCTCAAGTGGTAGAGCTCTACCCTTGAGAAAGTCCAAAGACAGTGGTCAGGCCCTGAGCTCAAGCCCAAGACTGCAAAAAATAAAAAAATAAAAATAAATAAAAATAAAAATAAAAACTAAAATAAAATAAAAGGGGGCTTATTTGGGAAGAAGGAGACAAGTTAAAAGGAACATAAAGTGGCAATGATCAAAGCACATTTTACATGTGTACTAAAATGTTATAATCAACCTATTATTTTGTATCATGAATATATGCTAATTTATTTTTACAAAAAGATCATGATGACACTGGGTGTCGGTGGCTGAGGCCTGTAATCCTAGCTACTCAGGAGGCTGAGATCTGAGGATCTCAGTTCAAAGCCAGCCAGGGCACAGAAGTCCATGAGACTCTTATCTCCAGTCAACCACCAGAACACTGGAAGTAGTGCTGTGGCTCAATGTGGTAAAGAGGTAGCCTTGAGCTGAAGAGCTCAGGGATAGCACCCAGGCCTGGAGTTCAAGTACCATGACCAAAAAAAAAAGCACAGAAGATCATGATGACAACAATAATACAATTTATCTTAATGCTATCAATTCATTTTTAGACAGCTCTATTACATAGCCATTCCATGAAAGGAACTTAAATGTATTTCCTTTCAAATTTATACCGTTGTTAATCCTTTTCCCATAATTCTTCTGATGACTAGAGGCAATAACAGTTTTATTAAATGCAAATTTGTAAAGGAAAATCTCACCCTGAAGCAAACCTAGCCCTAACTGGCAAGAAAAAGGCTGGAGAATTGCACAATGTAACCATACTAGAAAGTCAAATACATACATTTCCAGAATTTGTATATAGCAGCTAACCAAGAAAATACCCAAAAGGGGGCTGGGAGTTTGGCCTAGTGGTTAAAGTACTTGCCTAGCATGCATGAAGACCCGGGTTCGATTCCTTGGTACCACATACATAGAAAAAAGCCGGAAGTGGTGCTGAGGCTCAAGTGGTAGAACTCTAACCTTGAGAAAATTCAAGGACAGTGCTCAGGCCCTGAGCTCAAGCCCAGGACTGGCAAAAAAAAAAAAAGAAAATACCCAAAATACTTTGGAGACAAATACAATGGAATATTCTAAGCAGAATAAAGAGGGATGAGGAGGTAAAAGTTTCCAAACAGCTCATGAAAGCCAAACAATCTGGCTGCTGCTTTCTATCTTACACCTGAGCATCGATGCTAGGACCACCAAACTTGGCCAGATTTTTTAGGCCAGAGAATTGTCAACAGAAGAACTTAGCAAAAATACATGTTTAATCAAAATGTTAGCTATAGGCGGGGTTGTGGAGAAAAAGGAACCCTACTACACTGCTGGTAGGAATGTAGACTAGTTCAGCCACTCTGGAAAGCAGTGTGAAGGTTTCTTAAAAAACTGAAAATAGACCTTCCCTACGATCCCACCATACCACTTCTGGGCATCTACCCTGAACATTATGACCCATGATATTATAAGGACACCTGCTCAGCTATATTCATCTCTGCACTATTCACAATAGCCAGGCGATGGAAACAATCCAGATGCCCTACTGCAGATGAATGGATACAGAAAATGTGGCATATATACACAATGGAATTCTACATACCCACAGACAAGATAAAATAATGGCATTCACAGGGAAGTGGATGAATCTAGAGCAAATCATGTTGAGTGAGACAAGTCAAGACCTAAGGAACAAAAGGCGCATGGTATCCTTAATATGTGGCTATTAAATCCAAAGAGTACAAGAGCGAGGACTCAATAACTGCACACCCAAAGCTATGGACATGGTAATGGAAATATAAACATAACTATATAGACATAAAAACCTATGACTCTATAGATGTAATATTTTATTTCATAAATCAATAAGTTTCTGTGACATACAAACCCTTAGCCTAATTTGGCTTAAGTTCTAAATACTAAGTCCCAGTGATTATAAATAGAGATTCCCTCCTTGAACACTTGCTTGTTAAACTTGTCATTTAAAGTATGATGTTAAAATCAATGTTAAAAAATTCTTTAACAAAAAAAGTGAAAAAAAACTAAGTACACTAAAAAAAAAATGTTAGCTATAGGTCAGGCATCAAGGGTACACATTTATAATCCTAAGTATTCCAGAGACTGAGGATTGTGTCTCAGGGCTAACCTAGGTAGACAAATTCATGAAATTTTTATATACAATTAACCAACAGAGGCTTTTGTCATCTTTGACTTTTAGTATATTTTTAGCCCCGGTACAAACTAAGTCTAAATCATTTGTTAAATGAATAAACAAAATGAATCCTTGGTGGGGGGGGAATTATTTATGCTATTTTTTCTGCTCTATTTCCTAGGAATCTCAGAGTTCATATTAACCCAGGTCCTCATTTAAAGTCTGGAGTTTTAACATGCAAAATAAACTGATACTTGAATATCAAAACTAACTTATGTCATTTGGTAACAAAACAAAGATATAATTACTATATGTAGAAACAAATAATAGTGATAAAAATTCAACTTAGAGCACTAAGTAAACCTTTAATTAGAGACTTCTTCTTTGAGCTTTACACTAAAATGGAGTTTCAGAACTGAGATGTTTAAAGAGTTAATTTTAACAAATAGACAAAACATAGAAAATGTAAATAAATCAGTCACACCAATCACATTTCCTCCAGAGAATACGAGTCTTTCAGAATTTAATGGTATATTACGTGAATAGTTTTTTGTTTTGTTTTCTTTTGTTTTAAAAAAAAAAAAGGTCCTGATTCCATTGAGGGTTGGGACAAAAGGAACATCCATCAATTGTAGCAGTTAAATCCTTATATCAAAACTCAAAATTCATATCTCAAGGATTATGGAAACTAGTAAAGGCTGCCATGAGAGAAATGATTCTCCTGCTCTACAGACATTCATGAAATGAGTCTCCATCATTCTGAGAGGATTTAACTGGATTTCTGCCCGGGGTGGGGTAGAGAAGTGTGAACTAGATACCGCCAGGCCATTCATCTACAAAATTTTTAATCAAAAGCATCTGTAAAAGAAAAAAAAATAGGACATTTCCAAGTAAATCACATAATAGGTTTAGATATATTTTAAATCCCCAACACCTTTCATTTTTATAGGTCTTACATTTAGACAATATTTCACACTTTACATTGAGCATTCGTGTACTTTGTGTCTCTTTATTTTTATATGACTTGAAACCCCAGATTTCCTTCTCACATTTGCAGGAGTAAAGAAGGGAGAAAACAGCAATCCTAGTAACATAAAACACATTCTGCATCCTTTTTCAAATTCTCCTCATTTTATTATTATTATTATTATCATCATCATCATCATCATCATCATTATTATTTTGGTGGGTCATGGGGCTTGAACTTAGCCTGGGCACTGTCCCTGAGCTCTTCAGCTCACGGCTACCACCCTACCCTTGAGCCAAACCCCACTTCCTGTTTTCTAGAAGTTAATTGGAGGTAAGAGTCTCTGGTCCTTTTGTGCCTGGGCTGGCTTTGAACCTTGATCCTCAGATGTCAGCCTCCTGTGTAGCTAGGATTACAGGCATTCATTCATTTATGGAGAGGGACTTAGAATTCTTTCCCTCAAAAAAATGTGATTTTGGAGTAAACAGAATAGAAAGGAACATAGAAAATAGAAAAAGAAATGTCTCAGAGGCAATTTTTTTGGCCAGTCTTTGGGCTTTCACAAGGCTAGAGCTCTTCCCTTTGAGCCACAGCACCACTTTCAGCTTTTTTCTATGTATGTGGTACTGAGAAATCGAACCTGGGTCTTTGTGCATGCTAGGCAAGCACTCTACCACTAGGCCAAATTCCTGGCCCCAGCAATTTTTTTTTTAAGTCAAAGAAGACAATGTGAATTTGCCAAAGGTTGGGAATGCCTAGGAGAGCTTGTTCACCTGTACATCTGAACTAAGGCCTAGAAAGTCATAAGGGAATCTATGAAAGGTTTTGTTGGTTGTTTGGCTGGTTGACAACCTTGAGGGGAAGGCCTTGTTTTGGTTTCACTCATTGGTTTGTATTTAAGTACACAGTCTAAGTTTCCTTCCAAGAGTCATTTGAGGCCTTGTTACCCCATTTTCAATGTGTAATGACAGATACAGCTATTTGGAGGCGGGGGTGCCATTCACAACCAGGTCCGAAGTCCAAGATTCATTTGGCTTGTACCCTGCAGTTGGGAGGACCAGAAAACTCAGTTCTTCCCCATCCTGAAATAAACTGCCAAGCACAGTAATGCTTCAGAATGTCAACAGAATGCCATGTGTTTTTCTTGGTATCCAGTGCATTTAAGGGCACTGAAGTTCATGTTTTCAATTCCAGAGAATGAAGGACAAAACAATGACTTCAGGCTTTTTTCCCTAAGGCAAGTGCTTGGGGCAAAGTGTCTTTGTGTCTATGCATTGTTCCTTTTCCTAATAAATCTCAAGGTGTACATTCAGTTCCGGTAAGTCAAAGTTCCTCCCTGAGAAAGAAATCAAATACCCTCAGGGTACAGGTTTTCCCTTATAAGCAGAGGGTTATTTTTAAAGTTAAACAATTAAGCGAACACCCTGGGAAAGCACTTTTGCTGGGCAGGTTGGCTCCATTGGTTATAAATTGATGTGTACAAGGCCAATAGTTGGAGTTTTATTTTCTCCAGGAACAAAACCCTAAAGCACAGAAACCACAACTAGAAAGACCAGAACTAAGCATCTCTTGTTAATGCGTGCTTGTGCATACCAGAAAACAGAATACTTGTATCTAAAGGCATTAATACAATAGAACTTATGGATGTACTAATGGGCCAACCTGTACCAGTATGTACAACTTGACACAGTTAAAGGAACATAAAAAAAAAAGAGGCAACAAACTTTGCAGGAAATTAGTTCTGCCATTTTTGTAAGTCTCCCTCTTCTAATCTCTGCTTTGCACATGTCTAGCTCAAAGTTAAGTTTGGACTACTAACTTTTCATGCTACTTCCAACCCCGTCTCATTCCATTTACATCTACCATCTTCCCCTCCACCACCCTTTTCTCAGTCTCTGGGTGTGTGCAAGGATTGGGAGAAGGCTAAGCCTGTGCTACTATGCTCCAGTAAGAAGATTGAAGCTGAAAGCTGTTTCTGCCTCAAAAATCTCCTTAGCTATGGATGATGTGTGTGTGTGTGTGTGTGTGTGTGTGATTCTTTTTTGTATCATTTTTATCATTAAATCCCTTCTGAAATCCATCATGGTGGTTCATAAACCTGTTGACTCAATATTAAAGGCTTCCTAACTTGGGCAGACAGCTGTAGGTATTCAAAGAGTGTTCAGAGAACAATGAAAGACTAGGAAGTAGGCCTGAAGATATAGCTCAAGTTGTAGCTTTTTGGTAAAGTGCTTGTCTAGCATACGTGAAGCCCTAGGTTTGATTCTTCAGTACCAATAAACAGAAAAGGCCATAAGTGGCACGGTGGCTCAAGTGGTAGAGTGCAAAACTGGAGCAAAAGAAGTTCAGAGACAGTGCCCAGGCCCTGAGTTCAAGCCCCAGGAACAAATAAAAATAAATAAATACGAGTTTCACAGACTACTTTGTTAGAATGAAGAACCGCATGGCCTGTATCCCCCCCGGAACTACTTGAAAAGAAACACCCCAAGCATGAGTGTGAGAAGCTTAGAGAGTATTTACATAAGTACTTTGTTTCTAAGAGAAATACAGTTACATTTAAAAATGTGAGGAAAAGGGAGATACATTCGGAGAAAAATTCAAACGCCCCAGCTTGGTTCTGCGAGCCTGCAGTGGACCCGAGGTTCTAACCGCAGTCGCCGCCTTGCTATCCAGTTGTTTGTTCAGGGTTACCACTCTACCTGGAAAGCTGCTCTTATCACCCTGCCCCACCCGTATTACTACTCAAAGCCACGTTCATTTCCAAAGAAAACATCCGGGTTGAGGTTTATCTAAAACAAATCTGACCTCTTTTCCACCTGTTCTTTCCTAAAATGTACATATATATGTGTGTATGTATATTACAGAAATTGCTGCATTCCATCCCCTGGGGAATTTATAGTTCTGTCTGGCCCACTGGACAAATTCTGGTATCCAGGTAGCAGGATAAGCACAGTTCTAGCGCCATCCTTAGAACTAGTACAAGAATGGCACAATAAATGTTCCTTTACTTGGACCGAAGGTCTGGGAGTGGGGGAGAAGAAGGACTATTATTTATCAGTGTAAGACATCCTAAATAAGAGAATACAAGAAAGTACTTTCATCATATGATGAACTCTGTTTTTATTTGATTTGAGTTTTTTATAGAAAACTATTCCAATCTCATATTTCATTAAAAAAGCAAATGGGCTTTTCACATTCTGTGACATCAACAAAGACTCACTTCCATTTAGTACTTCTCTCCCAAGAATATTAACAAGAGCTTAACTTCCATCTAACCCACAAATCCGAATCATTTGTAGAATATTTTCCCATTTGCTCAGTCCTAAACTCGGGAAAGTTCATCAACAAATGGACACAAAGTAACAACAATCTGGAGACTATCTTCTGTATTATCCTAAATCAAAAGTTACAGAATAAGAGTCACTTGGGAATGTTAGGAATTAGAGTTTTAATTTCACTACATTTTATAGGCAAAAAGGATAAAAACATCATCATGCCGGGCAAGGTAGCCCACACCTGTAATCCTAGCTACTCAGGAGGCTGAGATAAGGAGGTACCCTTGAGTTGAAGAGCTCAGGGACAACGCCCAAGCCCAGAGTTCAAGTCCCACAACCGACAAAAAAGGGAAAAAAAATCAGCAGAACCATCTCCTGTGTGCTCAAGGGGGAAAAAAAAAACATGTGTAGTCTTGGAAACACATGTGCAGATCAAGATGTTTATAAACTTAACTAGTAATGAGCAGGACTCATATTTTGTATCCAGGACCATTTTAAATCGTCAGTGTTGACATTACCATAGAAAAAAATTTCCCTTCATTGTTAGTAGTTTGTCCCTCTCAAAAGATCCGGGATACTTTCTGACCTCCCACACAGGGAATTTTTCAACTTAATGTCCAATGGAAGTTCCAGCCTTTGGATACGTCTGAGCAGTAAGTACTGACGTCAAGGGGAGTTCTGGGTGTGCATCTAAGGACAGCTCAGATCCTCTACATATTCTTGAAGGGAATGCTCAAGTTCTCTTTGTTGACACTGGCTTGATTTCAGTGCCCTTTCTCTCCAGTGTGCACACAATACTAGAAGTGATGCATGAAGGCTGTGATCAGATGAAGATCTGTGCAAGCCATGCAAGATTCTCCGGAGCCTTTTGATCTCTGGAAAGAATGGAATTTTAAGACTTTTAAGTTCTTGGATCTGCTAATATTTCCAATGACCAGCCCAGAGCAAAGTCTTTTGATTTCTAGAATCATCTACTAGTTAAAGAGAAAAATAAAATGATGATTCTAATTCATGCTGACCATCTTTAAAAAAAAATAATAGAACATTAGAATAAAAGCTGTACCTAATACCAAAACAACTGGTCTGTTAGTCATTAGCTACTAAGTTGGATGGTTGATGTTGTTGTTAATCTGTTGCTTCATTCAGAATCTTACTACATGCTGTAATAATTGTACAATTACATGCAAATGGAGACAAACTGATAAAGTGGCAACCAGAAACTACTCAGAGACTCATGAGACTTATGCTCAGCCTCTCATCCTATCTGGCCTCATGTCCGTTTGACTTTGACCACACATGCACAGAACACACATATGCATCCAATTGCCAAGACTATCAACTTCGCAACTCAGCTCTATTGTCCTCAACCCTGTTCATTTTTTCCACAGACAACTACGATAGTCTAGTCGTACTGCTCGCGTCTCTGGTGTTTCTATCTGAAATGCTCTGGATTCTCCATACCAAGGGCATAGTGATTGTTATTTTAATCTCTGTGAATGACACTCTCATGGTTATCATTTCAGTGAGTTCCCATTGTCTTCAGGCAATACTTCCTAGTCTATCATCTGAACTGTCCCAAGCAGCAAATGCAACCAAGTTATATAGATCTTTCTACCAATACACTATCAGATTTAATAAGATTTAGATGTAGCAGCAAATAACATAGTGGCTGACACAGAGAATATCCCAACAAATAAGTTCAGAATGAATGCAGAGGATGCCCCCCAAAAGAATATACAGCATCTGAAAATCTCTATCACAACATTCCTAGCATCATAGCTCATCATCAGGATTCCCTCCTCCTATAAATGTGAACTCAATTATCGACAAATGCTAAGTCAGCTTTAATCATAATTGCTTAAATGAAAAATACATGAACGAGTAAGGAAATGAATAGGACAAGAGAAAAATACTTTCACGAACTTACATTATCAAATATAAACAAACTTCCTAAACCAGTGCTATTAACTGTATATATAAAATCTATCTCTCCATGTATTTCTATATTGATGTAGATGTATATGTAAATATGTATCTTTCTTATATATTATGACATTTTAGATAGACTGTAACTACATGAGCACCTCCTCATAATCATGTTCCATAAAAATTAGAAAAAGAAATCCAAGTTCTACAGTACTGCATAAAACCCCCTTTTATGTGCCCAACAAAAACCAAACTTATTAAACCCCTACTGTGAAGCACAGAGAAGCACACTAGCTAAGCCCCTTCAATCTGAACATGGTGAAAAAAATAATAAATAGCATTGTCCATTATCCAGAATGACTTTGAAACCGAACTTTTGAGCAATGCTAGCTTTGCTAAGATTAGGAGAATTCTTCCAGATGACAAAATTAAGTTTGCATTGTGAGACGGACATGAGATTTTTAGGGGCCCGGAGGAGAATGTTATGGCTTAGATGTGAAATTCTCCTCTACAATCTCATGTATTCGAGCTTCATGTGCCCCTGAAGAGCAGGTGGGAAATGATTGGTTCTGAGGACTAGGAATCTAATGAATGGATACATTCCTTGGTAGATTGGTAATATAACGGTCTACATGATTTTTTTTCTCTATGGCACCTAGACACTAATTTATCATTGAATAAACAATGAACTGAAAAAAAGACTACTCAAAATGCCTATGGTATATTATAATTTATGGAAGTCCATGAGCTAAGTGAACCTCCAACCTGTACCTACGCTATTTTAGCAAAGTTGGTCTTCATGGAATGTGAAAGAACAAAGCAATCACTAATCTAACCTGGACTGGTCGTTCTAAGAACGTATTCCATTCGCTTTCTCTAAGTGCTAATATTCCACTACAAAGTAAGACAGGTGTAAATGGGAGACATCCTTTTTGGAAGCTTAAATCAGTTTCTATTTTGCAAACAGGATATACATACATATATAGATATAGATATAGATATATATCCTATAAAGCAAAATAGGCCATTTTCCTCTCCCAATGAAGGTCTGAAAACAGCTACAGTAGACAATATCTGCATAGCTCCTCTTCAAAAGACATTTCAGAGCTACTGCAGTGTAAAAAGAAGATAGTGTCATTTTGAGGTACAAGACAGGAACTAACTGAAAACAAAGAAACAGCAAAAAACTAGAAAGCTGGAAAACCAACCTGAAGTGAAACTTTTGATAGTCTGCTGAAAGCTTATTGTGCTCCTCTGATAAGCTGGGGGGAGGAGGAAGACAAGCCAGGTATTTCATAACCTCAGACTAACTGTCTGCAACAAAATACAATGAGAATGCACACTAAAAAAATAACCCAGGATGACTCAAGGAAGAAAAAGACACTGTTTAGAGAGAAAACATAGTCTAGTTCAGTTATACAGTATGTCTTTATATTAAGAAGTATTTTTCCTCTAAGAGTTCATGGCTGATTTATAGTATTACTTAGGTAAACAATTCTATTTAAAACTTGTAGCCAGGCACCAGTGGCTCATGCCTGTAATTCTAGCTATGCAGAAGGCTGAGATCTGAAGACCACAGTTCAAAGCCAGCCTAGGTAGGAAAATCTATGAGACTCCAATTAACCACTAGAAAACTGGAAGTGGCCTCGTGGCTCACAGTGGAAGAACTTTGAGTGGAAAAAGGTCGGGAACCGCACCCAGGTCCTGAGTTCAAGCCCTATGAGCCATCAAAACAAAACAAAACAAAAACTTGTACGTGACCCCTTTCCTAGAAGGGTCTTCAAAGTCTCAAGAGGCCACAAAGGTCCAAGTGTATGATTCATTTTAATCAAATTTCTTTACACACTTTCCAATTTATATTATTCCTTCAAGATCGGGGTAAGTCATCCTCTCAGGGAAGCTCATCTTGATCCTCTGAACCCTTGCTCTGGGTTCTCCAGCACCTTTTCCCTGCCCTGGAAAGTAGCATACCTATCCTTCATGTACTAGCCTGAGTTTGCCTAATGGTCATGAAGACTCACCTAGGGCTAAAGTGTAAAAATAGAAACCAGAGAGATTCATAGGGGTAGGGTATGTATGTATGTGTGTGTGTGTGTATGTGTGTGTGTGTGTGTGTGTGTGTGTGTGTGTGTGTGTGTGTGTGTTCTCATACAAAGAAAGAGTGTGGCCTAGTGGTAGAGTGCATGCCTAACTTGCACAAAACCCTGAGTTTGATTCCTCATACACAGAAAAAGCCGTAAGTGGCACTGTGGTTCAAGTGACAGAGTGCTAGCCTTAAGCAAAAAGTGTCCAAGGGCAGTGCCTAGGCCCTGCGTTCAAGCCCAGAACTACCTGTAAGTGACTATTTATATTTGAAGGCTACCAAAAGTAGCTGCTCACCATAATTTTAATTTAAAACTTTTAGGGTCACTTCTGGAAGACTCCTCTAACTCCTCTAGTCAATTATAAGTCCTATATCTCTACTGTAGCCAGAATCACAATGAGTTACCATCACATAATAATCTCCCATTGGACTATAATTTCAGAGAAGGCAGGGACTAAATCAAGTCCTATTTACATAGTCCTTGTTTGTAGCCCAATAAATAGGAGTTAGATTCATACTGAAAAAAAGGAAGGTATTCATATTTCAAGTTTAAACTCACTGAGACATAAACTAAGGCTTGCTTTAGGACACATGTGACGCAAATAACAAAGCTGAAATTCTGCGCTCTCAACTGAAATATCTCCCTGCTACAGTAAGATTGTAATCACTTACAAAAATATTTTATAACATAAGTCACAGGAGAATAAAATTGCTATTCCAAATAAAGAGAAATGTATTTTCCCTTGCCATGTAGTACAGTTTATCACTTCCTAGTGCCACCGTATCCCCACCTTCGTCTACATTATGGATGAAGCTTTATCAGAAGTCTGTAGATATGTGTGTTGCACTAAGAAAAGGAAATAGATGACAGGACAGCTGAAGTCTACATTCAAAGGAAATATGTAAAACACTAAAGAAATTGTACTCTGGCTGCATTGTGCTTCTTCGGAACCCTAACAAATGATTGAAACCAATCTGGAGAAGTATAAAGTTATATGCACAAAGGTGTTTCTATAATAACTATCCTCTGAATTCTAGACCCTTCCACAGACACACAGACACAGACACACACACACACACACACACACACACACACAAGCGCTCATGTGGATACATGGAAAACTAGTGTGACAATCATGAAACACAGACTTAATATCTTTTAGAATTCTCTTAGCTCCTTTTCACTTTGAATCATGATAGCACCTAAAACATAGCTAATGGATGGAAGCGATCTTAAAAGCTGAGCCACATCTCTATTAATAATTCAATAATTATCATAATTATAACAGACTTCATTCATAGAATATAGGGCTTTGTACTAAACCTTTGACAATATCCTGTAATCTCATCCTCAAAAATGTTTTTACTATTTTTTTTCTGGGCCTGGGACTCGAACTCTGGGCCTAGGCTTTTGTGCTAAAGACTCTACCCCTTAAGCCACAGCTCCACTTCAAGCTTTTTGTGGTTTACTGGAGTTAAGAGTCTCATGGACTTCTCTCCCCAGGCTGGCTTCAAACCATGATCCTCAGATCTCAGTCTCCTGAATAGTCAGGATTACAGGCATGAGCCACCAGTACCTGGCTCTTATCTCATTTAGAGATATGAGTGAGATTAGGTGGTTAGCAACTAGTATACTGAGTATGCCTCACTCCTATATCTATATATTCAGAAACATACATACATAATATGCACTTTCCATAAATACATATGTATGTGTGTAGCACACACGTACTTAGTACTATGGTAATGTTTAATTTAGGTATACTATAAACAAGTCGAAGTTGAAATTTTCAATTTGTCAAGTAACACATAAGCAACATTTACAAGCTTTTGTTTGATTTTTTAGGTTCAAAATTATCTTTTGTTCATATTTTTCAAGTCATAATAATTATGCTGTAGAAATTACATCACCACCAATAAGACTCATTAAGAAAATACAAAACATCAAGAACATATGAAAATCCATATTTCAATGTCTTTGATAATTTAGGGGGGTTTTTTTGGTCAGCTCTTTGTTGTATTATTTTTTTACCTCATTAGGTCCCTGACAAGGAGTTCAAACAAAAAGACAAATTCTCGGCTTTGCAATTTTCTTCGCCTTCCTTTGTACTGACATTACTAGTATCATATTTAATCCAATTTCTTTTCAAAACCCCTTTAAATCTACTTAGCGGAGCAATGTGAACTGAAATATGTTCAAATATACTTGAAATAAACTAATAGATTATGAAAAACATTCCCATTCCATTCTCAGAATAAATGAGAAATACATAAAAACAGAAATCCTCTGAGACTGACTAATAATGAACAAGACTCCCCTGCCAGGTGGATTTTCTTGCATATTCCCCCAAGGGCTTCTTCACCTTCTCCCGCCCTCACCTCAACCTTGCACAGATAACCCAATTACACTAACATTCAGCCACCATCCAGCCAGACCTGAAGAGAGCTGTCTCTATTGAACGCATTGCCTCACATACTGTTCTTATTACATTATGTTTGGATATGATACCATCAGACTGAATGAAAGAATAGGTAAGAAACTACTCAGCTGATGTTACAACAAATTCAAAAGGCACTCTTCTGTCTTCTTTTATGAAATGAAGATGAAAAGCAAGAAATCATCAACATCTCCTACAAACAAGCTCATTCTGGAACTCATAAAGACAAAGTCCTTATCAACTGGGAAAAGAAATCGAGATCTCAGGAGCCGGGAGTTTGGCCTAGTGGTAGAGTGCTTGCCTAGCATGCATGAAGCCCTGGGTTTGATTCCACAGTACCATATACATAGAAAAAAGCCAGAAGTGGTGCTGTAGTTCAAGTGTAGAGCGCTACTCTTGAGAAAGCCCAGGGACAGTGACCAGACTGAGTTCAAGCCCAAGGACTGGCAAAGGAAAGAAAGGAAGGAGGGAAGGAGGGAAAGAGGGAGGGAGGGAGGGAGGGAGGGAGGGAAAGAGAGAGGGAGGGAGGGAAGGAAAGAGGGAAGGAGGGAAAGAAGGAAGGAAGGAAGGAAGGAAGGAAGGAAGGAAGGAAGGAAGGAAGGAAGGAAGGAAGGAAGGAAAATTAAGATCTTGGGCTCAAAGAAAGTACAATATTTGGACATTTTACACATCTGTTCCTTAGTGAGTCAGCAAGGACTGTTGAGTGCTTCATCTTCTTGGCATTCATGAGGGCATTTTCATATGAGAGGCCTTCCCTGACTGTCCTATCTAGAATAATCCCTTCTCCCAACCTGCCAAGCTCACCGCTCTCATAGTGGCAGCCAGTAGTTTGACTGCTAGGGAATGGTGCAGATAAAAAGATTCCTGTGAGAGATAGAGGATTAGAGCTAGACTCACTAATTAGAAAGAAAAGACTAACTGCTGGCTGGCTTCCAGATTCCACAGATGATGGGACGTGTTAGGGAAACCATAGGAAAAAATGGCTGCTAAACAAAAGGAAAAATATAGTACAATGAAACCTTGAATGCAGGCAAGTCTGCCTGTGACTTGGGGCCAATGGGCCACATCACTGAGTAGCAGAGAGGGAGAAAGGGACAGAGTAAGGGGAGGGGGTAGGAAGAGACAGACAGACAGACAGACAGACCAAACATCACTGCAAAATTAAATATATAGTTTGTCTCTACTCTGGAAAAAAAGGTTACAAAAAGAAAAATTCACTCTCATCATAAAAATATGAATATTAGAGAGAACAAATTCAATAAGAAAGTTATGGGAAGAAAGCTATAAGATACTATCAAATACCATAAAACAAGAACTAAATAAATGACTGCACACACTGTGTGAGTAAGTAGAGGACAATATTGGAAAGCAACAATCCTTCCCAAATAAAGCTATAAACTGATGTAATTTCAGTTTTAAAAAAGTGATAGAGGCTTGGAATTTGACATAGTGATAGAATGCTTCCCTAGCATGCACGAAGACCCAGGTTTGATTCCTCAGTACCACATATATAGAAAAGCCAGAAGTGGTGCTATGGCTCAACTGGTAGAGCTCTAGCCTTGAGGAAAAGCCCAAAGACAGTGCGTAGGCCCTGAGTTCAAGCCCCAGGACTGACAAACACACACACACACACACACACACACACACACACACACACAAATAAAAATCCAGTGATAAATTTTCTTGAACTTGAATGGGAAGTTCATTTTTGAAAAGTAATTATGTAAGAATATCCAGGATGGGCCAGGAGTTTGGCCTAGTGGTAGAGTGATTGCCTAGCATGCATGAAGACCCGGGTTCAATTCCTCGGTACCACATACATAGAAAAAGCCGGAAGTGGTGCTGAGGCTCAAGTGGTAGAACTCTAGCCTTGAGAAAGTCCAAGGACAGTGCTCAGGCCCTGAGCTCAAGCCCAGGGCTGGCAAAAAAAAAAAAAAAAAAAAAGAATATACAGGAAAACCTTGGGAAATAAAAATAAAGGAGTAGTTAGTAAATCCTATCAGTGTAATATAGCATTGGCATGGAAACAAAGAAGAGAAAAATAACAGACTGAACAGTTCAAATACATATGGGAGTAAATTATAGAGCATTTTATGACATTTTAATTTAGTAGCAAAAGTACATTTTAAAGTGGTACAAACAAAGCTATCCAGTCACTTGGAATAAAACAATATTTCATATTCACATCACACTATATTTAAATATAAATTCCAGTAATAGCTCAAGATTGGATGCTGTCAAAAAATAAGTGAGCTGGGAGTGGCTCACCTATAATCCTAGCTACTCAGGAGGCTCAGATCTGAGGATCAAGCCTCAAAGCCAGCCCAGGCACAAAAGGACCTGAGACTCTTATCTCCTTAATCTCTAGAAAATGGGAAGTGGGACTTGGCTCAAGGGTAAGGCGGTAGCCTTGAGCTGAAGAGCTCAGGGACAACACCCAGGCCCAGGGGTAGGGTGGCATCTTTGAGCTGAAAAGCTCAGGGACAGTGCCCTGGTTGAGTTCAAGCACCATGACCCACAAAAAATAAAAATAAGTGTTTTCTAGGGAAGAAAATTGCTTCAAATACTTCTGACAGAGGTTTAGCATTCCTTATTCACACAGAGCAACTACAAACTAGTAAGAAGATCAGCATCCCATTGAATGGCAAAGAATATCTATAAACACATCACAAACACATCCTGGCTACAGTCAGAAAATGGCAGCAGGAACATAGCTCTTTTTGTAAGACTTCATATGTACCTTGTGTCAAGAATTTTGTTGACACATTGAAACCAGGACTTTTACCAGCAGCCTAACAGTCATCAGGGATTTGGCTCCCGAATGCAATTACACCATTGACAGCCATGGTCATGAGACTTCCAGCCCCGAACTAAACCACATGTTAGCATCCAATAGTCTCAGCTCAGCTGACAAAGAACCCTGCCTGGGACATCTTGGCCTCTACAGTCACATAAGCTAATGTACAGAGTACTTATATGCATATATAGATTTCCATATATATGAGTGTGTGTACATGTATGGGCATATTTGCATATTTATTTGCATATGTGAATACATTATATGTGAATACACACACCTGTATATATATACACATATACCCTTCCTGTTGGCTTCTGTCTGTCTAGTGGTTAGAGTTAGCCTGGAAATGTTTTAAGTTGAAGTCTCAGTTTAAAATATTCATACATTTGTATGACACAATCATCTCTAACCCTCTAGCAAAATCTTCTATAATGAGTCCACATTCCTCCATAGCATATGAATAAACATGCATACAATCTTGCAGACTACTCACTTTTCAGGGTCATTCCTGAACCTTATTTTACCACTTTCTTTGTTAAATTTGGAATCAATGCCATAGGGAGAAAAAACAAATAACTGATATTCAAAACTCTGCAATCTAGACGTGGTGTACATTCAAATCACACAAAGCTGGACTCACACTGATACAAATATATATTCTTCTTACATTCTTCCTCCCACAAAGCAAAATATCCACAAAATAAATGTTGCTTATCCTATTGTACTAACATAGCATGTACCGCTACCATGTAAAAGGGTCTAGAAGGTAATGTTGAATGAGCTAAAAGACCTTGGACAATATATGGAGTATTTAATGGGACATATTGTGCTGGTAACTTTATCATTGACTCTCATGAGGAGAAACCTATGGAGAGAAAAATGAGCAAGTAGAAAGTAAAATGGAGCCAGGCATGATGGCTCACGCCTGGAATCCTAGCTACTCAGGAGGCTAAGATCTGAGGATCATGGTTCAAAGCTAGCCTGGGCACTAGAGACTCTTATCTCCAATTACTAGTAAATGGGCACTAGAGACTCTTATCTCCAGTTAACTACTAGTAAACTGGCAGTGGGCCTGTGGCTCTAAGATGGAAGCATTGAGCTGAAGAGCTCAAGGACAGTACTCAGGCCCAGGGGTAGGGTAGTAGCCTTGAGCTGAAGATCTCAAGGAGAACGCCCAGGCCCAGGGTTCAAACCCCATGACCCACAATAAATAAATAAATAATAAATAAATAAATAACAGAAAATAAAGAAAATAAAATGGATCTACAAATATCTCAAAAGCAATCGCACTGATAAGCTATTTTTAAAAAAAAACATGAAAAAGGAAAAAATTTTTGAACTACTAACAACATTACTTTTGAAACAACTAAAATCGATAGGCATTGTCAGTATTTTGTGTGTATACTTACTTGTTCTAGGGCTTGAACTCCGGGCCTGAGCTTTTGTGTTCAAGGCTAGCTCTGCTCTCTCCCACTGGAGCCGTAGCTCCCTTCTACCACTGGAGCCACAGCTGCACTCCCTACTTTTTGGTGATTGACTTGGAGATAAGAGTCTTACAGAGTTTCCAGGCTGGCTTCTAACCACAATCCACAGATCTCAACCTCCTGGGTAGCCAGAATTACAGACATGACTCACCAGCACACAACTTTGTCAGAAATTATTTTAAGCATATACCAAATTTTAAGCATATGCCAAATTAATAGACAAATGTTAAATAATAGTAGAAACAAAAAAGGTCTCTAAATCTCTAAATTGAGATAATCAAGAAAGGTGCTACAGAGCAAGAACTAGAATCAGTTATAACCTTTGGTGTTTGACTAGTGACTAAGCCTCATGCTGACCTAAAAACAGTCCTCTGGGCATTGTTATGATTTGTGATTGTTCTTCCATTAATGTGAGGTATTTTGCTTAATTGAAATTAGCCCAATGGGTCACACAGGAAAGAATAATCTTTGCTGCATTCATTGGGTACAATATCACAGAAACCAACCATGGACTCCTTTGTAGTTTAAAGTGCCATATAGAAAGGAAGTGGTACAAAACAAAAGATGGCGCCAAGAATATCACAAAAGTCCTTAGAAAGATTGGATTAAACACGTGGCTCATACCCATCATCCTAGCTACTCTGGAGGCTGAGATCTGAGGATCAAGGCTCAAAGCCAGCCCAAGAAGACAAATCCAACAGACTCTTATCTCCAATTAACCAGCAAAAAGCCAGAAGTAGAGAAGGGGTTCCAATGGAAGAGTTGCTAGACTTGGGGAAAAAAAAAACCCAAGCAAAAGTATAAGGCCATTAGTTCAAGTCCCAAGACTGGCACAAAACACACACACACACACACACACACACACAAAATGGCACAATGGGAATGGATTTTGTCTTAAGTAATGCCACATATTTATAATGATCACACAATTGCAAGCTGCCTAGATGCAAAGGGTTAACTAGATGACTTCACAGTGCAACTAACTTTCTTAAAATTTGATTTCCGCCAGGCACGGTGGCTTACTCCTGTAATCCTAGCTATTCAGGGGGCTAAGATCTGAGGGTCTTAGTTCAAAGCCAGCCTGGGCACTAAATCCGTGAGACTCTTATCTCCAATTACCCACTAGCAAACCAGAAGTGGCACTGTGGCTCAGGGGTAGGTCAGTAACCTTGAGCCAAAGAGCTCAGGGAAAGCACCCAGGCCCAAAGTTCAAGCTCCACAACTGAAGGAAAAAACAAAAAACCTTAACCTCATTTCAGCATCTCTCACTATAATCTACATATTATCCAGAATGCTAGGAAAATAGGACATTCCTAGTCTTCCTGGAGTTTGTGTTCTAAACAAAGTCTAGAAAATATATTTCCTCTTAAAGCTGACTTAATATTTGCATCTGTCATTTGATTACAGAATAGGGATCCATCACAAACATTCAATTTACACCTTCAAAAGGAGAGTAGATAACTAAGTCTGAACTTGTAAAAGTCATTTAGAACAGGTCAGTATGCTCTTGTCAAAGTAGTCTTCAGGTGAATTCACTGTATATATAACAGAGCATTTCCAACGGGTTTATACAGTGCTACTATAGTAAGAACATGAAAGTACAAAGAAGTTTAAGACATCTGATCCCTGCTCTTTCTTCAAGGCTCCTCCCCAAGTCTTCCTCTCACTTGTCATTCCCTCAGAGACATGTACAATAGCAACTCTCGTGCTCAGGAATCTGTAGAACAATCATCCATACCCATGTCAGCAAGTTGGTGTGAAAAGTATAGCAGACAACTCATCACCATTTAAAATAGTCCATCACAGATACCCTTCTGAAATAATGCTATCACTTTCCAGGAACCTCAGTGGTTACTACCAATGTCTTAGTGAGGTGAAGCTAAGTTCACACTAAGACAAGTTTAAAACCATGCCAAAAAAAGAAAAGCAGAAAAATAATTCACTTTGATAAAAATTCTATGCAATGGAGACTTCTTCAGCAACATAAATACATTAAAGGGCATTTTATATTAGATTCTAGTAACCGGGCTATCACGAGTAATTACAAAGTTTCTTTTTTTCAAGTAAGTAGCTAGAAGACCTTCAAAGTTAGAGATGTATTTGCCATCCTCTGTGAGGTGACTATTTAAAAGAAATTATTGACTGAACTATATAGAAGGCAACTATTGAAAGGGAATGACAGTAACTGAAATTCAAGAGCTAATAATCAGACCAGCTCAAAGTAGAACACCTAAAGATGAAAACTTGTTTGTGAAGTGAAAGACTGATTCATCTGACCTTTCAAACACTTTTTATTCTTTTATTATACTGGGATCTTGAATGTCCCACCATGTATATATGTATATGTGTATATATATATATATGTGTGTATATATATATATATAGTACTAACTTACCAAGTAGCAGTACTTACACATTTCTATCCATCCATGTGATTGAAATTTTGCAAATAATTGGAAAGAGTAGGAAAACCTTCAAAAAGGTTCTCTCTCCTTCTGAGATCTTAGTGGCCCTGTTTTCTCCTGAGGTTCTCAAATGAATACCTTTGTCACAGATACTTTACACATTATGCCAGCATTATACAAAAATAAGTGGGACAGCACCAATGAGAAAGCCCAGAGGAGGTGTTCTGAATGTGATGGTACAGAAAGTCACTTCGTTTGAGAGGTCTCTGCCCCTTCACCTCACCCTCCTTTACCAACATGCATTCATCACTGAAAGGGGAAATATTTACAAAATCTAGTTTAGTTATGTTTAAATATTATGTTTAGCTGTCTGGAGACCATGTTCTCAAGATTTATACAAGAAATCAAGGATTAAACGTCATAACAATTAGAAAACCACACTGTGTAAAATCAAAGACTTAGTTAAAGGACATTAAAATAGGTTCACCATCGGTACTAAACTAAAAAGGACTCCATCTCTACCCAACACCTGGAACCAAAACCTTTTGAACTTTCACATAAACAGACGAGGACATGCCAAATGTTCTGTCTGCTGCAAGGTACCACCTCTGCACAGGCATCTGAATGAAAAATGTGGAAAATGCCTGAGGACTCTTTGAAGCAGCTTGGGAGAAGTAAGGGCAGGAAAGAGGCTCTTCTCTAGGGTAAGTTTGTTTAGCGGAAAGTAAGCAAGTTGTCAGAGGAAAAGTTGACAATGTTGATTCCAACAGTTTGAACTGTGAATAAACATCCAAGGGGATTATGTTACTGAGAATTAGAAAAGATTCCATTGAACTCAATGGAACACTTGTGTTTTCACAGATAATATGACTTCAGGCCATCTTCTAGATCCACAATTTAGGGTTAGAATTACCCTAAACCCTTCAAATGCCACATTAAAGAACATAGGCTATGACCTTTCAAATACAAGTCTAAAAATATTAGAATATGGCTGGGATAAAAATATTTCATATCCAGTGAATTGGAAAGTGTGTGTGTGTGTGTGTGTGTGTGTGCCTGTGTGTGTGCGTGTGTGTGTGTGTGTGTGTGTGTGTGTGTGTGTACACATTTGAGGTAGTCCGAAAAAAGACAACCTGGAGAAAAATACATAGTCTTCCAAACATGTTAATGAAACTAACCTTGTTAGGGAAACTAATGCCTTGGTCATAAATAACTTTTGAATTTTCCCTCGTTAATTCCCTCTCAGAGGGAAAAATAAACAAAAGAAAATAAAATAAAACCAGGGACCTGTCCTTAATCCTCTTCTCTGTCCATCAAAGCTACATTTTAAATCTGACTTTCATCTCATACTATTGGACTTCCTACCAGGAATGAGAAAAAAAGTTAGAAAAGTCTTGAGCTTTTTCAAAGACAAATCAATTAGGTTGCCACTCAGCAATCCCTGTGACATGTCAGAGAAAGCCTATTTAAAAAAAAGATGTTAAAATTTTCCCAATTTATAGTTCACAAAACAAATATGAGATATTCATAGCCTATCAGATGGGCTATCTTTCCTTTTTTATATATTCATAATCAAGAGAAAACTTTCTTTTGACTTGGTAAATATGCATTCAGAGCCAGTTGCCAGCAGCTCTCGCCTGTAATCCTAGCTACTCAGGAAGCTGAGATCTAAGAATCATGGTTCAAAGCCAGCCCAGGCAGGAAAATCCATGAGATGCTTATCGCCAATTAACTACCAGAAAATGGAAGTAGAGCTGTGTCTCAAAGTGGTAGAGGGCTAGCCTTGAGCTAAAGAGCTCAGAGACAATGACCAGGCCATGTGGTTAAGCTCAACATATATCTACATATATGTACATATTCAAGACAAGATGCAGCCATGCTTATATGATCGTCTTTTTTTAAATGAAGGTGATTTACACTTCCCTCTTGGTTATTTCAAGTCCTACATGACTGTCATAGGAAAACCTATGATTAGAATTTTTTCCATTCACATGCTGTTCACTGATGCACGGCTTGCTTTCCTTGCAGAAGGGAATATGGCTCGGTCTCATGGCCTATTAGCTCTTAAAAAGAAAATCAAATTCCCACGATAGTCTCAGACATCATCAGGAATAGAACATTATCAGCTCTGCCTCGAGATCATTATCTTTTTTACATTTCATCTTTATATTTACTGGGTTCATAGAAAGGGCATACACACAAAGAGGAAAATCGCCGTTTCTGAAAAGACACCAAATTTAGTAATCCTCTCAAATCTACTGGCACACGTCTAGAAAGTCATACTTTTACAAGAATTCATTAAGTTTTCATTGGGTCTGTCTTTGGAGAAAACACATGCTGAATCAATTGCCCATAGCTTCTAACCAAAATACATCTGAAAAAGACAGGAAATACTTGTTACAGGAAAGATGAAAGTAATCGCAATGAAAGGTGTGATAGAGTTAGGTGGAGAAATACAAATGTTGGTTCATCTGGATTTCACACAGGGTTCCCCAATATCAATGTGCTGACTGAGAGTGTTCATCAAGACACAAGGCTGAAAGAATCTAGCTGACTCTGGTAGCCTTACCTGTTAATATGAGATTGCTATACGTGTTGGAGAATTGCTCCTTTAGAAGAACCAGATGCATCTGCGCTGCCTTCTCTCTTTGGAGCTCTAGCATAATATCTGGATGTTGTGCGATTTTACAGCCTTTCTGTTTGTCCAAGGCAACATCACTTCGGACAATATCTACAAAAAGAAGGAAAGAGTAGGCAGCAAAAACAATCTAAAACAACAAGCAAAAAGAAATGTATACACATAAAAGTCTCATTTCGCCCCCCAAATAATGATATATACTATCAACACTTTCACCAAACTAAACAGACACAGAAATAATTATCCTGTGGGATCCCTAATTCTGTGATACATACTACCACCTGTTCTGCTTACTTCCAAGTTCTTTTGAGATTTCTCTTTTTTTTTCTCTCTCCCCCCTCCCTCCTTCTCTCCCCCTCTCTATCTCTCTCTTCATTAAGTATTCAACTGATGCATTCTCTGACTCTGCTTAATCTCTAAAGGACTTATTTCCCTCTTGAGAGTCTTTTCTTAACTACTTTTTACCATTTTCCACAGGGGAAAAATAACACATTGCTGAGGACCAGGAACTATGAAGGGGTCATTTCCTCTACCACATGCCTGAGAACCAAGAGCTAACTTCAGTATGTGTATGTGGATATTGGGTCTGTTTTCAAATTTTCCTTCCAGCCAGACCTCTCAATCCCCAATTGTTTTCCTACTGGTAGCAAGTTGCTTTTTTTATACTTCTATAGGACTTTCAAGTTTTGTATAGCCAGATAAAGACTTTTAGACAGAAGAGATACAAAAATAAATCATTGCTTTGATACCAGTGAAGCCTATGATTTGGCAGCGGACTATTTCATCAAAAGACAGCAGAATATACATTCTTCTCAGAAGTTCATAGAATTTTTCAAAACAGATTTTATGTTAACTCATAAAGCAAGACTTAATGATAAAAATGTTTAAGTTTTTTCTATATTATCAAATCATAATGGAATACAACTAGAAATCAAGAGGAACTATATAAATGCATGGAGATTGAACCATTTGTATGAGTGGGTAATTGGAAAAATAAAGGGGGAAAATTTTTAATTCCTAGAATCAAATGAATATGTAGATACAACAGAATAGATTCTGTACAGTAGAGCAAAAGCAGTTCTGAGAAGTATATAGAGATGAGTGTGGTGGCTCAGGCCAATAATCCTAGCTACTCAGGAGGCTGAGATCTGAGGATCCTGGTTCAAAGCTAGCCCAGGCACTAAAGACTCTGGCTCCTGGAGTAGGATGATAGCCTTGACCTAAAGAGCTCAGGGTCAGTGCCCAGGCCCAGAGTTCAAGCCCCATGACCCACAAAGAAAAAAAAAAAGAAAAGAAAGAAAGAAGGAATGAAAGAAGCATATAGCTATGAATGTCAGCATTTTAAAAAGTAAAATTGTTCTTAAATAAAACAACTTAATGATGCACCACAAAGTTTTAAATAAACTAGAACAAGCCAAATTCAAACAGAAAGAAAGAGAGAAAGGTCATAGGTGAGAACAATGAAATATAACAATACAAAAGGGTCAATAAAACAGAGTTCATTCTTTCCAAAGATAAATAAGTGCCCAAACTTACCCAATAAGTACCCTGAGTACCCAAACTAACTAGAAGAAAGAGAAAAGCAAGCCATTAAAATTAGAGATGAAAAAAATTGGACATGAAAATTTGGAGATGAAAAACTGGACAGAAATAATTGAAATCCAGAGGATCATTAGGACGTTTAGAAAATTGTATATTCTAGTAAATTGAAAATCAAGATGCAACGCATTTCTAGACACATGCGATCACTAAAATTAAAAACCTAAGCATATAAACAAGTAGTGACATTGTAGCTGTAATAGAGTCTCCCAACATAGACAAATTCTAGGAATGAATGGATTCCTTGCTGAATTCCACAGAGGAGCCAACCAATAATCCTCAAATTAATTCATGAAATCAAAAGGAACATAATGATTTCAAAGCCATTCTAAAATGCCACTATCACTCTGAAACCAAAACCAAATAAAGACATAACAAAGAAAGAAAATGATGTACTAATTTTCTTGATGAACATAGACATACACACACATGTGCACACACACACACACACACACACACACACACACACACACGATCCTCAATAAAAATCCAAACCCAACAATAAATTCAAAGATCATGATCAGGTTAGTTTTATTCTGCAGGTCCAAGAATTGTGTTAACGTTTGTGAATCAATATATAACACAGCATATAAATATAATCAAGTAAAAAAATCAAAGAAATAAAAATCAAAACTACACTGAGATTCTCATCATAATTATACTGGCTATCATCAAGAAAACAAATGACAAACGTTGACAAAATTGCAGGGAAAATTAGACTACCCCTATCTACTACTAATGGTAATATAAATTAGTATAGCCATTGTGGAAACCAATATGGACCATTCACAAAAAATTTAAAATAGAATTTCTAGGTGATTCAACCATACCATTTCTGGGAATATCTAAAAAAAGAAAAAAACCAAAGTCATTTTACTACAGAAGTACTTCATATCTGTGTTTATTTTTAGGCACTATCCACAACAGCCAAATTATTAATTTAGTCCAAATCATCAGACCAGGTACACATCAAAGGATAAATTGAATAAGCAGAAGGTGATGTAAATGTACACAGTGTAGTTTTACTCAACCATTCTCTTCTAGAGGTTTTAGAAGTTTCATGATTTATATATAAGCATAAGATCATTTCCATGTTAGTTAGGTAGGTCTCAAAGTTATCTTTTCACATGAAAATTTTCAGCATTGCAGCATCATTTATTGAAGATTGTTGCTTTCTCCATTGAGGTAGCCACACAGCTTTGTTAAAACTCCATTTGACATTATTTACATAGATTTAATTCTGACTTCCTAATTGTATTTCACAGATATATTTTCTTTTCATTTGAGCACTACCATATTTTCTAGTTTACTATAGCTTCATACTACCCTGAAATCAGGTTACAGACAGGTGTGGTAGTGGGTAAGAAAACTAGACAAGAAAAGGCTTGCTTGAAGGCCAGCCTAGAATACACAGTAAGAATGCCTCTTGAGAAAAATAAGTAAAAATAAATCAGCTGCCGACTTTATTTAAACATTATTCTCCTTTTTTTGTTATTGTTGTTGTTTGTTGTTTTTTTTTTTTTTTTGGTCAGTAGTGGGGCTTAGACCCTGGGCATGGGCATTGTCTCCGAGCTCTTCAGCTCAAGGCTACCTCCCTACCCTTTGAGCCACAGCCCCACTTCCCCTTTTCTAGAGATTAACTGGAGATAAGAGTGCAGAAGTTCTAAAGTGTTCAGGCTGGCTTGGAATCTTAATCCTCAGATCCCAGCCTCATGAGTAGCTAGGACTACAGGCATGAGATACCACTCCAGCTATTTTCCTTTTTCTAGCAGCTTTTCCTATTCTGGGTCACCCACATGTATGCATATATATTCTGATATGTGGGTATAGATAATCTATATATATATATATTGAGAGAGATCTATATAAATATATTGAGAGAGATATATATATCACATTTTATAGAAATTTTTTTGTAAATTTAACTGGGATTAAGTTGAATCTATAAATCACACCAGGAAGTATTAATGTCTTAAGCATGCTGAATTTTCTAATCTGTGAACACATTTTTATTTCTCTCTGCTTATTTGATTTCGTTCATCTATACATTTCGCTATATATTCTCTATACATTTTTGTAAGATTTCTACCATTGGTGCTATTGTAAATGGTTACGTTGTTCAAATTTCAAACTCCAGCGTTCGTTGTAAGTTTCATGATCTTCCTATCCGTGTTTCGTTGGGTCTCCACACAGAAATCTTCAGTGAAGTTTTACAAGTTTCTAAACCTGAATACAGACCCAGGTGTATGTCTGCACCCAGTCACTCCTAAGGCAGAGATCATGACTAGAGACCAGTCCAGGCAAAAGTTAATGAAAAGCCAGGTGTGAAGATACATACCAGTAATCCTAGCTACACAGGACACATAAATTGGAGGAGCCCAATAAAACTTGAAACCCTATCTGAAATATAACTAATGTAAAAAAAGGTCTAGGTTTATGACTCAAGAAGAAGGTGACTGCCTAGCAAGTGTTAGACCCTGAATTTAAACCCCAGTACTGCAGGGAAACAACAACAACAACAACAAAAACAAAAACCACTTTAGTGCAGCATTAAGATATTTCAGCTTTTGTCACTTTAAGGAATGGTATAATTATTACATCTTCCTGGTAATAAATTCCTGTTCCTCATTTCTGTCAGTAAACTTGAGCCCAACAATTTTGGTAAACTCTTCTATTATTTCAAACAACTTGCTTCTAGATGTTCATGAATTCATGGGGCAAATAATTGTATCATCACTTACCAGCAATAATTTTTGTTTCTTCTTTCTCAATTCTTATATATTTTATTTTACTGTTCTTATTTATTTTACTTTGCATTTCTTATTTCTGAGGAGACATGGAATTCGCATTTCTGGTTCATTTTACAGTCAGAAATACTACTATTCTTCCAGATAATCTTTTATATTTATAATCTGTATATTCTTACAGTGAACAGGTTTGAAAGACAGCCTTCACTATAGAGAGAGACATTCTCTCTCTAGGGCCCCAAAGCAAACATGCTTACTGTCCAATATAATAAAGATAACCATACTTCCCTCAAAGAGCAGACCTGTTGAGTACCTCTTATGAGAGAATCATATTTCATAAATTCAGGATTCTCCTCCTGTAATACAGTTCATGGCAGCAAGTAATGCTACTATGATTTGAACATCTTCCCCCTCCAAAACTCATGTAAAACTTAGCTTAGGTATGGGGAGGTGAGCTTTTAAAAGTTATTTAGGTGGCTGGGCACCAGTAGCTCATGACAATAATCCTACCTGCTAAGGATACTGAGGTCTGAGGATCATGAGTTGAAGCAACCAGGGGAAGGAAAGTCCATGAGACACTAATCTCCAATCAAGCACCAAAATGTTGAAAATGGAGCTGTAACTCAGGTGGTTGAGAACTAGCCTTGAGTAAAAAGCTCAAGGATAGTGCCCAGTTCCTGAGTTCAAGCTCCAGCACTGACACCCAAAACAAAAGGTATGTAGGTATATATGGGTTCCACTCTCATCAGTTGAGTAATTCCTTAATCCTCAGGGCAGGTTTGCTCCCTCTCTAGCCTTCTAATTGCCCTTCACCAAGGGATCATTTCCACCATCTTAGCACACATCAAAAAACGATCCTTGTCAGAGGCTGCCATCTTGATCTTGGACTTCCAACCTCCATATCTGAGGGCCAACCAATTTCTGTTGTTATAAATAACGGGATTTATGGACTGTGGCAATCGCCGTGTCCTCTTCTTCTCACTCTATGGAAATCAGAACTCGGGAAACTACTACAAAACAACTACTGATACTTTGGCCACTGCTCTTATTGTGAAAAATAAAACCCTTTTACTCTGACATAAAGTCTCTTATCCTCTGCTTAGCATCCACAAAACTCTGGGCGGGCTACTTCTTCTATTAGCTTCCAGATGCCTCACAGTGGATAGCTCCATTATGTTGGCTAGGACATCCAAAACGAAGGTAAGTTCCCCTGACTTTCCTGATTCTAAAGAGAATGCTTGCAATATTTCACCATTAATTGTAACAAATGATTAAGCTCCTAGGTAAATAATATTTCTGAAGTCTAAAAAGTGTTGCTGGGTTTGTTTTTTTTTAAAGAACTGTCTAACCTTTTCAACTTAGGAAACTGTTGCCTTAGTGGACTAAGAGTACAGGTTTCAAAAGTGGTTCTGCTTAGAATCAAAAAGAAGGAACCCTTGTGATAGATCTATTGGAATTTGGGGCCAACACATTTCTGACATTCTTCATCCCCTACCCATCCTATACCTGCAGCATCCTCAGTCTCAATGATTGTAACTCCCCAATTTTCTCTAGAGAAAGGGCTGGTAGTTTTGTTGGGGGGGTTCTTTGCCTACAAAAAAATAGTAAACATTTTAGATCTTGGAGGACAGAATCTCTGCATTGCAATAACAGAGTTGGATAGTTGCAACAAAGTAGTCGTGGATGACATGTAGCGATCAGGCATGGCTATGTTCCAATAAAACTTTATAAAAACAGATGGTGATAAAGTTTGGTCTGCAGCTTACACTGTGTTGACTCCTACTGTAAAGGAACAAACCGAAAAGCAAATACGTTTGAATGTCTTATATAATGAAACTCTTCATGCCAGGCATGAAGAGATGTTCTAGAAGTTACAATGATTTTATACCAAGTAAAGATTAAAACCCAGGTCTCCCAACTGTTGGTGCTCTTCCCATTACATCATCCAGCGAAACAAATGACACTGGCAGAATTTGCTTCTGCAAGTATTTTTATCCACTTCTACTAAATGTATGCAAATATATATATATATGGATACTTGGCAGATGTCCATGAATATTTAAGCCTGTGCTCCAGCGACCTCCTCAGTGCTGTGCATTATTTGTCTAGCTTTGCATCATTCCCAGATGAAGACATCACAGTTTCATCTCAAGAATGTTCATGGAAACATGTGATACAGTTGGTTTGGAAGCTGAACCCAGCAGCAGAACCTTCCCACAGCAAAAATCATTCATCTGCTAAATATTTCTAAGGCCTTCCTACAGTATTGACCACAGCCCTAATTTTTCATCTGTATAAAAGGACTCATAACCCATCAACTTGAAGTCTATTTTTAAACCAAAGTCCCTGCAGTACTATTCTAAACAAAACAAAACAAACATTGGAATATATCCTGTCTACCTCATTTCTCTCATTTGCAATTTCTGACATTGAATCCACAAAGACATTTCATTTGACCTGATGTGTTCTTCATAAAAGTGCTACACAAAAATACTGGAGTAATCATAAATAACTATCAACCTTGATACATAAAGCTGAGAACAAAGCACTATTCTTAAAAACTGGGTTTAGAAAAAGAGACCTACACAACAAGCCTAAGCCAAGACTTTTGCTTTTTTATTCAGTGTATCCAGAGCTTATTAGTGGAACTTACTTTGAGTTGAAGACTAGGCTATACGAACTAAAAATTCTTCCAGTTCTAAGATTTAATTATTCTGAATATAGCAAAAAACAAGTGACTGCTGTAGTCTGGTGAAATACTTAAGAAAGACAAACTCCTCCATGAAGACTGTAAATTTAAATATGGGAAAACTAAGACACAGTTGCATGAGTTAGTTTTCCTTGCTCCCCTTCCATTCTTCATCTCTAAACAGTAAAATCCACTCAGAAGTGGTACCCTTTAGGGCACCCTAGAGAGACAATATTCTGGCAAAATGAAATTACCTTTTACAATCAAGTGATAATAATAGAGTATATAGCCTCTAAGCAATGATTTAGAATTGGCTTCCCTGAAGCAATAGTCGTGTCAATTAACGCCAAGCCTATATTTGGTCATGAGACAGTAATAATCTTAGATATAGAAAATTCTATTGGAATCTGATATATTAAGATTCTTTAGAAGTGATAGGCAAAGCAAAAAGCCAACAATTACTCTTGATACATCTTTTTCCATAAAGAAGACAAGAAATACTTGGGCCCTGGATCATGGAATCAGTAGCTCTTGCCTATATTTTATGCCAGATTTGGAGGGGGAGGGTGTAGAAAAACTCTTCTAACTTCTTCAAGACTTTCCTCCATGGCATAGACTACACAGTTCATATTTCTGGCTTATCATCTTCTAGGTATAAATTTTCCAGAACAGTTTATAATAGAAATCTTCTATGGCATCATCCATCAGAATATGAAAGACTGTTCTAAAAACTTAAACAAAAGGTTAGACAGACATCTGAGCGTTTGGTAAGAGTTGGTGAAGCATTATCAGTTCCTTGCCTAACCTGGAGGCAAATCAAATTTCCTCATGTGGATGGTTTTGGAGCCTCCTAGTGGCAGCCTCAGGGGACCGACACAGCTAACTTGGAAAGCACGAGGCTTTCAAGGAAAGAATATTAGATACATATGCTGGTGATGAATTCAAACACATCAGCTCCTACAATGTACTCAACCACACTATGCAAGACACGAAAAACACAGGGATGGATAAATGTTGGTCCCTCCCTCAAGGAATTCATAACGTACTAGGTGAAAACAGAAATACCATAAAGGAAGTCATTTCTAATTGCAATTGAGAAAAGAGATGCTGTCGAGGGACATGTCATAAACATAGATGACTTTTTTTTGCCTTAAAACATAGAAATCTATCTACTGGAGAAGCCAAGACTATTCCATGTTTTCAAGCCTTTGGTAATTCTGCTTCCTGTTTGATATACTTTGTTTTCTACTAGCATCATTCGTAGAATAACTAAGGCTACAGTTGAGATGCATGAGAAACTAGATTGGGAGCAAAGCTGAGGCATGAGCCTTATCCTCCAGTCTCTGAAGAGATGTCTAAGGTGAATGGGAAAAGCAGTATACAGAAGCCAATTCACTATAATAACTAGAAATAGACTGTTAGGAGTGTTGGTCAGCAAAGAAGCTCATGAACCTCTCCTAGTAATTTTAAAGGGGGGGTTGGAAGAGCCCCTGTGCTGTGAAATACAGCAGGAAAGAATATTCCAGAAGTTAAAACAACTATACCTAGCGGCCCAACAAACAGAAGAGATTCGATTCAGGGAAAAAATCAAAGCAGTTCCATTTTTTTTTCTTAGTACAGAAAGTAAACCATGAAGAACTTAACCAAGGGAAGGAACCACACAAGTTAAAAGATGTTACAGCTTGAATCTGAGATACCCTCAGAGGGCTCATGCATTCAAGGTTTGGATGCCTGCTGACTGACAGATTTTTTTTTTTTTTGCCAGTCCTGGGCTTGAGCTCAGGGCCCGAGCACTGTCCTTGGACTTTCTCAAGGCTAGAGCTCTACCACTTGAGCCTCAGCACCACTTCTGGCTTTTTTCTATGTATGTGGTACCGAGGAATCGAACCCGGGTCTTCATGCATGCTAGGCAAGCACTTTAACTGCTAGGCCAAACTCCCGGCCCCTGACTGACAGATTTTAAGGAAGTGATTTTTCTTGGTGTTCTGACCTAACAAGTGGATTGATCTCCTGTGAATTCACTATGGGAAAGGAATACAATGTAAGAGATAAGACAGTTGGAAAGATTTGAAAAGCCTGCCATTTTTCTCCTCAAAATAAAGTTAAGGCCAAGAAAAATGTGGTTACTGAAGAGATTAGAACTATTAAAAAGAAGTGCTTCAGGACAAGCAGAAAAGACACTTTAAGGCACTTCAAGAATTAACCTAATCCCATTCCTCACCGACTCCAAAGAGTAATTGTTTTATTTTTTATTTTATTGAGAACGTATACTGATGCGAGTATTTTCAAGTTTTTATTAGTACATGTTAATTATACAGGGTAAGGAATTTTATTATGGCATTGCCATACATGGATGTAGTGTCCTTTATCATAGCCATCCCCTCCATTACCCTGCCATGTGCCCTATCCAACCTTCCCCATTACCTTCCACCCCCTAGTGGTCCACTTCGAGTTCATGAACTCCTTTTCTTCCCCCACACTCTACATATGAAGGAAATTGTGTGACATTTACCCATGTGCTTCACTAAGCATGGTGATCTCCAGTTCCAGCCATTTTCCTGCAAACAACAGGAATATGCTATGAGAGTGGCCCCCAAGATACAACAGAGTCCTCGAGGAGTGGGAAATGCCAGGAAGCATAGAACAGTTAAGCTAAGAAATATTACAGACAGGCTGGGTGCAGTGGCTCACACCTGTAATCCTAGCTACTCAGGAGGTTGAGATCTGAGAATCTTGGATCAAAGCCAGCCCAGGCACTAAAGAACGTGACTCTTATCTCCAATTAACCACCAGAAAATTGGAAGTGGTGCTGTGGCTCTAGGGTAGGGCAGTAGCCTTGAGCTGAAGAACTCAGGGACAACACCTAGGCCCAGAGTTCAAGTCCCATGACAGAAAGAGAAAGAAAAAAGGGGAAAAAAAAGAAAGGAAGGAAGGAAGGAAGGAAGGAAGGAAGGAAGGAAGGAAGGAAGGAAGGAAGGAAGGAAGGAAGGAAGGAAGGAAGGGAGGAAGGGAGGTCACAGACAACAAACTTAATCAGCTCAAAGTGGAACCATGCAGCAGACGAAGGTCAAGACCCAGGGGGGAAGGGAAGCCCAGGGCCTTTGGTTGTGAATCACATCACTGCCATGTTCAGAAATATGGTGCTATAGAATTGAATGTCGTACCTGTTGGGGTTTGGTCTTTATTTAATCCCACTTTCCCTTTCTGTGTCCTCATTCCTTGCTTTTGGAATGGGAAAATTTACTTTGTGCCATTGTATTTTGGAAGCATGTTACTCGCTTTAATTCTACAGAGACCCTTAGCAAAGTCTCAAGAAAAAGCCCCTTTGAACGGTAGCGAAAGACCAGGTACCCAGGTACCTAATAATATGAGGTCATTCACTAGATCTATTAAAGTCTATGGGAAATGTTTCAGATGCATCGAAATGTGTTTTGTGTAATAATATGGGCATGAAAATTTGGGAGACCAGGAGCTGAATGATATGGGTTGAGTATTCCCCCCTCACCCAAGTAGGCTCATGTCTTAGGGGTTTGGGTACCAGCTGAAGGGTTGGGGGGAAGTAACTAGTTCTTGAAAGCTCTGACTTACTCAATGGATTAATCCTCTGATGGATTCCTAAGCTGGTAGTGTTACTAGGCCATGGTGTGGTGTACGAGGTCAGGCCTAGTGGAAGTTGGTACATTTTGTTCCCTTTTGATTCTCTTTGCTTGCCAGCCACCATGAGGTAAGTAACTGTTCTATTACACTCCCGGCATCATGATACTCTGCCTAACTAAGGCCTCAAGCAACAAAGCCAATTGACAGTGGAACAAAACGTTCCAGACCATAAAACAAAATAAATCTATCCTCCTTTAAAGTGTGTCTGAGAGGCATTTGTCATAGCAATGAAGATGTCTGACTTAGGGCACAGGAGAAAGTGATGGATTACAGATACTCAACACTTTTCCTACATTTCCATCAGATCCAAACCAAAACACCAGGTGCATGACTTCAGAGAGAGCGGAGGGGCACAGAAAGATGGGAGGAAAGACAGTAAGCAACAGACAGACGGACCCAGAAATACTGACCTTGAGAGACATAAAAGAAATAATAGATCTTAAACCTAGAGCAAAACGGTAGGGAAGGCAGAGGTCTCTCTCCAGTAAAAGCTGGCAGGTAAAGGAGAAGAGACAGGTCTCAAGAAGCACAGGAACACAAGCTGGCACTCTGCAAAAGTAACCTTTAAAATGGGGAGATCTGCACCCCGTCTAGCAAGCACATGCCAGTGAATCAGTCATTGGTCTTTCCTAGCTTGCTTAGAAGTGACATGGAGAGAGGAATTACAACTTCTTTCTTGTCTGTGGAGGGAGAGGTGACCCTGTTTTGCCTTTTTTTGTTTGTTTGTTTTATCTGCAAACGCAAATACCACTACCCTTCCACTGCCTCTGTGAAAGACCATCCTAAGAATCTGGTTGTGACTTGGACTTAGATACACAGACACAAATCTACTTGGGTGGGAAATGTGAGCTTCAAGCCACACTAGAGGGAAGCCAAGAGGGAAAACATCAGCAGAGCTTCAGCCAGAACTCTGAGAAGAGAGAGGCCAGCTGTTGTGGATATGAGCAGGAGTGTGAGACAGAGAACTGGAAGGCCACAGCGCAAAGGATAAATCAGTGAGGGGATCATTCCAAGCCAGCACACACTACTTGAGTTTGACTGATTCCTACAGTCAAACTGTAGAAACAGACAGCTGATTAGTGGGATGCAGCACTGCTGAGGAATGTCCCTATGCTAAACGCACGGGCAGAGCACATCTGCTGCGAGGAGGCATCTAACCAAGGTTTCTTTGGGTTCAGCTAGTGGGGGGAGGTTGGGAACTGCTCTTGCATAGGAATTCAGCCTAGTGGGGAAGACAAGACTGGGTTCAGCCTTCAAATGGCCAATTCTGGTCTAACTTTGTTTGGATTTCAGAGAGAAACATAGCTAACCCTATCCCTCCAAAATAAAATTTTTTAAAAAATATACTGTAAAAAATAACTGGTGGGGGGCCGGGAGTTTGGCCTAGTGGTAGAGTGCTTGCCTAGGATGCATGAAGACCCAGGTTCAATTCCTCGATACCATATACATAGAAAAAGGCCGGAAATGGTGCTGAGGCTCAAGTGGTAGAGCTCTAGCCTTGAGAAAGTCCAAGGACAGTGCTCAGGCCCTGAGCTCAAGCCCAGGACTGGCCAAAAAAAAAAAAAAACTGGTGGGGAGAGAGATCCACAAACTTCAGCAAGGAAGAAATAATGATTGGTAAGCTTTGTTTCTTCCTCTTCTTCTTCTTCTTCTTCTTCTTCTTCTTCTCCTCCTCCTCCTCCTCCTCCTCCTCCTCCTCCTTCTCCTCCTCCTCCTCCTTTCTTCAGTTGGTTGAGGGGCTTGAACACCTGGCCTGGATGCTGTCCCTGAACTACTGCTCTACAACTTTAAGCCACAGCTCCACTTCTGGATTTTGAGTAGTTAATTATATATAAAAGTCTCATGGAGTCTTTTCTGCTGGCCTGGTTTTGAACCACAATCCTCAGCTTCCTGAGTAGGTAGGATGACAGGTGAGAGCTTCCGACACCCAGTCATCATTATCTCTTACATCTTCAAGCCACACAGTTTCCTTCTCCTATCTTATACTTTTTTCCTTTACCATTCCCCTTCTATTTTAGATTTAATTTGCTTGAATGTCTATTTTGTTTTTCTTTTAACCTCATCAGGTGTGAAGTTAACATGCTCAATTATCTTTTCTTTACCTTTTTTTTTTGGCAAGTCCTGGGGCTTGAACTCAGGGCCTGTGCAGTGTCCTTGGGCTTTCCTCAAGGTTAGAGCTCTACTACGTGAGCCTCAGCACCACTTCTAGCTTTTTCTATGTATGTGGTACCAAGAAATCGAACCCAGGTCTCCATGCAGCTAGGCAAACACTCTACCACCAGGCCAAACTCTCAGCCCTCAATTATTTTTTGTTACACTTAAGTATCTTCTTTGTTTCGTTTTATTTTGGCAGCACTGGGATTTGAACTCAGGACCTTTTGAGGCCTAGGCAAGTAGTCTGCCACTTGAGCCATACCTCTTTAATTTATGTTTCAGCTGGGACCTCCTGCGTTATTCCAGGATCTACCCCAGACCACAATTCTCCTACTATTGTCTTGAACTTAGCTGGGAATACAGTAATGTTCCATCATTCACTCCTTCTTGTTTGAGATAAGGGTCTCAGTAACTTTTTGCCTGGGCTGACTTCTTTCCATTGTGATCCTCTCATCTCTGCCTGCTATGTAGCTGGATTATAGGCATTCACTGTAAGTGATAGCCATTACAGCAGATGCACAAATTACAATGTAGAAGCATAAGAAATGTGACAAAGCAAGGCAATATAACTCCTGTTAAAGCTCATAAATCCTCAACAAGATCTAAAAGTAATGCAAGGGTGGAAATGCAGGACAAAGAATTCAAAAGTCTAATTTTTAAAATGACCAATGACCTAAAAAAGTGCTTCAAACAGATAAATAAAATAAGGACATCAATCCAAGACTGAACAAGTAAGTCATCAATATAGATTAGAATTTCAGCAAGGAAACTGAGATCCTAAAATGTTAGAAATGAAAAATAAATGAAGTAGAAAATACACAAGAATGCATCCATTTAAAAAAAAACTAAAATAGCAGTAAAAAGATATTATGGATTGAAGAAAAGTTTGAGAGAGTATTACATCTGGATGACAGTAATCAACAATAAATATAATGAAACTATAAGAGAAAATGTTAATTTGTTGACAAAGGAATACTCATCAGAATTACATCATAACTCACAGTAGACACCATAAAACTCAGAAAAGTATGGTTTGGAATAATTTCAGGCCCTGGAGGTAAATAATTGGTGGTTATGATTACTATATGAAGCAAAGTTATCCTTTACAATTAGTGATGAAACAGATACCTTCCAAGATTAGTACAAACTAGATCAATTAATACTCACTAAGCCAGCATTAAAGAACATCCTTAAAGGAATTTTAGATACAGATGAGGAAAAAAGATAGTCATAATATGAGAGCTCAGGAAAAAATAAATGTCATGAGAGGAAAATGGTGAACAGGTAATAATTACTATTGAATCAAATATATTCAAATCAGAAAACCAGTGAATTCTTAAGGAAGAAAGGAAGAAATGGTACTCAAAATTACAAAGAATTAAAGATGCAGATTGAATGAGTGGTTTAAGAAACAGGGTCCAACTGTTGGTTATTTTCAAGAAACAAGCCTGTCTGGAAACACACACACACACACACACACACACACACACACACACAGTCTGAAAGTAAAAGGATACAAAATGATACACCAAAAAATGATACACCAAGCAAGTGGAAGCCAAAAGCAAGTAGGAATAGCTATATTCATATCTAATGAAGTGACTTCAAGACAAAATTAGTCCAAAGAGGTAAAGAAGTTCACCACATATTAATAATGTGAATGCTCCATTAAAAAGGTATAAGATAGATACGCATCCAACATTGATGTATGAAAGTTCATAAAACACTGCTGAAAGTAGACAGAGATCCTAGGATACAGTAATAATGTATGATTTCAATACCCCATATTAATCAAAGAGAGCTCATCCAGACGCCCCCCCAAAAAAAAATCAACAACGACACCTCAGAGTTAAAACTGTACCATAGGAAACATATCAGAATGCTTCCTCCAGCATCTATCCAGTGCCCTACTCTTCAGGAGCCATAGCTTTCTCCAAAATGGGTCAGACTTAGGGCCAGAAAGCAAGTCTTACCAAGCCCAAAAACTATAGACTGAATTTCTTGTGTCTTGTCAGATCATAATGAAATGAAACTAAAAATCCATTTTAAGAGATATTTACAGAAACTGTTCAAACACATGGAGATTGAACAATACACTTTTGAATGATCCATAGGTCAGTGAAGAAATCAAGAAGATTTTTTAATTACTAAAATCAAAATAAAATAATCCAATCATCTCCAAGTCAAAAAAACAAGAACAAGAAATGCCCATAATTAGTAAACAGAAACAGATAAAGATCATGAATAGACATCAATGGAATGGAGACTAAAAGAATATGAAGAATTAATATATCAAAGGCATATCATTTTATTCAGTTGATTTTTATTATCTTTAAATAGCTCTACAAAGGGGAATCAATACAACATGTCAGTTTATGAGTGCAATGGCTCTCTCTGATCAGTGTCACCTCTTCCTTCATGTTCTTCCTCATTTCCTCCATCTCCACCTATCACCTGAAGTTACCTAGCTCCAGTTTCACACATATACTCTGAGTACTATGACTGTATTGGCCCACCATTCCTCTTGCTATTTGTTTTTCCCCTCCCCTGATGTCCCACCTCCCCAAGAAAAAACATGTTTAAGCTTCCTGGCACTCATTCTGTTCAAATGTTCACTAATAGAAGTTACATAGTGAGAATCCACCATGCATTCACCATATTCCGTTTGATTGTGTATTTATACACATGACACTGTGTGTATTTTCAAACATGTTTATATTGTAGATTTAACATATATAAATACATAATGCCTATGAAGGAAGGAGGTAAAAGATCTCTACAAGGAAAATAACAGAACACTAAACAAAGAACTTGAGGAAGACATTATAAGGTGGAAAGACCACTCATGGTCATGGATGACAGAATTGATCACGTGAAAACTATATCTGAAGATTTAATGTAACCTTAGTCAATAGTCTTCATTTTTTAAAAAAATAGAAAAATAAATCCTAGAAGTCATATACAAACACACACACGCACACACACACACACACACACACACACACACACACACAGAGCATAAAAGTCAAAGCAATCCTGAGCAAAAAAAGACCAGTATTAGAAGTATTTGAAAATCTGATTTCAAATTATAGTATAGATCACAGTCACAAAAACAGGCTAGTCAGGCTGGGAGTCTGGCCTACTGGTAGAGTGCTTGCCTAGTCTGCACAAAGACCCAGGTTCAATGCCTCAGTACCACATACATAGAAAAGGCCAGAAGTGGTGCTGAGCTCAAGCCTTCAGGAAACCAAAGAACAGTACTAAGGCCCTGAGTTCAAGCCCCAGGACTGACAAAAAAAAAAAGACTGCTAGATGCATAAAATCAGACATGTAAATCAATGACACTGAATAGAAGGTCTAGAAATAAATCCACATAGGTACAAGCATCTGATTCTTGACAAAGGTTCAAAAATATATCTTTATGTATGTTTATATATAAATGTATATGTGTATATATGAGAAAAGACAAGCTCTTCTACAAATGGTGCAGGGAAAATATACAGAAGTTTAGAATTAGATTCCTTTTTCATGAAATGAACCAATATACTACCTAAAACTCTGAAAATACTAAAGGAGAATACAGGGCAAAGACTTCTAGATATAGTCATAGGTAACAACCTTCTCAAAAAGAGTGAAAATAAATGAAACAAGACAACCTACAGAATGATGGGGAAAAAAATTGCCAACTATTCCTCTAGAATACATGGAGGGTCCAAAAACCATAAACTGGAAAGACATCTTCCAAAGAAACCGCCAATAAGTTGTGACCAAAAAAAAAATGTTTAACAGCTATAGCTATCAGAACTATGAAACTACATTGAGATTCCATCTCATCCTGATCAGAATGTCCATCAACAAGAAAATAAAAAGAAATAGAAGTAAGGATGCAGGGATGAGAGGCAGTGAGGGAACCCTCCCTATACACTGTTGTCAGGAATGTAGATTAACCCAGCACCAACAGAAATACATACAGCAGATCCCTCCCATGTTTTTTTTTTAAATTGAACTGCCAGATATAACACAGTCTTGATTCCATAATAAAGAAAAACAAGTTAGCACAATGTAGAGATCCCAACACAGTTATGATGATTACAGCATTCTTCACAGTAACCAAGTTATGAGATCAGCCTTGGTGAATGGATACAGGGGAAAAAAAACGTACATATACATGCTGTGGAGTTTTAATAAAGTCTAGAAAAGAATGTGTGTAATTTGCAGTAAAGTAGTTGCAATTGGAGAGCTGCAAACCAAAGTGAGAGATTTTTCAAAGAAACCAATCTAACAACTCTAGAACCATGAGGAATACATCTCTACAGTTCTAAATATATTTTTGGTGTGTAAGCCACACAGTCTGTAGTTGTTTTGTTATGGCAGGTCCTGAAAATTAATATACTAGCATCATCGATAATTTTGAAGAAGGCTTCTTATTCCTTCCCTCAATTCCTCCATGGCCTCTAACCCCAGCATTCCATACTTTCTGAGATTTGCATGGATTTGTTTTTGGCTGTAAGCCAAACAATTATTTCTTTCACCTCCCTTATTTGACAAATGATAAAACTGGGCCTAGACATGCTAAATAACTAGGCCAATAGTACATGTTATTTGTGGTAGATGCAAGACTGTAGCCAGGCATCCAGACTTGTAATTCTACAAAAATTTCTATGCCTTCAGAAGACCCACAGATATTTAGTGAGCTGGTTATGCTATTATGCTTCTTTTTCTATTTGGCACATTTGCACTTTACTGAGATATTCAAATATCGAAACATTCAAACTAATGACTATGTTATAATGGAATATAAGCACCCTGAAAGAGAAGTAAAGAAGAAATTTGGAGTGGGGGGGGAGGGAAATGGGGACCAAGACATGAGAAAGGGTATCAATGTACGTGAATTAATGTACCTTCTATCTGGCAAATATAATGTAACCCTTCTATTAATTACAATTAAAAATATATGAAAAAAGAAGAAATTTGGAGACAGATGCCTTGGGAAACTTAGATCAGAACATAAATTTTGGTTATCTGATAATGATGGAACAACATAAACCATATCAAACCTCTCACATTAATAAGTGGAAAAAGAATCAAAATCCTCAAAACAATGATGGAGACAGAAAATACATGGCAGTGGTAGCTAAGGAGGGGAAACAATCATGCTGATTCCTAAATGCTGATTCTCAAGTCAGTGCAGAAGAGGAGGCCAGACATAATTCACTGGTCTCGCTGAATTGAGGAGTCCGAGTTCAGACTTAGAAGAGGCCAAGACAATTCAATCTTAGAGGAGAGAAAACCAGAAAGGAAGGTACTATAGGAAGAGTGCAAGCTCCACAGAGCTGAAGAGAAATGCCCTGACATGTACATGAACACCAAGCTAAAGAAAAGAACCACCAGGCAAGATTAAGTATAACAATTACTATAATTAATACAGGAGAAGCTACCACAAGAACAAAATTCATGTTCTCGTCAGCCAACCAAAAAAATAAATAAATAAACCTTCCTAACATACAGACATATTTAAGAGGAAAAGAATTTTAATTGCTAGATGCCAATGGCTCATACCTATAATCTTAGCTATTCGGGAAGCTGAGATCTGAAGATCATGGCTTAAAGCCAGCCTGACCAACACAGTATGAGAAACTCTTCCAGTTAATCACCAAAAATAAAAAATAGTGATACAAGACAGTGCAATGGGAACCAACTTTACCACTTGGGGAGAAAGGGGGAGGGAATATGGGGGAAAAAATGAGGGAGGGAATAACCATGTTTGACAAGAAACATACTATAGTACATATGTAACTATAACCCCTCTGTACATCACCTTGACAATAAAATTAAATTAAATTTTAAAATGTAACTTTTAAAAAAAAAACAGAAGTGGGTCTGTGGCCCAAGTAGTAGAGTTCAAACACTCTAGCACAAAGAAACAAAATAATAATACTGCATACGAAGATTATCACTTGTTTCATCCACTCACAGATAATTTCTTCCCTAAGTCTAATTGAGAGGCTTACCCAATACACTTGAAACAGAAGATTGGGGGGGGGGAATGCAAAACAAAAAACATGCTTCTTATTTCCAAGGGCCTTGCAATTTCAGACCAGATGCAACTAACCAGAACCATTGCAGTAAGGGAATATTTGGGAATAAGGCAGGATTCAAATAAGAGTTACAAGGCAGAGCAAATCTGATTTAAAAAAAAAAAGAGCCTTTGGACAAGTGAAATAATTTGTTTAAATATTTTTAGAATATCGAAATGGAAATTCATTTGCAGAGATGCAAAGCCCCCTGAGCTCTTCCTGGACTCATATGGACTAGTTTGTGTGCTCATGACTTTTCAGTCTGGAGAAAAACTGGAAATTCCACAGTCTCTTCTCACTGCAAGAGTCCTATCCCCCCACATGACTTTTCCCCTTTTTAACACCACAGAGACATTGAATTAACTTTCCTGCCACACGCAGCTGGCACCAAAGCAAACCAAGCTGTGAGGTGGCTGACCCAGAATTACTGATGAATGCTCAAAGTAAACACGCTTTCAGCCAATCTGGAATGGTGTACTTCTAAGAGCACCGAGAACTCTTAAACTTAATTAACTCATCAGGACAAACTGTCCATCCAATGGAAGTTTTTCAGTAATGAATATCAGACCGCAGATCTTCCTGCAGCTGA
Organism: Megascapheus bottae; assembly: GCF_031878675.1. Taxonomy (NCBI): domain Eukaryota; kingdom Metazoa; phylum Chordata; class Mammalia; order Rodentia; family Geomyidae; genus Megascapheus; species Megascapheus bottae. The sequence goes on along the minus strand of NC_143523.1, from coordinate 23,493,511 downwards.
GCTTGTTTATCATCCAGGGAGGCTGCTTCTGCATGGCTCATAGAGAGTTTCGAGATTTTTATTTTCACTGGCTTCTGGCTTCTTATATTTATATAAACAGGCCAAGAAAGAAAAACACACATAAGAGCAAGTTCAAATGGAAGATCCCACGTCCCCACCCCCCTCCAAAGGCAGAAACACCTACCTTTTTCCTTTCCCACATATCAAAGTGGACAACTGAAGAGAAAAAGGCCAAGTTTGGGAGAAGAAAGGGCTTCATTCAAAACATGAATTTCCTTAAGTGGTTTTGTCATTGTTTGGAAGTTTTAATAAAGTGCTCTCTACTGCAAAATGTGATGATTGCCTACTGTGACTTAAACCCTCCCCCACAAAAAATGACTTCAGACCCAAGCAAAGACTCCAGCCTGCCCTACGGAAACTGAATCTCATGAATGAACTCACTTGACTCTATGTCATAGATAATCAGTGCTCTGTAGAACAAGGTTTTGTTTTTTTTTGTTTATCAGTTTCTTTTTGTGAAGATCTCCTGAGTGGGCTCTGACCATGGCTGTAAGGGAAGCAGAGCATCTATGTGGATCCTTTTTGAAACAGAGCTAAACCCTTTGCAAGATCCTAGACGGTCTTGTTCCAGGGGAGTTCAAGAACCACTTACCGGCCAGTGTCAGAAGTAGACAGAGTACCTCCAGTCCTGTGAGAACTAACCTGGGTAGACAATTTGGTTACCTTTAAGAAATAACCCCAGTAGAGGTAGGCTAGCTTTTGGAAGTATAGAGTCATTTGTATCACTGATCATGTGATGGGTCAACTACATAGTGACTCATCTATAAACAAGCTCTCCTTTATGAAATGCCCACAGCACATGGGACATGGGGCTGGCACTTTACATTGACAGGATGTCATCCTACTATAACACAATGAGGTACTGTGGATCAATCTTTCAAAGCAGAGAGGCTGGCTTCAGACAATCTCATTGTTCTACCTCACCACTTATAAAGCTGGGGGAATCTGAAGACTTAGATAACTACAGCAATCCACCTCTATAAAGAAAATGAGAGCATTTACTGCCCAGCATTTCTGTGAGTGTGAAATTAACTCATAAAGGTTAGCTGTTTTTCATTTCTGCCTTACAGATTTAAAAATAAAAACTAAAACTAAACTAAAGCCTCGCAAGATTAACTGACCTGTCTGAGGAGTTTGATACAAGTCATTGTGACTCCAAAGCTAATGTCCTTAATCATTATACCACCTTAACCCCCAAATTCTCAGATCCAAGGGTCCCATGAAATTATATTAAAATCTCCTTTTTTTTTTGCCAGTCCTGGGCTTGAGCTCAGGGCCTGAGCAATGTCCTTGGACTTTCTCAAGGCTAGAGCTTTACCACTGGAGCCTCAGCACCACTTCTGGCTTTTTTCTATGTATGTGGTACCGAGGAATCGAACCCAGGTCTTCATGCATGCTAGGCAAGCACTTTACCCACTAGGCCAAACTCCCGGCCCTAGTAAAATCTCCTTAAAGAAACCTATTTCACTTGTTTTGACTCAGTATTTCAGACACAGTTGGCAATGCCATAGATATTCGGGACTGCAAAATCATCCTTGGCTTAAAAAAAAGAAAAAGGTCAACCCCTCACAAATAATATATAACATTAGCAAATATGACATCACCATTGCTGATAATCCTAGGTTAATTGTATCTTATGTAATTACATTTTCTTTACTGTATAAATGCAATGTTTTACCAGGGTTGTATTAAACCTAATAAAACAGTTTGTTAAACTGAAGTTTTAAAAGAAAATACAGGCCCAGAAAAAAAATTACTTGGCCAAAACATGTGAGACAGTAACATGCTGCTACCACACCCAGCTTTTCCTATCGAGAAACGATCTTGTGAACTTTTTTTTTTTTTTGGCCCTGACTGATGTGGAAACCATGATTCTCTATGTTAAACTCCTCTGAAGCCAGTGTACCAGCCATGCGTGATCATACCTACCTGTTGACTGAGATGGGGGTCTGGTAAACATTTGAGGGGACAGTGTAGAGGCTGAGTTGGCTTTGAGTCATAATCCTCCCAATATCTACTTCCTGAGAAGCTAGGATTACAGGAACGAGCCCAGCAGCACCCACATAGCACCTTTTAATCAGACTAGTCCTCCTTTTGTTGCTAGAACTGGTCCATTCTAATCAGACTGTGTATTACTAAGTCTGTCCCTGCTTGGTCCCCAGGAACATGAAACAATTGAAATAGTATAACTTCGAGCCAACACAATCCGAAAGATCAATAAATGTAGATCAGAAATTCCCATGAGAGAAGTGTTTATCTGGCTGACTTAGAATGCAGATCTGCCACAATTATTAGATCATCACTAAGATGAAACATAAAATCACAAAATTCCACTAAAAGTGCCTTACATGGGGAAATACAGACACAAGCAACCCCCATTCCTCCATCCAGGCAGGCATAGCCTGCCTACAAATGCATAGAGGTATCAAGACAACAGAGACAGGGGTTTCATTGTTGCTATTTTCGATGTTTGCTTTTGCTGCTGTGGTTGTCTTTTTTTTGGGGGGGGGCAAAAGAAGGGCAGAGAAAAGGAAGAAGTCATATTGTTAGATATGCACTATATAAACAATGAGCTATGCAACTTGTGGGCAAGGGTGGCAGGGAGAAAATGAGGGATAGAAAAGGAAGAGGGAACAAGAAGCACTACACTCATTTCCTGATTTATGGAATTGTAACCCCTTTGTACAACTCCTTAACAGTAAGATATAATATATATACATATATATATATGAACATGACTCTGCATGACTTTCCTACCCCAAAACTATGCTCATGTTTCCAGGTTAAAGATGACACTCTATTTTACATCTAATACACAGCTTCTCTTCTTAGAGCTCCTTCTAAGCAGTGTTACCCATCTGCAAATGGCCAACTGCCTCTTCTCCAACTCCCAGGAGAGCATCCTACAAACTTTAATAAGGTCTAGGAGGAAGAATACTAAACATAGCAAGAAGCACCAAGTTCAAGTTTTGCTTCGTGCAAATTAATAGCTGTGGGAACTTGGGTAAGCCATCTGATTTCCACATGGGGTTCTTGTTCATTGAAATAATAAGAAAATTAAATGATGCATAGCTTTGTATCAATGAATGCATCCAGCCCCAGAGTAAGAAATATTCCAAAAATTGCATCTGTACTGAATATGTACTTTTTCCTCTTGCCATAACTTCCTAAATAAGTACAGTGTGACAACTATTTATGCTACACTTATATTGTATTTGGGATTGCCAGTAATCTAGAGATGAGGCTGACATATAAGGAAAGATGTGCTCAGGTTCTTGACAAAGACAACATTTTCTATAAGGAACCTGAGCACCTGAAGATTCTGGTACCTGCCTGAAGCTCTTCAATCAATCCTCTATGGATAGGGAGGGAGGACTATGTATAAAACAAAGTTCCACATAAATGTAAAACAAAATGCTAAAGGGAAACGTGAATTTGATGAAAGTAAAGAAGATATACCCTTTCCTTAAGATTCAGGACTACCTGAGCTTAACACTACTGAACTGTACATCTAAAAATGGTCTTATGGTAAATTTTTCCCAAGCTAACAATAATTCATAGTAATGAGTGAAATATCTTCTAAGACTAATAAAAAAAACAGTCAAAACAACAACAAAGACTGGTGCCCAATCATGTCAACCATTTCATATCTCACAACTCACTTGTTTCTTTCATTACGTTGTTTGCAGAATTTTTTTGATTTGGCACAGTCCCATCTGTCTGTTTCTACTTTGGTTACCTGTGCTTTCAGTGTCATAACTAAGAAGTCAGTGCCAAAATAAATGTCATGCAGATTTTACCCTGTGTTTTCTTCTAACAGCTATACAGAATAAGGTCTTAGATTCAAATATCTCATCCATTGAGCAGATTTTTCTATATTTTTATGATAAGGATCAAACTCCATTTTTTGTGTATGTGTGGACATCTAGTTTTTCCAATAGTCAATTAGACTATTATTTCCTTCTTATATACATTTATCACGTTTATCAAAGATCAGATGACCATACATGCATGACCTTACTTCTGGTCTCTAAATTCTGTCTGTCTTATTTTGGTATCATATTGTAATTCTTCTATGTGAGTGTGTGTGTGTGTGTGTGTGTGTGTGTGTGTGTGTGTGTGTGTGTGTGTGTGCTGGTCTTGGGAATTGAACTCAAGGCCTAGACACTGTCCCTGAGCTTTTGTGCTCTAGGCTAGCACTCTACTACTTGCGCCATAGCTTCACTTCTAGCTAATTTTGGTGTTTAATTGGAGATCAGAGTCACACAATTTTTCCTGGCCTTGAACCTTGCTCCTCAGAATTCCAACTCTTGAGTAGCTAGGATTAGAGGTGTGAGCCACTGTAAATTTGTAATGTAAACAGTGTGGTCTTTACAGATAATCTACACAGATGCTCTCATATACTTCAAATCATTTCTAGATTACCTATGATATCCAATACAATGTAAATAATATGCAAATAGTTGTTATGCTGTATGGTCTAGTGAAAAAGAAAGAGAAATGTCTGTACATGTTCAGGACAGATGCAAACTTTTTGAGAATTTTTCCTCCATGCTTGGTTGAGTTCACAGATGCACAACTCACAGATATGATATTGACAATGAATTTTTTTAACTCAGAAAAGGAAACAAAGACTAATATGATAAAAATAAAAATTGACTACATTCTTTTTTATAGGAATATTTCATACCTCAGTCAAGATTTCCACTTATTTCCAGAATCTTTCCAACTTCCAATGAACCACATGACAGTGTCCTCCAGGTAGAAAGTCATTGGCTGGCCGAGGTCATCAAAGCCTTCTTGCTCATTTCTGTACCTTAACCACAGCCTCTCTATACTCATAAAGGAGACTGAATTACTGCACAGCAAACCAAATGGGGATAAAAGGTAATCCACTGCCAGGCCGGGAACAGAAACCAGGAATTCTGACCCCTACTCATCATAGCCAGCTTCTAAGAGTTGTCCCATTTAGCTTCTGTCTGTTTCTGGTATTTTTCTTGTGTTTTTGTCTCTTCTAAATAAACAGTCGAAGAACACAAGCACAATCTGTGAACTCCTTTACAGGCAAACTGTGCTTCCTCAAGAAATCCTATCACAAGAGAATGTTGACAGTAGGCTTGTAGATTCTCCGTAAGTGGGCTACTAGGGGCCCACATTCCAGCAGACCAGGGTCCAGCCCTGTCCCAGTAGATGCTGACAATGGAATCCACTCAGGCTTCAAACTAACCGTGTGGACCAAGGTGCCAAGCCAGCCCCTATAGTTCCACCACCAGACCAGCACCACATACCAAGCTCCATGCTGTCCCCAGTGGATCCAACCACCAAGACAGCATAACACTCCTATTTTTTTACACACCTAACTGGCCCCTCTGGAATCAGGCTCCAGGCTTCTCTTAGCAATGTGTGTGTCCACCATCAGAGACAATGAATACATGAGTACATCAAGCATTGATAGATATGGAGTGAAAAATAGTAGTAGGAGACTTCCATGTCACACCTAAACAATATTATAAACCAAACAGACCTAACAACCAGAATCTTCCATGCAACAGTAGCAAAATACAAATTCTTCCTGCATGCAGGCAGATCATCCTCCAAGATACATCATATGGTAAGTTATAAAATAAGTCTTTAACAAATTTAATATTTAAACAACATCATATATCTTTTTGACCACAAATATTAGAAATCAGCATTAGGAGGATTTGGGGAAAATGCAAAACTGCATAGACATTAAACATCAGCTGAATAAGAAAGATTGCAAGGAACCCAATATTATAGCTCATGGAATTAAGAAACAAAGAACAAACTGAGATCAAAGTTAGTGAGAGAAGGGAAATAATAAAACTACAACAGAAATAAATGAAGTAGAGAGTAGAAAAAGCAATAAAAATGATCAATGAACCTAAGAGGTGCATCTTGAAAGTTAGTAATGCTTTAGCTGAATAGAGAAAAAGAAGATTCAAAATTACAAATGAAGGAGGAAAACAACTATAATTTATAACACAGAAACACAAAATCCTGAGTGACTAGTACTAGGAGAAGTTATACATGAACAAATTAGATAATCCAGAAGAAATCAATAAACTCCCAAGCACAAATAATATACTAATTTTGAATCATTACGAAATAATCTCTGAGGGCTGGGAGCATGGCTGAGGGGTAGAGTGCTTGCCTAGCGCACAGGAAGCCCTGGGTTGGATTCCTCAGTACCACATACACAGAAAAAGCCAGAAGTGGCACTGTAACTCAAATGGCAGAGCGCTAGCCTTGAACAAAAAGTGTCCCAGGACAATGCACAGGCCTTAAGTTCAAAGCCCAGGACTTGCAAAGGAGGAAAAGAGGAGGAGGAGGAAGAAGAGGAAGAGGAGGAGGAGGAGAGGGGCGGGGCAGAGAGAGAGAAAGAGAGAGGGGCAGAGAGAGAGGCAGAGAGAAAGAAAGAATCTGAGGCTGGCACCAGTGACTTTTGCTTGTCATCCTAGCTATTCAGGATGCTGAGATCTGAAGATTGCAGTTTGAAGCCAGCAGAAAAGTCCTCACGAGACTCATCTCCAGTTAACTGCTCAAAATCCAGAAGTGGCACCGTGGCTCAAGTGGTAGAGTGCTAGGTTTGAGTATAAAGAGGCTTAGGGACAGGCCTCTAGTTCAAGCCCCACAACTGTTTAAAAAAAAAAGAAAGGAAGGAAGGAAGGAAGGAAGGAAGGAAGGAAGGAAGGAAGGAAGGAAGGAAGGAAGAAAGAAAGAATCTGAGTTCAAGCTTCACACTGACAAAAAGGAAAGAAATAATCTGAGCAGATTTATACCCTCACTAACAACAAAAAAAAACCTATCTCATCAAAGAAAAGCCCTATATCCAAATGCCTTCACTGGTGAGTCCTATTTGACCATTTAAGAAACAAATGCCAATCCTGCATAGCCTCCTTTTGTACTATCCCAACCACTTTGGGGGGACCTGAACACCCCCCCTCCCCCGGCAATAGAGTCACCAGCACTCAGTGAACCAAGCTAGGAGTCATCTTTGAAGCAGCTTAGCTACCACTCCCCATGGGATGGAGCTTTTAAAGGTAAACACCACACATCAGTGATCATAGCTACACACAGGTGATCATCATCGTATGATGCCACCTTATGATGCCCACAGTCAGTAACCACAAAGATGAAACCACAGGCAGGTGGTTGTAACCACACACAGGTTAAACATTTTTACAAAAACCAAAACAGAGTTCGGCAGCTACGTTTAACAGGTTGTTACACTCTTAAAAAAAAAAAAAGAAAGAAAGAAAGCAGAAGAAAATCTCTCCAAACACATATTACCCTGATAGCAATTCAGAATTACCCTAGTACCAATACCAAGAAAAGATGCTACTAGAAAAGAATGATATAGATCATAAACAAGGATACAAAAGCCCTCAACCAAGGGAAAGAGCAATGTACCAAAAAGCCTTCATTCTATTCATGAGCTGAAAGAACTAAAAACATTTCTTTAGAGAGAAATATACAGTATGTGTCAAAATAAGAATGAGTATTTATTCTCTATCTTAAAAATGAGACTTTTAAAGAAAGTCTAAAAGGCAGAAGAGAAAAAGGTGCCACTGGAGTAGAAGTTTTAGATCTTTACACTTTTTCAGTAAGAAAGAAAAGAAATTTCCCTTCAGAAGTCTTTGGAGGCATGACTCAAAAGTGGCGCACCAATCTAGCAAGTACAAGGCTCTGAGTTTAAACTCCAGTACCACCAAAAAAAAAAAAAATCATGCAATAGTCACCTAGATCTTACCTTACTCAGTGTCACTGGCAAAAGCCAAAATCTGAGGCTTAGAATGCTGGTGTTCTTCCCTGGGCATTTATGCTCCGAATTCGCTTGTTTGGTTATGATTGCTATTTTTATTTGTTTGTTGTATATGTATGCATGTGTGTGTTAGAAAAGAGCAATGTAAAGTGAGAGGAGGCAGCGAGTCATGAGTAATGGAGATATGCAAAGTGAACTTAAAGTGGAGGAGGAGATCCTCAGACTATCTGGGAGGAAAAAAATACTGTAATTAAACTTCCTGATTCCCAGGTGACCTCAGCCCTGTAGATGGGACATAGGGAAAGGAACGACCCATAGGCACTGCTATAAGTACTCACCTTGGAGACAACCGGTTTGTAATCTATCGAAATGGTCTCCATAACAGGTTACTTAAGCTTGCAGCCACACACTAAAAGCAGGATAAATGCCTAGCATCTCTGCTGGCCATTTTGTTTTTGTCATTCTAGGCCATTCTCTCCATAGTCACTTTGCCAGAAAACACAGTGATATAATCTCAGTGACAAGATTTATATGATTTCAGTGACAAGATTCTGAAACGACCTGAAAGGAACAGAGATCACCTCCAAATAAAAATAATTACCTCTAGTAACTAGGCTGCACCAAGAACCCTAGGGAGCCTCTTAGGGGAGCCAGATTGCGCCCTCAAGGGAAGACAGGTAAAAACAACTTCCCCAGAGCCAGAGGGAACCAGAAGAAATAATGACCAACTACCTCACAGCTGTAACTGGGTCTCCTGATGCATACATTTGCCCTACCTCTAATTCCCCTTCTAGTTAAACCTAACACTCATTTCTATACCTCATAGACAGATGAAAAACAAAAGTGAGAACCTCATATGACATCCTGCCTTAAAATAAATTTCCCTTTTCTGCTACATCTTTTCCTAATAAGTTTTCCTGCTACTTTCACTGTGCTCTCGTCTTACCTGAATTCTCTGTCATGGAATGCAAGTACAGAAGTAACACAGGAAAGTGTTAGGAACTAAGTATTGGAGCTAAGCTTCAGGGTTTGAGGGTTGGGGGGGGCGGGGAATAATAATATCCTGACTCTGCTATTTATCCTTCCTATAGATGAGAAATTTATCCTTGCTGAGCCCCAATTTCTTCTTCTGCGACATGGAAATAACAATAGGCACCATGAAATTATATGAAACATCATCACAACTTTTAAACATAGTAGGCTTGGTAGTTCATACCTGTAATCCCAGAAATTCCCAGAGGCTGAAGGGGGAAGAGCATGAGTTTGAGGCCAACTTGGATCACAAATAAAGTTCTAGGCCAAGCTAAGCTATACAGCAAGACTCTGTCTCCAACAAAAGAAAAAAGAAGGTGTTTCACAAGAAATGAACAATGTGAAAAACCAGTCCTCACAGTGTGAAGAAAATGATACAAATCATATACCTAATAAGGGTCTGCACTCCCCAAATAGATATAGTCTTATTTTCTTTTTATTCCTGAATTCTAACCATTTAAAATGGTTAAATTTTACAAGATTTGTTTGGATAGTTCCCCAAAGAAGACATACCAATAGCCAAAAAGCACAAGCATGATACTTAATATCGTTACCCACAATGAGCTAACCTTTCACAAGCATTAAAAGAGCTAGAATCAAAAAGACAAAATAGGAGCCAGAAGTTCTGCCTAGTGGTAGAGTGCTTGCCTAGCATGTAGGAAGACCCAGGTTCGACTCCTTGGTACCACATTCATAGAAAAAGCTGGAAATGATGCTGTGGCTCTTTGATTATCAATACAGACCATCCTGAGGTGTCTCGGACAAATCACTTAATCCATAGGTTCTTATCCTGGTTGGCATGTTTGAACCACCTGGGGAAATTGCTTTATGTCGAAATTGCAGCCTGGAGATTTGTTCCTTTGGCCTAAGACTCAGTAATTTTTTTTTATTAACACTGAGTTTTTACAGCATATTTCAAATGTCATGTTCTACAAATAAGTATTCAAGAAAAAAAATCTCTATATGCAATCACTGGCACATAAACTTAAGAACATAATTAAAATTAAGCTGAGTAAGACTCAATAATTTTAAAAGTTCCCTTAGCTAATTCTAGTGGATAATCAGAAATGGAACCAGTGATTAACCTGTCTAAGCTTCCATCACCTGAGACAATTCAGAATATCTGCTTCAAGGAAGTATGAAAACCAAATCCGATCACTTTCACATAGGCTCTTGGTCTATCTAGTACCTGGGGCATTTCAATGCTCATTAAGGGGTCATAGTTATTATCAGACTGGAAACTTAGCAATAAACACGGCAGAGATGAACAGCTCAGGCTCCAGCTGCATGCTAGGAGCTCACACCTGTAATCCTCACTACTAGGGATCCCGGCTGAGATCTGAGGAATCACGGTTCAAAGCCAACTCAGGCAAAATAAAAGTCCTTGTGAAAATCTTATCTCCAATTAACCACTCAAAAAAGCCAGAAATGGGGCCGTGGCTCCAAGTGGTGGAGTACTAGTCTTGAGCACACAAGCTCAGGGACAGTGCCCAGGCCCTGAGTTCAAGCCCCACGTCCGACCCAAAAAAGCAAGCCACCGGCTCAGATCGTGTAGCCCTATTACTACAAGTAGGTACCTGCCACAATTAAAGAACACATTATCCCCAAAGACAAGGTTGATTGCAGCTTCAAGGCAGCTCAATGTCAAGAATGGAGCAAACCACCTCTGCCAGGTGTCAGAAAGGCCAGCACCTATTCTGGGAATTTACGGATGGAAATAGTGACGGGAAGAATCTTTCAGCAGTCCTGTAACACAGGAAATCCCTCTTACCACACCTTCCTGATTTATACTGGTTCTTGATCCACACCACATCTGTCCTCAAGTCTCTCTGCCCCTTCCCAGCACCCCCCCCCACACTCACCCCCCAAGTTTTCAATGGGTCTGTTCCGCCTTTAGGTGATGAAAACTTAAAACCTGTGCTTATAACTTCTATGAGAAATTTCATTTAGAAAGCTTTCTAAACTTCAACTTCATTGTCATGAGGAAAACAGAAGAAAACAAAAGACTTCAGTCATCCTCTAACACAAAAACCACTGGCGAAGACATTTAATAAGTGTAAGTTTTCGGCTGGAAGTTGTTGGAAATCCTGACCTTTGGACGGCAGTGCCATTCATTTGCTTCTGCAAATGTTCTATGAAACAATAGCATTTATTTTTCCAGTGGTTTTGGGTTACGTGTTTGGTTTCACCTGTGGATTTTAACTTGGCCCTGCCTGGCCTGTCATTCCTTTTGAATTCACATCACATTGGATTTGCTTTAAGTTCACTCTTCCAACCAAAGGGGATTCATAATGGCCAGACGAATAAGCCCACAATCTGATTTTCCAACAATTACCAGAAAAGAAACACCCTGAGAAGAGCATACCTATCAGACCACTGAGAGATATGCAAAGATTTATCTCAGTGGTGACTACATGCATTTTGAGGTGTGCATGGTTTAGTAACCGTGTCACCAGTAAGTTCTATTTCCACCTCTCTGCCTCCTCATTATGGGCCTCGGGTGGAGCAAATGAAATAGATACCTCTTCCCTTTCACAGCGTACATTGTGATAGCTAATGAATGTCTACCTTTAAAGGTCTTTTCAGTTCTTTGTTGAAAGTCTCAGTGATAGCGGCATCCCACAGACTCCTCTCAAAATCCCTCTGTCCAGTACTCTCGACTAATTGTAACCTCACCATGGACTTGGGGGTCCATTTGAAGGGATTCTGTGATTTACATCGTAAGCCTCCAAGAACTGCATTCTGCAGCTTCTTTAAAAGTTTGCCAGTGAAGAACAATTCAAAACCATGGAACCATCTAGGATTAAACGTAACCCAGCACCCCTTAGTCAAAACCTATGAACCAGTGTAGCCCCCTATGTCAGTAGAGGGTTGAGCTTTCGTTGGCACACTTCATTTACAGATGTCAGGCTTAGCTGGGCGCCAGTGGCTCACGCCTGTAATCCTAAATACTCAGGACGCTGAGATCTGAGGATCATAGTAAAAACTCGGCCCAGGCAAAAATGTCTGAGACCCTTATCTCTTAACTAACTAGAAGTGGAGGTGTGGCTCAAAAGATAGAGAACAGTATTTTTGAGTGGGGCGTAGGGTTCTGAGTTCAAGCCCTATTCATTGGCACAAAAACAAGAGTGCCAGACTAGTAGTTCTGAGTCCTTATCCTACCACATACACACACACAAACACACCCTTGGTCATATTCCATGAGTCTGTTTTCTCACAAAATGGAGAAGCCTACATAAAATAAGACTACTGCACATAACTATTATAAGGATCCAATGAGTTTTTAATCATCTTTGAAAGAATGATACCAAGATAAAGTGCAACTATTTCTTTCCTTGACTGATCAGTAAGCTATTCAAAAATGGCTATCTTTTTATGGAAACAAGAGGTTTATCTTGTGTGATTGTTGTTCTTAATGGACTGTTATTTCTCTTCTCTCTTTTTTTTGTCCTTATGGTTAATCTCATATTATTACTGTGTCTGACTTTGTTTCCTGGTATATTGTATATTCATTTATTTGTTTATTTGAAATATGAAAGGGAAGGGGGGAAAACAAGATGATTGGGAAGGGGTGGGGAGAGGGAAATGGGGACAAAACCACGAGAGCGGGCATCAATGTGTGAAAAGTAATGCACCGACTGCCTGACAAATGTAACTGTAACCCCTCTAAACATTATCCCAACAATAAAAAAAAAAAACTAAAAAGAATGGCTATCTTTTGCCTTTGTTAGTCTATTATTTTCACTAAGCCTTATGCCAGGTCTTTATAAATCTCTTCTCAGACTGTCTAGTATTTGAATTCATAGAGCAGCTTCGAGGAGACAAGCAATTCAGAAGGGGCATCAAGAAGTACTCAGATGGCATTTTCTTCACATCACAACTTTGTACTGTTTGAACAAAGAGTCAAAACTTTTGTAGTGTCACTTTCTGTCTATATCCAAAACTTTGTTTAGGAAAAAGAAACTATATACTTTGATGCATGATTAGTTAGGGATTAGTTTTACTGTAACCATTTTCCTGACATTTAAGATGATTATGAGTGTGTTTGAAAAGAAAAGGAAAGGAAAGAAAAGAAAAGATGTTGGGGGGAAAAAGCAATTTAGATCAGGTTTTAACATGGAGAGAGAAATACAAGACTTCAACACTGCTTTATTAGAAATTATAAACAAACAGCAAACAGATAAGTTCTCATAAACAAACAGTGAAAGAGAATAGTTATTACAGCCCATCTGCATTCAGAATACTTTTAGCCACTGAAAAACAGATCTGAGCATCATACCCATAAACTGATGTGCTGGACTGAAACCCCTTTGTACAACTACTTAAAGATAATTTTAAAATAATTTTTAAAGGGCTGGGAGTTTGGCCTAGTGCTAGAGTGCTTGCCTAGCATGCACAAAGACCGGGGTTCCATTCCTTGATACCACATACATAGAAAAAAGCCAGAAATGGTGCTGAGGCTCAAGTAGTAGAGCTCTAGCCTTGAGAAAGCTCAAGGACAGTGCTTAAGCCCTGAGTTCAAGCCCAGGACTGGCAAAATAATAATAATAATAATAATAATAATTTGAAAATAAAATAGAAAATATATTAGAAAACATTGGGAGGGAAATTAAAGCATTTTTTAAAAGAAAAGAAAACCACATCAAAATTTCCAACTAAAAGGTTTTTCTCAGTAAATACACAATAGGCTACTACTAATATGTTTACAATTTTATATACATCTGTTTGCATAGTAAAAAGTCAGGAAAGACCAGAAGTCACATGATAAAAAGTGATTATAGGCATTCATGGCTCATGGTTTGTAGCCCTACCTAGCTACTCAGGAAGCTGAGATCTGAGGATCATTATTCAAAGTCAGACTGGCCAGAAAAGACCATGAGACTCTGATCTCCAATTAACCACCAAAATAAGCTGGAAATAGAGGTGTGGCTCAAGTGGTAGAGCAGTAGCCTTGAGTAAAAAAGCTCAGGGACAGTGCCTAGGACCTGAGTTAAAGCCCCAGGTCTGATCTGAGGTGATCTGCAACTCACAGAATATTATAATCAGACACTATATATAGCCCTCAGAGTCAGTATTCTTCTTTTCACAGCATAGGTAAGTTTCAAGAAAATTAACAACTCACCTGACAGCATTCAATTATTACAAGAACTGAGATGAGGACTGAAGTCTCCTTGTGAAGCACATAGCAAGATGTAAGCCTACAGGTTTAATAACTGATAACAGCTTCAGAGGCCTGTGCTAATTTGCTTAACTGCTCTGTGCCTTAATTTCCCCACCTGACAAATGAAATAAGTAAGACTTACCTCAAAGTGTGCATAAATGAATTAGATGTGTTAATGCATGTAAATTGTTTAAAAGAGACTTGGCACATAAGTTCTCAATAATAGTAGCAGGTAATATAATTATGATATCTATTCTTTCCTTGATATTTTAGAAATAATTGCCTAAATCTTAGTAGTTATCTTTTTCCAGCTTCCAACCTCACTTTCCATCCTTAGAGACAAAGATTAGTCTGATTAATGTGGAAAGAGTATACTGTAGAACAATTAGAAATTATATACAGAATATGTAAGACCAAAGCTCTTTGAAAATACAGTTTATGGTTTCTTCCTCTTCGTGGCCTCAGTATCTAGCACAATCCTGGCATAAATCATTAATAATTAAAAATTATTTACTGTTTTTATTGTACTAAAGTTTAAAACAAATTGATGGAATTTAATCTGATTCAATGAGATCATGAAAGCCAAAGGATAAAAAGAGTCTAACAAACTTGCACAAGGAATTTACACCATGAATGGCACTGTTTACTACTCTGGAAATGTGTACTTTGCCTGAATTACCATTTACTCATTCTCATATCCAGTTTCTCCATTGTCCCTCTCTATCCCTCCCATCCCCCTACCTCTCTTGGTCACACAAGGACACACACACACACACACACTGCTCACAGTTCCAATCCATTAAGACAGCTGAAAAGTTGATAGAGACATGAAAAAGCATTGAGAGTAAAATTGATGAAGAATTCTCAGAAGAGGTTCCTGGTTCCCTGAGCCCACACCATGAGACTGGTAGACCAAATAGGACCAGAAAATTGGGGAAGAAATAGTTTTTTTCTTTTGCTTTTCCTTTAAGGTCACCATCTCTCAGGATTTAGGAAAATTCAAATGAGAAATTTATGCTCAGTTTGTGTTTTACAGGAAATGTGATAAATTACCTACATTTCCCAAGACCAAATACTAAATTATACAAATGGGGCCATCACTGATACATTTATATACTGGCTTGTCTGATGCACCGAAATTCATTAAGCCACCTTCACAAGCAACCAGCCAGTGTTTCCTGGTCTCTACCACTTCCAGCATATGTACAAGCCCACAATAACTAGTTGTGAGAAAATAAGATGATAACTAAGTCTTTATAAAATGCCAGTCAGATTTGCAGAAGCACAGCAACCTACAGCTTGCATTCAGAACAAAGGAACCCCTGACATTACAGAAACACAAAACAAAAGCAAACAGACATATATAAAACATCTGGCAATTACCCTCAAATATGACATTATGTTGTATTAAATCCCCCCTCACAAAGTTACGGGCAAACTGCAAAATGCCATGATGAAGTTGGAGTGGAAATTTTCCTTACATTTAAACATCTGCTTGGAGGTGATATTGCTAAAGTGGGCTCTCCAAAAAAAATAGAAGTACATGATTTAATAATGATATTTGGACCTTATCCCCCTTTCTGTCTCAGTGTCAAATGCAGCAGACCATACATGTGATCACAGATACTCTCAGGACACTGAAACTGGGTGATCACAAGTTCAAGTGCAGCCTGGAAGCTTTGTGAGAACCTGTCTCAAAATATAATTTTAAGGGGTCTGGAAAACCTATCTCTGTGGTAGAATACTTGCCTAGTTTGTGTGAAGCCCTGGGTTCAATCCTTTATACTAAAGGGGGGAAAATCCAAATGCGTAGAATCTGATACCGTCTAATGAGTGAATGAACCAAATAGGATAAAACACTAAGCTCTTGTTTGTGCTACAAGGGTACATGAGAACGATCAAGTAAATTTTAAAAAATCTTTTATGATTTATAAGTCTTGCATTTTAAGAATCTAATTAATAATTCTGTTCTAAATTATGTGCCTTTTAACTATGTTTCATACCTTAAACTTTATTAAAGTGCAGCTACTATAAGACAGTTTAACTAGTGGACATGAACAGGAGAAGGGAGATGGGGAAGGATAAGTGCCATTGAAAACCCACTGTGAAAATGTGTCCTAGAGCGGAGGATGTAGCGCAGTGGTAAAGCTAGCCCAGAATGAGCCAAAGACCTGGATTCCATCTCATCCCATGAAAGGAAGGAAGGAAAAGAAGAAGAAAGGAAGGGAGGGAGGGAGAAAGAGAGGGAGGGAGGGAGAGAGGGAGGGGTGGGGAGGGAAGGAAGAAAGGAAAGAGGAAGGAGGAGAGGGGAAAGGGGGGAGGGGATGGAAGGGGAGGGAAGGGAAGGGGAGGGGAGGGAAGGGGAGGGGAGGGAAGGGGAGGGGATAAAAGAAGTGTCCTTCCCTCCTTCTTTTTTCCTTTAGGACCAACTATATGCTACTCTACCTAAAATGCAAGATTTCTCATTGGATCTTGACTTAATTAACTAAACTTTTCCATACACACATATACATTTTTCTTTTTTACTATATATTTTAGAGCTAACAAAAATATATTCAAAAATCTTAAAGCCCAGTTTAGACATAGTTTTAACTAATATGAATTTTGATAATAGATGATATACAAACATTTCTAAATTAACAAACATGAACAGTGGTTCTGCAAGAAAAATCTGACATATACCTAATATGAACTAAGTTCATCCCTAACAGGCATTTTCTATGCAGTCCCACTGACCTCTTCACTGCCAAAAACATGCTAGGTTTTGTTCTGGGCCCTTTCTCTTGAATTGAATGTCCTCTCTTCCAATCTCTTCCTCTCTAAAATCTACCCAACTTTCATAGGCCTACCCTAACTCCTTCCTAGCTCTAGCCAGCTCTTGTCTCTACAGAAAAACTGTTTTTTTTCTATTTGGATCCTCCTTTCTACATTGTCTTTGTGTTACTCTTCACAAACAGAGAGAATATGTGGATATATGCTAAAAAAATCCCAGTTATTACTTAATAAATATTACAGTGAGCAACGCTTTGAAGCTATACAAATAGCCTTCTTGGCTGTAGTTTCACCTGTTCATTTCAATAATATTTAGTGGACTTTACCAAAATCAATTATTATACTCTAATGGTGATTTGGAACAGAATCTTTTATTTATTTTATATTCTGGCACCCTGTGCCCAGCATAACATTAAGCACAGAGTGAGGAAGTAATAAATATTGTTGTTATATAGGTACCTGAATTTCAAGAACCATTCTGTTAAATAGAATGGAATGTGGATTTTTTTTCAAGGCAAATATGTATTTTGGCAATTGGGCCGTTTTTATGCCATGTGTCTTCAGTAAGAAAATAGGAATCTAAAGAAGAGAAATTAACTCCCACCTTCATTAGAACTGAAAAATATCACTGTAAAAAAGAGTGATAATAATAGTTGTATAGTACCTTCGAATTTACAAAGTACACTGCAGTGGTCATTTAGGACTTCAGAAGCTCTCTGATGAGAAGTCTTCTTTGAAAGTTGTGGTAAAGCACTGTTATATTGGGAACCAGAAAATCAGACAAAGAAGTCACATAGGCCCAACTAGGAAAAAAAAAAACTAACAAAAGTAAAAGCAAGAAAAGCAGATGTGAAGGGGAAATAATACCATAGCCCCCAGTGCAAAACCACAGAACTTTTAATGGTGAAGTTCATTTAATGTATAGGCTCAAACCAACCAGACAACTCTGATGACCAAAGTAGGTGGTTAAAATAATTAACAATGTCATTGAAGTAAGTATTAAGAACTGACTTCGTGAGTACAAGTAATGAAGGCAAAACTGCTTTCACTCACTGTTTACTTGGTGGCTTCCATTTTCTAGGGCCTTTCACAGTACCTTTAAACTATCATGACCCAAAGAATACTTGATGCAGATTTACTGTATGGCATACATCATGCTAGACATTTACACCATAATTGGTTATAGTATCTTCCTATAATAAATATGCATTATAATTGGAAAGGTAAACCAAACATGTGTGTGTTAAAGTTAAAAATCAAACAAGGTAGAAAGGGCTAAGAGAAGACCAGAAGTCTACAATAGTCTAGAGTAAAACA
This sequence comes from Megascapheus bottae, assembly GCF_031878675.1. NCBI lineage: Eukaryota > Metazoa > Chordata > Mammalia > Rodentia > Geomyidae > Megascapheus > Megascapheus bottae. The sequence goes on along the minus strand of NC_143523.1, from coordinate 23,475,383 downwards.
AGGATTCTAAGATGACTTAGAATATCCTGTTCCAGAAAAGCTTTGTACAAATAATGAATAGCTTCTGGCTTGAATAATTGGATGGAGTGGGGATGATATTTGTACAGCTAAGAGAATGACTTCCAATGCAGAAATATACTAGCCAAACAAGCGTGTGGGGGCCAGGAATGTGGCTTAGTGGTAGAGTGCTTGCCTAGTAGGCATGAAGCCCTGGGTTTGATTCCTCAGTACCACATAAACAGAAAAAGCTGGAAGTGGTACTGTGGCTCAAGTAGTAGAGTGCTAGTCTTGAACAAAAGAAGCTCAGGGACAGTGCCTGGGCCCTGAGTTCAAGTCCCAGGACTGGGGGACGGGAGGAGAGAAAGACAAAAAAGACTAGAAAGTGTTTTACATGGGTAATCAGAAGGATGCATTAAGAGGTTTATAGAAACATCATGAAGTAGGAAAAGTAAACAGACTGAAAGTGGAAGCCTTTGAATGCCACATTGAAGAGTTTGGAAACTTTACTAGCAGTCCTGAGATAATTGGTGTTTTTAAGCAAAGGGGTATGATGAATATAAAACGTTAAAAATATTAAGCTGGCTTTTGACATGCATAATAAATGGTGCACATCTTCATTAAAGATGTGGTTAGAGCCATAAAGAACTGTGCATGCAAATCAAGCACACTGAATATATAATCAAGAAAGGCAGAGTGGGGCAAAATAACTGTAGGAGCAGAAGACTGAACAAGGGTTTCTTTCCTGGGAACAAGTGGAGCGTAACATCCCACAGAAGAGAGACAAAGCTAGGCACAAGTAAGATTCCTAGGGTTTGAAGACCTGAACTGGTTTATATTTTCCCCATCGTCACCATATTTGTATGGAATTCAAATTGCCTAAGCATAGAGTAAAACAAGTACCAAAGTGACACACACACACACACACACACACACACACACACACACATACAAAATACAAATGTTTTAATGGGCTCAAAAATTTATTTGGAAAGTGGAAGCCATGTGACTTACTGATCACATTATTAATTCAGAAGAAAACAAAAAAAAATCATCTGAGTAGAAGTAATATGAATAAGGTAGCCAGAGAAACATGTGGGTTTCCCCAATCTGGAACTATCAGTTTGTTTTAATGTTAGTACAAAATAAAACTAAAACCAATATGATTAATCTTCTCTTATCATCACACAAAAAGAGTCACTTTAAATTTTCACCTGGATTGCTATCTTAGTCTTTCTATAGTTTCTCTCTCTCTCAACAGTTTTGTGTTTAAGTGTGCAGGCATATGTGCCCATTCTGGGGCTTGAACTCAGAACCTGTGCTCTCTACCTGAAGTGTTTTGCTCAAGGTTAGCACTGTACCACTTTGAACCACAGCTCCATCTTCACTTTCAGCTGGTTTATGTTGATTGGTTGGCTGGTTGGTTCATTTTTTTTGTTTGGGGGGACATTATTTGGTGCTTAATTAGAGATGAGTCTCATGAAACTTTCTGCCCAGGCTGGGTTCTAACCAGAATTCTCAGAGCTTAGCTTCCTGCGTAGCTAAGGTTACAGGTGTGAGCTACCAACATCCAGGGCCCTATTCTCTTAATCCTCCCAAATGATTCCTTAAACCAACCTCATTCCTTCTGTTCAAACTTCCAGCATTTCTAAATCTTACTATTTAATTACACTTTAGAGCATGTGATACATTTCCAAAAGGTGCCTTTCATAAAAGCAAGCCCCTGCAACCTTCATATAGTCCTTAGCAGCCAACAAAATATTTTACACACCTTATCTCTTAGAGTTCTGGGAGAAACCATGCACAGCAGGTATCATCCATATCCACATGGTAAAGAGAAGCAGTAAGCCCAGAGCCCCGAAGTCTAAGTGGGAGAGCAAGACCAACTTGTAAGCTCTCTAAGTCCAAATTCCATGTTTTCTTCACTATATTATTGAGTTTCATAAAGTGCCAGTGGGTGTATCTCATTACTCAGAATGTACGTTGTTATTTGGTATTATGTTTAGCTAACCACATTTTAATAAGGTGACTTGATGGCCAAGTGCTTATTATGAGACCATTTACTAAGAGGACCTAATTATTTTAAGATGTTCATGATAATAATATTTATCACTGGCTGAAAGGTATATATGTGTGTATATATGTGTGTGTGTGTATGTGTATTGTTTGCCAAATTTTTGAGAGTATACCAAAAATGTTTTTGCCTTGGATTCTGCAATGCAGCAAAGACAATACGGGTGATTTAAGGCTCTGTAAGCATCAAAGGGCAGAAAGTAGGGCATTCGTACTTCTCCTTAAATCTGTTAAGGCCTCCAATACTGATATAGTTCAGAGCATCTTATTACCAGGGAGACATAAATCAGAAGGAGTTCAGCTAGAAGCAGTAAAACAGATTAGTCTCTGAAAGGACTGACTTTAAAGAAAGTTTCAAAAGAATTAAATCCAGGTAGTCTAGATGTAAAGAAAAAGCAGAAGAAAAAGATTTCAGAGGAAACTTTTCTTAAAGCTATCACCTACACCAAAAGCAGAAATTATTTTCAAACTAAATATATAAAAACTTCAGGTTTGCTCATTGTAAATATTTGGAGGATATTTATAAGGAGAAAATTTGGGGGAAATTCACAGGCAAAAAGCGGATGGAACATGTTATTGCAACACTATCCACAATAGCAAAGTTACAGGATCAGTCAAGGTAACCATCCACAGATGAATAAAGAAAATGTGGTATCTACAAACAATGAAGTTTTATTTGTCCATAAAGAATGAAATTATGTAACTTTCAGGAAAATGGATTGAATGGGAGATCATCTCTAAGAGGAAACAAACCAGACTCAGAAAGACAAATACAACTTTTTTTTTAAATCATATGTAAACCTAGACTTTAAAAAAAATCAGGAACCATAAAAAGGAACCGGTGAGAGGAGGTTAGAGAAGGCAAGAGAGGTTTAGTAGATATGAGTGTAATCAACATATATTATATTCATGTACACAAATATCATAATAAAACACATATTATTAGTCTATGCTAATAAAAATGAATGAAAAAATACAGGATAGAAAAGTTCTATTCCCCAGGTGTGGTAAAAACTACATTCTTACAGACATTTAGTCCCAGTCCAACAGGGAAAAAAATGTTTTAAAAAGGATTAATCTTGAACTAACTCCTGAAGTCGTAGAGAACTGAAGATGGTTTTTCAGATATTTTCTCTTGCTAATTTCTTTAATCCTATGGAATTATAGCCTCTTCTCATTTCTTCTCTCCCCATGATGCTCATTTCTTCTCCTTTGACAAAAGGAAATAAATTGTATCATGCACTTTGAGTTGATTCCATTGTTTTCAATGAACAGGTAACATAACCTTAGACACAGGTTGGAAGACAAAGGCCAACTTCTAAAACTTAAAATGTTCTCCCCACCACCTCCGTGGGAAAAAAAAAATCTGGAGGCTCTTACAAGTTTTTCTACAAACTAAAGAGGAACCAGTTTAAGTAGATTTGAAAAACTGTCCCATCAGGGAAACCATTAATATACCCTTTCTTGTATCTGATCACAGAGCTGACAGTGGCTCTGAGAGCTATAAGGCCCTGCGTCAAATTACCATGAGTGCTGCTGTTCAGGATTGTCTTTTACCTTCCGCATTTTACGTTGTATGACAGCAGAACCTACTTACAATCTACCTTTTTATAGCAGTGACTTTTACCTTTAAAATTAAAAAATAGTCGAGTCTTAAACATCTCCATTCTTCAGCAAAAAAAAAGAGTACATCTTAATCATGCTTTGAACTCCAAAAGTCACAGCCTTATCCTGTCTGTCTTGTATGTCTTTGAAAAGAAAAAGACTTTTTTTTCCCTCAGCCACTCTTGAAATAAATCCCAACATGTCTCCAGAACCCTACCCAGTAACATCCCAGAAAACACAGGACAGTTCCTTCTTTAGCTGATTTATAAAGGCAGATGTAACAACAAATCTTAGGGACTCTGAAAAGTGCCACTGAGCCTTAAGAATAAAAACTGTAGCTTACTCAGTAATGGGGGGGGAAGAGAGAGAGAGAGAGAGAGAGAGGGGGGGGGGGAGCCCTTCAAGAATGGACATTTAACCTATTCCATCTAACTGTAACAGCTTCAGTGGATGAAGAGACACCACTTCTCACCTACCTCCATCCTGACCACACGCAATCTAGATTAACACTAAACCTTTTACAGACAACTTTAAAATACCATTTTCATTTGTCTAGAAAAAATGAGACTGTTCAAACTTAAAAATGATTGGCTTCCCACACTGGAATAGAAGTTAGGGTTTTCCAAGCCCTTCCATCTGATTCTGACAGGAAAGACCAAGAAAAAAGAAAAGAAAAGAAGAGGAGAGAGAAGAAGAGAGGAAAAGGAAAAGGAAAGAAAAGAAAAAAGATGACATTTTCAATGCCATGTTGAAACTGAAGAATAATGTACTTTTGATTTGTGGTTCACGCAGGGGCAGAAGACCCCACTGCGGAGATTTTTTTGTTCAAGCTTTCCTCGACAAAGAATCATGTATGAGGTATGATTCCTGAAAACACTGGTGGGGGCTTCAAAAAGGCTAAATCTCCATTAGCTCTACCCTGAGAAGGCTGCAAATACGAAACCCCCAAAGGCATGTGTACCTAGAAGTTTTGGAATAAAATGTGACTCTGTAGTAATCCTGTGAACCTGGCTGGATTTTCTTCAGAAATCAACTGCGCCTTCGCAGGACTGGGGGGGGGTGGAGGGCGCCGCCTGCAAATTCCTGGCATTGGAAAGGCTGGCAGGGGTGCACCAGAGTGTTCCAGGGAGCCGTCCTGCTGCAGAATTGTGGGTCCCCTCACCTGCTGTCTCTAGTTTTTCAGGAAATTTCCATCAAGGGCTCCTCCAAAATTTGACCCTACACACACACACACACACACACACACACACACACACACACACACACACACACACACACACACACACACACACACACACACACACAGCTTTCTCCCGTCCCCCCAAATTTCAAAACTGAGGACCAAGTTTCTCACCATCCTCATAGTTTTTGAGATAGTAATCCGGGCCCGGACCCCCGCGGCTTTTCGCCGGGTTCCTCAAGTTCTGGAACTGCAGGAAGTCGGTCCTTTTGCCCCCGAAGCGCAGGAAGGCCGGCGAAAGTCCCCGGGCCAGGGTCACCAGACGCTTGGAGCTGCAGGGGTAGAGAAAGAAGAGAGGAAAGGATCCCGGAGGAAGGCTGGGGAGGCTGGGGCAGGGCTGGCTAGGACTTCGGATCCTCTTCCGACCCCCCCCAACCCACCCACCCCCTCGATCCGCACGGACCCAGCTCCCCAGCCAGCTTTGTCCCCTGGGCGCTGCCGCTGGCGCCTGGACGCCCTCAGTGCCCGCGTCCCACAGACGCCCCAATGGCCAGCGGGACTGGTTTCCACCACCTTAGCGATCGTGTGTGTTCACTGTGCGTGTGGAGACGGGATCCACTTGTGCTGCGGACCTAGTGCCAAGGCGCAGTAGCCGGGCTCCTGCCCCTGCCCGGAAGGCGCTCGCGGCGGAGCCGGGCGCCGTCCGCAGGCCTTGCCCGGGGCCGCGAGGCGCAGCCCAGGCCGTGGCTAGCCTGCCTGGCCCGAGAGCACCGTGACCTCCCAGGAGCAGGTAAAACCCGGCCTGGCTCCCCGTGCACCAGGCCCAGCGCCTGAGGCCAAGCAGATGCTGACTTCTTCCTTCCCGCCCCAGTGGCTCTTCCTTTTTCATCTCATTGTATGGTTTCCCAGGCAGCCTCTCCGAGCAGCCCTCCCGCCCCAGAAGCACAGCCCAGGCGCGATCTTTTCTCTCCCTGCAACCACTCAGCCTGTTCTCAAGAAAGATACCATCTTCTCCACCCCCCGAGTTTGGCTCCCTTTTTTTTTTCCTTCCTTTTTTTCCTGCCCACTTGGGGCGGCTTGGAAGCGCTGGAAGAGACACGGGCTGAAATGTGGGAGGAAAAAAAAAAAACCCTGAGGAACACCGGCTATCCACACAAGTTCAAGATTTCCATCCACAGGATTATTATTTCTTTTTTTTTTAAGCCAAAGCCAGATTACTTTGGAAAAGAATAAGGGGGAAAAAACTACACGGACACTGTTCACGCAGCGAGTTCCGGGATCTGGAAGTTCTTTTTTTTTTTTAACGCTTTGCTGGTTCGAGCTCTGAGTCTCCAGGAAATTGGAAATGTTGGCATCTTAGAGGAGCTACATTCAAGAGAGAGAGAGAAACAGAGACCCCATCCTTCCCCCACACACTTCTCCAGAGGACTGAAGAAGGATCAGATGGATGGCTGAAGACTCCACGACCCAGTACCCGGGGCGCGTGGTCAGAGCATCGCGTGGGCCGGCCGAGCGCAGGGAAGTCCCCACAGGAGTCTAACCCCAGGTAAACGTGGTATGTCCAAACCATCCAGAAGCCTGCACCGCCAAAGCACAGCGCCCCACCATCCACACTTCCATCCCCCAAAACTGTCTTACAAGAGTTTTTTCTTTCTGCTGCAGGGAAGTATGCAGCGTGAACGGGCTGATTTTTTTTAAAGGAAACCCGAAGGGGTGCGCACGGCTGGTGGAGTGCAACACACGCACGTGGGGTGTGCATTTTGGAAAAACCTCGGTCGCACCCCCACGTTGGGACGAGCTCAGAATCGCGCCCCTGCTGCCAGGGGGAGCTTTCCAGGAGGTTCCCGCCTCCCAGGAGCCTCACCAGCCGCAGCGGGGGACCCCTTGGTCTTTGGGGCACAGGTTCATCCCCGTGTGGCACCCCGATCTACCTGCCGCGGCCACAGAGCCGGCGCGGGGAGGGGGGGGGGCTTGGAGACACCGAGACGCGGGAGGGTGCTGGGGGCGCATGCATCCCAAGATGCCCAAAGAACTCACGAGCCAGAGACGGGCCAGCAGCTCTCGGGGCTCTCTCGGAGGCGCCCACAGCTTGAGGTTCCAGTTTGGTAGGGATTTTTTTTTTTAACTCCACACTTGGATTTAATATTGCAGAGATTTTTTTTCTCCCCTCCCAGGACAACTCTGTCCCTGGTGGGAAGGATGCCGAACAGAAATAATCAGAGGGAAGAACAGGGGGGATCCAACTCGATTCTAAGGGGCTCGCAAACCTCCTGTTTCACTCATCTGCTGGTGCGGGGCTCAAACCGCAGACACTTCCCCTGGGAACTTCCAAAGCCTTTCCCTGTAGGTACACTACCATCTGAACGAGGACTTTCTTCTTTTTTTTTTTTAAATTAAAGAAAAACTAAATGATGCCATTATGGCAACAGATTTAAGGAGGAGGAACGGGCGGGGGAGGGTATTTCATTTTGTCTATAAAAAGCGCTTGCAAAAAAAAAAAAAAGTCCTCCAGCCTACAGATGACAGCGGAGGATAGAAAATAATTTCTTTTCGTTCGGAAAGCAACTCGCCCACCGCTCAAGCGTCTCCTGAAATTCGTTTTTTCGGTAGGATCCGTGGAAATTTCCACTTTTTCGTGCAAACCCCGATGGGACACGCACACTTGCTCGCTGCCTGCCCCCCCCCCCCACACTCCATTCCTCTCCACTCTTTGTTGCCACAGATACTTTCTTTCCTTCACTTTGTAACTTCCCGGAGACCTCTTTTTTCTTTTTCTTTTTACAGAAGAAGGGGAGGTTAATTGTGGATGTATGTAAGCACAACATTTTTTCAGTCATAACTGATAAGTTTCTGAAATGCCTTCTGCATTGCAGACATGTGCATCTTAATAGAAAACATTGCTTTTCTCAATCACTGGTTACAGCTTCTCGGCGAATATTCCAGGAGGAGGAAAAGCCTCCCTTTTCTCTCTCTAGTGAGAAAGAGAGACAGAGCAAGAGATCCACATGGCTTAGTTTGCCTCTTCTTCTGCCCCCTTTGGAACTGGGGTTGTGGGGGGGGGATAGGAAGAGAATGAGAATGAGGGAGGGTACTTAACAGAATGAACCGGGATCCATCGAAGCCCCTGCCTTACCTTAAGAAATCCAGCCAGCCATCATGAATGATGGAGGGGTCCAGCTGCAGAGAGAGGAAGTTCTCATTGACTGTCCTGACTGGATTCTTGGTACGCACATCAAGTAGAATCAGGGTCTTTTCCTTCCAACCTGAAGTCCTGCCTACAGGCAAGGGTCTCCTGTCTCCAGCTAGGGAAGAAAGGGAGAGAAGGAACCACAGAGCCAAGCAGAGAGCCACCGAGGCTAGGCTGGCTGGGGGGCGGGAGTTGCCGGAGGGCATGGCTTCGGGGAAGGCTCCGAGCACCCTCATTAAATCCTTCTGATTTAAACCTCTCTCCCTACAGGGTCTGGCTGGTGCCTAATTGTCCTTATCTAAAGTGTGTGTGTCTGTCTGCCTTTCTCCCCCCCCCCCCACTTTTTCTCCCCCTTCCTTTCCCCCCTCTCTCATTCTCTTTCCTTAGCTCACTCTCTCTCTTTTTTTTTCTTTTTTTTTTCCTTTTTTTTTTTTTTTTAGTGTTTTGGTGCTGGTGGAGCGAACTCACGCCCCTAGCCAGCCTTCTCAGCAACTCTTGCCAAAAGTACTGTTCACCAGCACCGCCCCTTTAAGAGATTTGACTGCAGACATTTTTTTTAACATTTTTTAAAGGTAAGGGGTGGACGGGGAGGCGGGAAGTAGGAGGGAGGGGTGGCTTTGTACCCTCCTGGTTTAACCCTCTAGGGTCAGGATGGAGGTGGGAAGGAAAAGGTCTTGGGGTGCAAGGCCATGACTTACTTGTTTTTACTTCCCTCCAGACTTCTGACTGCAGCAGGTCTGTCCTCTGCTAGGGGTGGCAGTTGGGGGAGCAGTTGCTTTGGGCTAAAGCTGCAAACCAAAGGTTGATCTTGTTCAGTTGCAAAGGGTCTGATCTTCTAAAAAAAAAAAAATATTTTATTTTATTGTGCCAAAGCACAGAGGGCAGAGGAGACTGGGAACTCAGACCTCTTCCACTCTCTGGGCAGCCACACAAAAGCATCCTCTGCCCACCCAACAGGCATATGGGGTGGACAGGTTAAAGACTCCTATGTCTGGAGGGTCAAAAAGTTCCAGTCCAGGTAGTGGCACTGCTGGGCATTTCCTGCCCCCCCAGGCATAGGCCCCAGGGCCTTCTCCATGTACAATGGCCTTGGCTGAAGTCAAGGCCACTTGGACTGTGCACAGGTGAGCCACCCTGGGACACTGTGGAGGCACAGCTGTACCTGCAGAAAAATGCCAGAGAGGAACAGAATGGTTGTAGAGGCTGCAAACTTAGCCCTGTGTCACAGCCATGTGTGTGTGTGTGTGTGTGTGTGTGTGTGTGTGGTCTGTGTGGGGGGGTGCTGCTTATGGCCTTGAATTCAGGAGATGGAGCCCAAGGTGTACCACCCACCCCTGCTTACCAAACTCCTATCCACCATCACTGCCGGGTGGCTCTGGGCCGCATCCTATTGTGTAGGAAAGGGTAGGTACCATCTGAAGCAGTCACAGGCTAGAACCCACTTTCAGCTTCTTTCTAGAATAAAATAAAGCTTCCATTTGGCAGATGAAAACTAGTTTATTCAGTATAGGTCCACCAAGCATCCCAGGGCCTCCTTGATGTAAAGCTGATTTAAATACAGAGCACAAGTTTTTCTTAGGCATGGATGAATGAGCCAGAGCCAATATCTCCCTTTTGCTGGGCCAAACTTGAAAAGGACTGGAGTAATCTCTCCCAAGGGAGTCTCCACCAACTTTAATGACCAGGAATTTAACAGTGGTGTACCCTTAAAAGTACTCCAAGATCTTTTTAGAAGTAGAACTGCATGAAATGAGGCTAAAGTCATGTCACTTAGAGATGATTTTTAATAAACTGTAACAGTAATAGATATTTCATTTCTAACACATCTACATCCTTTAAAATATGGGAGGAAGAGATGGTATAAGTTATAATAGAAATCACTGTAAGTTTTAACTATGTACTAAGCACCTTTGTCACTTTGGTGACAAAGACTGGTAAGCAAAGACTTATATCTGTATCCCCCGATGCGGGCACTTTGGTACTTCTTTGGCACTTTGGTACCTGGGAAATCTATTAATGCTAAATGAAAGCATGCTGAATACATTGAAATCATATACTGCTCTCACTGAGAATATGAAAAATAAATACTTTTATCTGTCACAGTAAATTATGTTTGGGGTCTTTGTTCAGTCATTTGTTTTCATTGTTATTAATAATTGATTTCCTATACATCTCCTTCAGGAAAACATTTTTTTACAAAGCTATTGGTTTACTTGCTATATTCAGAGTTAAAACAAACTGTATAAATCTGATAATGATCTAGATTTTCCAAAGAGTTCTAATCCAGATTTCCCCTAGGTTATAAGTAAATACACTTACAAGAGCCACATTCATTGATCACTTACCTAATGGTTGTCTGCAATATTATCTCACAAAACCCTTCTGTGACTAACGATGAATGAGCAGAACAAAAATCTGCTCCATTCTGAACCTGAATTTTCACCATTTTCCTGACTCAACTGCTCTGTAATAATTTGGTGGGCCGGTTCCTTTAACTAGTACTTAATGTTTACAGAAAAGCATGTATATGGTACTGAAGTCAAAACCAACTAAACAAAGTGCTTGTTTTCTTAATTGCTGATGAAAACCATCTCCAGTCTAGCCACTGAAATTCTATCATCATAGCCAGCCTCAGGACATCAGGAAAAGAAAATCAGTAACATTTAAGTTCAGGATAGGCCTGGCTGACTCCAGGGTGATGCAAGCAAGAGTCTTGGGTCTACTTTGACTATAGATCTCCAGAGCTATTCTTTTTCTAGACCACATCCCCATCGTGGGTTTATCTCTCATCTAGCTCTAAGCCAGAGGCTGTAGTAGCTGGTCATCAATCTACATATCACATTGATGTATCTAGTGTATTTTCTATATGTTGGGTAACAGCAATCTATATATCCGTTCTTCAATTAGAAGCTCCTAGGAGATTATAAAAATAGGAACCACGAGCAGCTAGCTGCATGGATGTCTCCTTGGAAATGCTCTGCTTAATATCTGCTGAAGAATCTTTGTAAAGTTTCTTTTATATTAGAAGACTAGGTTCCTAGAACTCTTAAAAAAGATAATTTGTTAAACTGATTTGGTGATTTCTATACACTAGAGTTTCAAAATAAATATTAGTCAGTGGAAGAAGCAGACATATGTTTGCCAGCTTTTTGTTTTGTCTAGTGAGAATGTTTTTTTTTAAATAAAAATCTATCAACTACTTATCACTATTACTTTCCAAAAGATGGAAAGACTTCAGCATTCAAAAATAAAACTGGCTAGGTGCCGCTGGCTCACGCCTATAATCCTAGCTACTCAGGAAGCTGAGATCTGAGGATTGTGGGTCAAAGCTAGCCCAGACCAAGAGATTCATATCTCCAATTAACCACCAAAAAACCAGAACTGGAGTTGTGGCTCAAAGTTGTAGAGTGCCAGCCTAGAGCACAAAAGTCCAGGGATAATGCCCTGGCCCTGAATTCATGCCCCACAACTGCAAAAATTAAAGCTAACTTAAAAAAAATCACTATATTTTCACTTTTATTATTTTCTCAAAGATAAGTCAAAATATACTAGTGACCAACGCGGGACTGGTATGGGTGAGCAGGAATTCTGAGAAAGTGTGTGTAAATACTCAAATTCTTTGCCACGAACAATGCTGCTGAAAGCTATGCGTACTTTCTAATGAGGGTCACTTTAACCATAATGACCTTTTATTGTACTTTTTCTTTTTCTTTTTTTTTTTTTTTTTTTGCCAGTCCTGGGCTTGAGCTCAGAGCCTGAGCACTGTCCTTGGACTTTCTCAAGGCTAGAGCTCTACGACTTGAGCCTCAGCACCACTTCCGGCTTTTTTCTATGTGTGTGGTACCGAGGAATCGAACCCGGGTCTTCATGCATGCTAGGCAAGCACTTTAACCACTAGGCCAAACTTCCGGCCCCTTATTGTACTTTTTCTTAACTTTAGCCTGTTACCAACTCACTGACTCTCACTGACTTCCTTCCCTGCTCTCAAACAGCCAAGCCATCTCTACCCATTTCTTCATCAACATTATTAACATGCAGTGGCCACAGAGGAGTGCATTGTGAATTTCCACTCATGTATACAATGTATGTCAATCTGTTTTCTGTCTCTAAAAGAATTATACCTAGCCCTCTAATACCACCACCAACAAAACCTTCCTCGATTACATGAAGACATCACCATCATTAGTCAGTGCCTGGGTACGTGTCCATGCTAACTACTATTTACTAACATCACAGGATCCAGGCACAATGCTCAGGACTGTGTACATGTCACCTTGTTGATTCTCTCTAACTAGTTGTGAGAAGTGGATCTAACTCCTCAGCATAGCTGATATTCACAGGAGGAATCTGAGATTTTCTTGTTAAGCATCATCACCAATCAGTGGATGGAGACCAGGGAGTCCACACTTCCAAGCCTGTGTATCTGTATACAGTGGTGAATTTTATAACTGGTTTAACTTTCAGCAACCTAATGTATAAAATTCATACAATGTCTAAGGGTGGTGTAAAACCTGAGGAAGGTATTAGATGGGAAACTGTATTATACATTCTAATGTCTTATCTAATTGTGCACCTCTTCCTTTTTTTTCCCCCCGTCCTGTATCTTTCAACTTGCCACAAATATATCACCTTAACTGATTTCTGGGGTAACAACAATGTTATATGTGAATATCTTCATAGTTAACATGAAATAAAATATCAGTTCTATCATAAGATGTCAATAAATTCAATAATCAAACAAGTTCATCCCACATATTTGAAACATTTATAAAGGCTCTCCTAAACAAGAGAAGAAGAAAGTAAAATGGATTCTGTATGCCTTCTTCAATTTTCCACTAGGATAATAGGGAGAATTCTGGCTACCAAGGCTGGGGGTTTTGTTGTGTGTGATGATGTTGTTATTTGGTTGTTGTTTCTTCTTTGTGCCAGTCCTGGGGCTTGAACTCAGGGCCTGGGGAATGTGCTTGAACTTTTTTGCTTCAGGCTAGCCACTCTACAATGTGAGCCACAGCTCCACTTCCAGCTTTTTTTTTTCCTGGTGGTTAACTGGAAATAAAAGTCTCAAGGAGTTTCTTGACCGGGCTGGTTTTGAACCATGATCCTCAGATCTCAGCCTAACTATCTAGGATTACAGGTGTGAGCCACTGTCACTCAGTCTGTTATTTTACTATCGGGGACTGTGTCTCTTCCTTTGAAACAAGTGGAAATACTCCAGAGACCAACACCTGTCACTCCAGCCTAGAATACTGATACATCCTGTGTCTGTAACCAAATTCTGCCTTGTCTCCTATGATGTTACTCCAAGACATACAAGAAAGGGCGTATACATCCCTAAAAGACTGAGGACGAACAAGATTTGATCCAAATGGAAAACTGAAGGAGAAGGAATGGGAAGCATGTACGGTAGCACATGCCTGCCATTCCATCAGTGAAGAAGCAGAAGTACTGAGAGCCCTAGGGTCAAAATTCCCATGTCTACTAATTCACCCTATGCTCACAGCAGAGAGGACAGACTTAATTCTCATAATTCAAGTAAGAAAACAAAAGTCACACTGTATTCTTGAAAACTTTGAAAGTATTTTCTTTGGTTCCCTAGACTTTAATCTTTAAAATACATTAATGTGCTTAATTTGTAATCCTGAGACTTGAACAATATTGGTAAAAAGAAGGCTTAGCACTTAGTCATCCCATCCTAAATAACCAAAATTAACTGCTAAGACACTTCTCAGCTAGATAGATAGATAGACAGATAGATAGATAGATAGATAGATAGATAGATAGATAGATAGATAGATACATACATACATACATACATACATACATACATACATAGAGACATCTCATTTAACAACTAAAACCCATTTCTTTGGAGTTATTTTATCCTCAAATAGGCAGATCAAGGTCCTTAGTTCAGTGCCAATTATATTTGGGGTTTTTTTTGCAACCTCAAATATTGGTGAAATCTTCCCATCCTTTTTCTCCTTTTGGTCTTTGGGGTCCTTTGGGTCACCTAGAAATGCTTTTGTGCATTCCTAAGAAATGCCTCTTAGGAAGAATGTTGACTTTCCTTGAGACAGTTAGATTTGAAATGCCTCTTTTTATTTTGTGAAGCCTGGCCAACACAATAAAATAATATTTTCTATGCTACTTAAAATAATCATTTTAAAAAAGAAGAATAACCCAAGTGTGAAATGGAGGGAAGGTAACTAAAGATAGGAACCAATGGCAGGGAAACAGCAAAAGGAGAAGGGAGAAGAGGGTAAATACGATAGGCACATATAGAAATTAGAACAATGAAACCCATTCAAAATTGTTTTAGGGGTAATTAGAAAGAGTTACAGGGAGGGTAAGTTTGGCCAAAGTAATGAATATATAGTAATACTGTAATGAAACCCCTTGGTACAATTAGTGTGTGCTTATAAAATAACAATTTTTCTCCTTTCAGATAGAAATGAAAAGACTGTGGGGAGTCTCAGCCATATATTCTCAGCTCGGGATGAGTCGCCTTAAGTAGACAGGAGCCAGTGGTTCACGCCTATAATCCTACCTACTTAGAGGCTAAGATCTGAGATTACCATTCAAAGCCTGACTGGGTAAGAAAGTCCTGAGACTCTTATTTCCAACTAAGTGCCAAAAATTCAGAAGTGAAGCTGTGTTTCAAGTGGCAGAACACTAGTTTTAAGCAAAAAGAGCTCAGGGACAACACCCAGGCCCTGGCTCAAGTCCCAGGACTTGACTTGATTTTAATAACTGATATGAAATGACGCCTACACAATTCTATTTGTAGTAGTTTTACAGAGTACATTTAGGTAGCAATATCTTCATTCTTGCAACTTAGTTAATTCTTAGGTTTCATATAATTAAAAAGAATATAGATTCTAAGAAACATATATACATATACATATTGTGTTCCTAATCCAAATAGCAAGAGACCATCCTTAAAGGAAAAAACATTGTGCAAGTAAATATCATTCATCCTATCAGTTTTAATAGATTTCCAATTATTCCCTTTTTTACTCATGAAATACTTCTCCTTTGTACCATCTGCCTGGCAAAAATTGAAATATTGAAAAACACTAATTATGGATGGAGGGAAATGGGAACTTGTTTTCAGACTATTACAGATATACTGACCAGGCCTTTCTTCAGAGAAAGCTGGCAGCATTTACTGAAATTAAGCGTATTCCCTAAAACCCAGCAATCCCACCAGTACTGAGCATGAACTATCAAACAACTCCCAGAGAGTTTGTAAAAGAAGTTAAACGAAATGGCTAGTAAAGTATTGGATTCAATAGTGAGCAACTGGAACTACCTACCTGTCTATCCAGAGAGACAGATAAGTCAGACTTTGAAGAATGCTTATTAGAAATGAGGAACTTAATATTTGTACAACATAGATGGACTTAAATATAACAAAAAGATGAGGAACACACGCACGCACAAAAAAAATCATTTCTATAACACCAGAAAAAAACAATGAAAAGGGGCCGGGAGTTTGGCCTAGTGGTTGAGTGCTTGCCTAGCATGCATGAAGACCCGGGTTCGATTCCTCGGTACCACATACATAGAAAAAAAAAGCCGGAAATGGTGCTGAGGCTCAAGTGGTAGAGCTCTAGTCTTGAGAAAGTCCAAGGACAGTGCTCAGGCCCTGAGCTCAAGCCCAGGACTGGCAAAAAAAAACAAACAAACAACAACAACAAAAGAAAACAATGAAAATTAAACACACATGTGAAACAACGTACTTTGCAAGATACAAAACATTCAAGAACATCCAACACATTGGAGTTGATGTCTATCATTTAATTGCTAAAAGGAAAAGATAAAGCAAAAGTCTTTGCATACACAGAGCTCACTAATTTTTACCCTTCCTTGAAAACAATCCTTAGCCAATTTTCTGGGGAATTAAAGGAGGAAATATGTGTTGAGTGCTGTAACACACAAGGTGGTTTTCTTTCCTCTTCTTCTGTATCTTTACTCTCCAGAGGTAAATAAGGATATTCTTTCTCTCAACCTCACATTAGCTGGAAAAATGAGCAGGTTAACAAATGCATATTCATTTGGTAAGTATTCTAATGGAATAAAGTGACAAGTCCTGTATAATGCATAAGGATTGCAAATTAAGACCAGTATGTATGTATGGGGTATGTAACTTGACCCATATGTATTTTGCATCACAATGATCATTGTAATTGTTCATATTTTGGTGTTCAGTTTAGCATGGTTTCTAGTCTGGGAAACCAAGTAAGCATTGCATTCTGTAGAAAGGCTAGAGTGCCATCTGCTGGTGAAAATGCTTTAACTGCTACCTACCAACTTCCCCTCTCAACCTCCAACCTACCATACAATCCATTTTCAAAACAAAAACATTGTATAATAGTAGGATATCTGGGTTTGAAAAAAAACAGTAGAAATCACCTTTTTATGGCCTCTTGTTTTAGAGGGGAACATCTCTTTTTACCAGACTTATATTTTAGATAGGAAAGAGGTACCTGCCCAAGAGTATGCGCGCACACACACGCGCGCACACACGCACACACACACACACACACACACACACACACAAACACCCCTATCACCACCGTAAGCACTACAGAACATTGGGTCCTTACACAGTTAAAGACTCACAAAGATAAATTATTTAGAGACTGCCAGGCAGGTAAACGTATAAGCTACTTTAAAGTGGACATGTTTAAAACTTTATGTAAAGCTCATTTCTCAGGAAAATAATGGCAGGAAGGCAGCTTACTACAGTGTAAAAACAAAGCTTTGAGTTCAGACCTCAGTTCATCTCAGCCATAGTACATACTGAAACTTTCCTGACTCACAAACCAGGGGCTGGTGGTCCAGACCTGGAATTCCACATACTCAGAGGGCTATGATCTGAGGATTGTAGTTCAAAGCCAGCCTCCAACTAATCAGAACATATCTGCATTTCCATGGGAGAGCAGCAGCTTTGAGAAAAAAACAAGTGAGAACTCAAGGCTCAGAATTCAAGCCCCAGCATAGGCTCAAAAAAAATTCTGAATCCCAATTTCTTTATATGTAAAATGGGATAATTACAATAATTTGGGGGACACATGAAAAGCAAAGTATGCAGCAATGTCAGAAAATATTCAGTAATGAAAACCCTTAATAAAAAAATGTACTTTGTAATCTATCCTCAATGAAGCTAAAGCCTATAAATAAGAAATCTTGTTCTCATATACGTATATATCCTATATATATATCCAATATAAATAATTTAACAAATCTAAGATATTCTGTAAAAATGATTCCCCAAAAAAGTTTAGGTGAAGCCAAAATATGTTTGCTTGTTTGTTGGTTTGTTTTGTGCTGGTATTAGAGCTTGAACTCAGGGCCTAGGAGCTGTCTTTGGCTTTTTCTTTTCTTTTGCTTAAAGCTGGAGCTTTGCCAATTGAACCATAGCTCCGCTTCCAGTTTTTAGCGATTAATTAGAAAGAAACATCTCAGACTATTCTACCTGGGCTTGCCTCAAACTTTGATGCTCAGATCTCAGCCTCCTGAGTAGCTAGGATTACAGGCAGGAGCCACCAGTACCTGGCAAAAATGAAGTCTTGATAGTTTTTGCACATCTGAGAAGCACATCAATTTGCTCTAAGGCCTTGCCGTTCAACATGAAGGCCACACATCCAGGAGCATCAGCATCACCTAGAGTCAAAGTACAACTTCATTCTCCTATTTTACTTGACCTTCTACAATCCTGCCTTACTTCTTTTGGCTAAAACTATCTAGGTCTTAGTCATTAAGTCAGGATGGTTCTTCAGCTCTTTAAAACCACACTGAGATTAATCCTCATATTCCACAGGGCATACAATTCAGTACTTATGGAAACAAGAAAAGAACAAGTGATACCAGTATGTCATTAGGAAAACAATGCTTCAAAAGCCAAAAGCAACAGAATTTGACTGAGCAAATACTACAAGGAATATGGAACTAAATGATTTCTGTTACTGATGGTGATTGAGCAATTGCAAGATATGGAATCAATCAGTCAGAAACGTCATGAAAATTAACATTTACAGATGTGTCTATGTATCTTTGTGAGAATGCTGATAAATGAAGTAGCAACTTCAAATCTAGCAACAGCATGAGCTCCTAGATGTGGAAAGTGTATGTGATGAAGAAGTATGCTCTTCATGAAGATAAATTTGGGCATGGCCCACCAGAGCCTGGAACCAATTATCTAAAACATGTAATGAGCTACTCATATTCTGTGAAGACAAAACAGTTGTCAAGTATTTATTTAGTGCCTACTGCGTGCAAGGCATGATGAAATAAAAACAAGCATATCATAAAAGAGAAAGTATACTGTGCAAAAGGCAAATCTGTACTAGTTAGAGGAAAACTGTATCTGAATGTAAAGCTGTGTGTGTGTGTGTGTGTATGTGTGTGTGTGTATGTGTGTGTGTGTGTGTGTGTGTGTGTGTGTGTGTGTGTGTGTGTGTGTGTGTGTGTGTGTATGTGTGGTCCCTGAGCTTTTGTGCTCAAGGCTAGTTCTCTACCTCTTGAGCCACAGCAGTACTGCCAGATTTTCTGGTGCTTAATTGGAGACAAGAGTCTCATGGATTTTACTGCCTAGATTAAAGCACAATCTTAGATCTCAGCCTCCTGAGTAGCCGTGAACCCACAAAACTAAACTGTCAAAATTTCTACAAATAAAACCCTATAACAAAAAACATTTAAGAAAAGTCTGAATATTAGACAGATCATAGACAACTGATAAAAAAGAAAACAGAAAGCTCAGACGCAATTGGAGGAAGGAAACAAAGTCAATGTATCTCAGAGAAATATTCCATGTATTTTTAATAATATATCCACATGCATGAGACTAAAATCAGTCTCCTAACCCACCACTCCTTCCTAAAAATTCATAGAATCTAATTTTGTATGAATTTAAAAAATGGTAAAACTAATACAAATCTTGCCAGAAAAAAGACAAGTTCATAAATAAAGATATGCATTCAAATGTCTTAAACATTGTAAAAGAAATTAAGAAAATTATGTAATATGTGGAAAATATAAATCAAAAAATCACAATAAGAAAAACTCTGAAGTTGAAGGATAGATAGAACCTCGAAAGGAATTAAAAATTCCAAAGAACTGAGTGAGAGAGAAAGCAAAAGGCTGCCTTAACAGTCAGAGAGAAAGCAGAAAAGTATATGTGGGAGGAAAAAAACATAGTGACAAACATAAAGATAGGTTTTTGAAAGATATAATGTAACTATAATAGGAGCTTCTGAAGAACAACAGAGTTAATTAATCAGGATATGAAAAGCCATAGTAAATAAAATGTCTGGAAAAAAATGACTGCATGATAAAATGGCCAATAGCTATAAAACCACTAGATAAGAAGAAAAATTCCTTTGGGCATAATCAAGAAGGCCAAGTTACTTATAAGGGCGCTAAAAAAAATAAAATTTATCATCAGTTTTTATTAGCACAGTTTTATTCTGGGAGATAATAAAATAGAATTGAAGACCAAAACAAATGTGAGCCAAGTACTTTATATCAAGCCAAAGTGACTGTCAAATATCAAGCTCACAGAAAAACTATTAGGAATGTGTGAGAACTAAAAGAATGATTCCATGAGTCCTTCCAGAAGAAATCCACCAAAAACAAACCCTACACAGCCTAAATGACTGGAGATACATTTCCACGAAAACTGATAAACTTTAACCATATACTTAGCTTATCAGACTAACCCCACATACTATATTCTGACAAGGATTAGAATATATTAGGTGCCTGTAGTTCTTAGCATGAAAAAGCACATGGAATATAAAAAAATCAAACTGAAAAAGTTGAGATGGGGGAGAGTCCTAGATTGTAGTGTTAAGTTTGAATGGGAAATATTGCTAAGAATTCACAAATTCAGGGTAGGTCTTCTGTAATCCCTTCTCCTTCAAAAGAGGTTTCCAGCTTCCCTCTCCCCCGCCTTCAGGCAGCAAACATCTCAGAAGCAGCCCAGCCCAAACTCTCTGAGCCTAGAGTCTCCAGAATATTGTGAGATAACCTTTCTACTGAGTATAAAGGAAGAGACAAGAGGGGTGTAATACTGGAAATACTAATCACTGGTTAAGAGTGCATGTTAGCTGGTGTTCTCCAGACTAAAGTTGTCAGTAATGGTAATCTCCTTTCAGAATCAGATATGCATACTCCTAATTGTATCAGACTGTCATTTTCAGACAAAGATAATTAGACACCATTCCTTCAAGTTCCGCCACTTGCCACTCCAGTAATGAAGAGGACTGGATATTAGTCACCTAAGAAATACATCTGTAAACCATTACAAATTTAAATGTGGACCTACTTATATCACTTGATATTTAGTCATTGGGCAAAGGTAAGTCTGTCAGTGTAAGTTTTTTAATTCATTTTTTTTCTTTTATTGCCGGGATAATGTAGAGGGGTTACCGTTACATTCGTCAGGTAGTAGGTGCATTACTTCTCACACACTGATACCCCTTCTCATGTTTTTATCCCCATTTCTCTCCCCCCAATCCCTCCCAATCATCTTGTTTTCCCCCTTCCCTTTCCTATTTCAAATAAACGTATATACAATATACCAGGTAACAAAGTCAGATACAGTAGCAATATGAGATTAACCATAAGGGCAAAAAAAGAGAAGAGAAATAACATAGTACATTCTATCAGCATAAGTTATAAGAGAAATGTGTACATACTGTTTAACATAATGAGAATTTGAATAGTCAGAGAAAGGCAATGTAAAAACACAAAAATTTCTTCAGGGCTCTTTTAGCTGATCTGTTTGGCAAAAGTTAAAACAAGGGCCGGGAGTTTGGCCTAGGGGTAGAGTGCTCGTCCAGCATGCATGAAGACCCAGGTTCAATTCCTGGGTACCACATACATTAAAATTAAAAAAAAGCCAGAAGTGGTGCTGTGGCCCAAATGGTAGAGCTCTAGTCTTAAGAAAGCCCAAGGACAGTGCTCAGGCCCTGAGTTCAGGCCCCAGGACAAGCAAAAAAAAAAAAAAGTTAAAATGAAAATTCACAATTTCCACTTCAAGACTGGTGACACCTTCTTTTGGGGCCGCCACCAGGGCTGGGAAGTCAAAGTCAAGAAAGAAGATGAAGAGAGAGAGGGAGGAGAGGAGGGATGGAGGCGATGGAAGAAGATGGAAGAAAGGAGATAAGGGAGAGGGGAGGAGATAGAGGAGGGAAGTGGAAAGATGGAGGGAGGGAGGGAGCGAGGGAGGGAGGGAGGGAAATGGAGGGAGGGAGGGAGGGAGGGAGGGAGGGAGGGAGAGAGGGAGGGAAGTTAAGAAAACAATGACTATATATGTTAGCCTGGGTCCTTCCAAGATCATTAGAACCCTGGGACCACGAGTTCACTGTAAAATAGCTGTGGTCTCCGGTGTGTCAGCCATCCTGGTGACCAGAGGGGCTGTAAAGGCACTGGAGACAGAGCTCTATGACGGCTTTGTGTTTGTTTTGTTTGGCTTGTAGCAAAAAGGAGGGTCACTGAAAAGGGAAAAGTGGAGGTGAGAGAGATTCTGGAGGTTCCTCATAGGGACCTAAAGCGACCCTGAGGAATCTCTTCAGATCTTCACAGCAGGAAGGACAAGGTTTAGGTTGGATGGGTGGTGAGTTTTGCTGGCAGCCAGGCATTCTTCACTATACTATACACCCTTCCTTTCTCCACTTCTCCTGAGCCTTCAGAGCCTCATCTTAACTCGATTTATTATGGTCTTCCATGACCTATAATGGTTAAGAAAAAAAAGTCTGTTTGTTTGCTTTAAGAATCTGTGCTTAGAGTCTTCAAATCCCATAACTGGTAAAGAAAACATGCTGCTCTTAGAAACAGAAGAGGAAAAAACATATCGCACTGTAGACCCTGCAAAAGTTATTAAAATTGTGACAATGATACATGCCCAAAGACAGGCAAATTTATTTTGTGAAACCACAGAGCTGTCATTTAGTTCTGTGGATACCAGGAATGACTTGGTTGCCAGAAAAGAATGTTGTAACATAGTATTCAACTTATAATAATAGAAGGCATTTGTAAATTGAACATTTCTGAACCATGTATACTTCTAGCACCTATTTATCAAAGAAATATTAAGTTATGGCGCTGTATTACCCAGTCATAATCTTTACATTACCTTGTCAAGTCTGAATGATTAGAACAAGGAGAATATGGATAGTGACTGCCATCTTGTGGTGCTTTATCGAATTACAGGGAAAATTTCAAACATTTGAGACTGTTTACTCAGTTAATTTATTCTCATTCACAGGGTATGAACCAAGCTATTTCTTATCCCAGAGGGTAAACATACAAGCATCTCTATAGTTTTATGGCTTTAGAAAGTCCAAATGTACACAAAAAGAAACCCAAGGCATCTGGAGCAATTTTTGCTAGAATCCTGGGAGAAACTAAATCCTGACTTTATACCATTAAAACGTTTGCGTAATTCTGCAGATAATCTGTTGGTCTATATTTTTTTGTTTTGTTTTGTTTTTTGTTTTTGTTTTTTGGTCAGTCATTGGGCTTGAACTCTGGGCCTGGGCGCTGTCCCTGAGCTCTTTGGCTCAAGGCCTACAGCCCTACCCCTTAAGCCACTGTGCCATTTCCAGAGATAAGAATCTCATGGACTTTAGTGCCCAGGCTAGCTTTGAACTGTGATCCTCAGATCTCAGCCTCCTGGGTAGCTAGGATTTCAGGTGTGAGCCACAATACCTGGCTTGGTCTACTGTTTTTAAAAGCATGGATGCACAAAAAAAGAGCTGGAGGTGTGGCTTAGCGGTAGAGGGCCTTTCTAGCAAGCTTGGCATTGAGTTCAAATTGAGTACTCATTTTTTAATGTATATACTCATGTACATACATTAGCATAGAACATTATTTGGAACCTGGAAAGAACCTAAATGCTTAACATTTAAAACAGTGATTAGGGCCAGGAGTTTAGCCTAGTGGTAGAGTGCTTGCCTAGCATGCATGAAGATGGGGGTTCGATTCCTCTGTACCACATACATAGCAAAAAGCTGGAAGTGATGCTGAGGCTCAAGGGATAGAGCTCTAGCCTTGAGAAAGTCCAAGGACAGTGGTCAGAACCTGAGCTCAAGCCCAGGACTGACAAAAAAAGAAAAAGAAAAAGAAAAAACAGTGGCTAACATAGCTAAGATATGGAACCAACCCAGATGCCCCTTAGTAGAGAAAGGGATTAAGAAGATGTGGCACTTATACATAAGGGAAATCTATGCCACCATCAGAAAGAATGACATTGCCCCATTTGTAAAGAAATGAAAAGACTTGGAAAGAATCACAGTAAGTGAAGAAAGCCAGCCCCCCCCCCCCAAAAAACCCCACAGGCTCCATGGTTTCCCTCATTTGTAATAATTAGTACACATCTAGGAATCTCCTAGCAGAGGACTGCAATGGCTCAAAAGCTATGTACTTATGGCCATATAGGATTAGACTAAGGGAAATGAACTCTCAGACATGGAAACAAGAGGTTCATCTTGTGTGTTGTTGTTGTTGTTGTTGTTGTTGTTGTTTTTAGGGTTTCTACTGAGAAGTAATTTTATTCATTTACTCATTCATTCATTTTGGGTGAATGCATTTTGGCGTTTGAATGCAGGTTGGATAAGGAGTTTGAATGCAGGTTGACTGTTTTTCTTAATGTACTATGTTACTTCTCTTCTCTTTTTTTGTCCTTATCGTTAATCTCATGTTGTTACTATATCTGACTTGGTTACTTGGTATACTGCTTATTTGTTTGCTTGAAATAGGAAAGGGGATGGGGGGGGAGGAAAACAAGATGATTGAGAGGGAGAGGAGGGGAGGGAAACAGGGTCAAAAATATAAGAAGGGGTATCAATGTGCAAGAAGTAATGTACCTACTACCTGACAAATGTAACTGTAACCCCTCTATACATTATCCTGACAATAAAATACAATTTTTTAAAAAGGGATGGTTAAGCCAGCCCTGATTGCTCATGCCTATAAACCTACTTATTCAAGAGGCTGAGTTGTGAGGATTGTGATTCAAGGTGCCCCAGACAGAAAATAGAGAAGGGGGGAAACAAGTCCTTGTGTGACTCTTATCTCCAATTAACCACTCAAAAACCAGAGGTGGTGCTGTGGCTCAAAGTGGAAAAGCACTAACCTTAAAAAAAAATCTCAAGGGCAGCACCCAGGCCCTAATTTCAAGCCCCATGATCAACAGCATGGAAAAAAAGGGATGGTTAAATAACTTACAGTATTTATACAATGCAATAGCAGACTGTAGCTCCTCATCCCCTTCACAAATCTTGTCCTTAACTGAAGAGCCCACATCTAGAGGGTCACTGATAAGCTAGAGACCTGGGGAAAGAAATCAAGCAGAAATGACCATGAAGTAAAGAAAGTCTCAAGAGGATTTCTTTTCTATTATAAAGCCAGAGTAGTAACATGCCGTGTGTCATGAGTCCAACCTCATTCTGCCATTTGAACACTGTGTCGATCAACAACAGGACTTGATAGGGGCCTTTGCAGATGAGATTAAGTTTCCTTCCAGGCTCTTGGTTTCCAGACTGAGTTGGAAACTCAAGAAGGAGAGTTTGAAGACAAAAGGCCTCAAGCCTGAAAGCCAAGAACATAGAACTAGAGGCACATAGAACTAGAGTTACCTTTTTTTTTTTTCTTGAGTTTTTATCTCATCAGGACACACAGGAATCCTCCCACCTGTGCTTCTGGAATAATACCTAGTTTATTAATTGAGGTGTGGGTCTGACTAACTTCTTCTCCCACTGGTCCGTGAACCCATCTCCATCACCCCAGTAAGTGGGTTTACTGGAAGTTAACTCTTTTTCCCTTATTGAAAAATAAAGAAAAGAAAAGAAACAGAAAAATCACTAGAAGACCAATTTAGCAAACACAAGAAGAGGAGAGAAACAAAATACAGGAAATCAAGAAAATGGCAGGAAACATATAACATCTCTATACAATAACCTTAAACATTAATGGACTCAGTTCCCCAATCAAAAGAAAAAGAATGGCAGATTGGATCAAAAAACAAGATCCATCCAATGCCTGCATTCTGTTTTGGGTTATTTTTGAGTTAATTAAAGCTGTCATTAATTATGATATATGGCTTTTAATATATTACCTGTATGTCACATTTATTGAATAAATGATGCTAATCTCTGACCTTAGATGAAAGAATTCAGATACAGTTATTAAGCATAAAGAACTATATGAATTATATGCAATTCAGAAATAGAAATACTTTGCCATTAGTTATCAGAAATAGCTATACCTTTTATTAATAAGTTGATTATATAATGAATGTTAGTCAAGTTAATAAGCAATGAGTATAAGAAAAATTTCATACACACATCATCAAAACAAAAGAAAAGATAGTTCTTAAATTAATATGTTTCTATGACATACAAACCCTTAGCCTAATTTTGATTAAGTTCTAAATACTAAGTCCCAGTGATTGTAAATAGAGATTCCCTCCTTGAACACTTGTTTGTTAAACTTGTCATTTAAAATATGATGTAAAAATCAACATTAATAAATTCTTTAAAAAAAGAAAGATTCATCCTCAGAGTCACATCTGACAGTTTCCTTCCTTTGTAAATAGTGCATGATGCTTCATTGATTGTTAGATACTACATTTTGTTTATGCATACATCCACTAATGGCATCTTTGCATTTTTTTTTGCCATTCCTGGGGCTTGAGCACTGTCCTTGGGCTTTCTCAAGGCTAGAGCTCTACCACCTGAGCCACAGCACCACTTCTGGCATTTTTCTATGTATGTGATACCAAGGAATCAAACCTGGGTCTTCACGCCTGCTAAGGCAAGCACTCTACCTCTAGGCCAAACTCCTGGCCTGTATCTTTGCATTTTTAAAGGCCTTCATGTTAACCTATAAAAGAAAATAGTCCTTCCAATTTTCAAATCTTTCTCTGCTTTACTCTCCACACCCCCCCCAAAAAAAAACAGATTTTTGTAGCTGGAAAAAGTACCATAAGAGAAATTTTCTGATAACTGGAAGTATTACCACACAAGGAATGGTTCTGAACTTTTTAATCATATTTTACCAGATCAAATATCGACACATGTTAATTTATGAGTAGACCCCTGACCAGCAAGAGAATATGGCTGCAAGAAGGCTGTGGAGGGGAGGGTGGGGAGGCCTGCACATGCTGAGGATAAAAGAAAATCTGCGCATGCTCAGGACAAAGAGTCTAGTGCTGGACTGAAGATACTTGATTCATTTCTTCCACAGCCAAACTTAACTTCTGCCAGACATGCCGCCTTTCAACAAACCTCACATTTTCATTGTATTGCTTAAATTAAGCACATTCTGTGCCCTTTTAGTTGGAGGCAGAAGGATGTGTAGCTTGGGCCACACAGTCATTTCAAGGCTAGACTGGGCTATAAAGCAATACCTACCTCAATATCTCTCTCTCTCTCTCTCTCTCTCTCTCTCTCTCTCTCTCTCTCTCTCTCTCTGTCACACACACACACACACACACACACACACACACACACACACACACACACACATTGGTTTGTTTGTTTGTTTGTTTAAAGAAATAGGTCAGGCCGGGAATTTGGCCTAGTGGTAGAGTGCTTGCCTAGATGCATGAAGACCCAGGTTCGATTCCTCGGCACCACATACATAGAAAAAAGCCGGAAGTGGTGCTGAGGCTCAAGTGGTAGAGTGCTAGCCTTGAAAAAGTCCAAGGACAGTGCTCAGGCTCTGAGCCCAAGCCCAGGACTGGCAAAAAAAAGGAAAAGAAAAGAAAAGAAAGAAATAGGTCAGAAAACAGTTTTTTAATGAAGAGAGAGTCTATCAAAGCCTATACCATTAAATTTCTTTGAAGGCTCAAAAACACAAGTTCCAAACAATAACAGGTTTGATTTTAAGTCCAAGCTTAGCCAATACTAGCTGTTTGACACCACACGCTACTTAAACTCTGGTCAGTTTCTTCACAAGTCAAGTAGCAGTGACAATGATAAGGATAACAAAATATTGTTTTAAAAATAAAGCAAATAGGGACCAGGAGTTTGGCCTAGTGGTAAAGTGCCTGTGTAGCATGCACAAAGACCCAGGTTCGATTCCTTGGTACCACATACAGAGAAAAAGGCAGAAATAGTGCTATGGCTCAAGTGGTTAGCCCAAGGACCATACTCAGGCCCTGAGTTCAAGCCCCAGGACTGGCAAAAGTAAATAAATAAATAAAGCAAATAAAATGTTCAATTCAATGCCAGCCCCCCCAAAACGAACATTGATGTGTTTGATGTGATGTAATTTATAAAACGTTGACTAGTACACTGTTTATCATAAACACATCTGTTGCATAGAGCAACCAAGAGATGAACAAGCCCTCACTAAGAGTCATAACTTTTATTTTTTGCCTAAAAGACTACACTTAGCTAAGAAGAGTCTTAATTCGTAAATAAAATTCAGGTTCTAGTTTCTTACACTGTGAATAAAAAGTCTAAAGTTCTTCTGTTAAATATTGTGGTTCATCACAATATCAAAAAAACACTCTTTTTGAGTGGTGTGTTTTGGCGAATTCTACATTTAATGCATGGCGAAACTTCATAAAGCAATGTGAGTGTCCTATGTTCAAGAGACAGAAACATAATAATCTCCAGCTCTGTCCCATATGGGGCTACCCAGAGTTCTTTCCATTGTGGGAAATCAAATGATGACAAACAAAACCCATGGGATGCATAAAATGGGCTCCTCTCTCCCCTCCTTCCCAAGAGACTGGCAAGTCACCAGGGGACATAGACTAAATAAAATTCTGTATTTGCATATTGCTGTCAGGGACTACCCAGAGTAAATAAAACAGATGTGACATTCTTGAAAAATCCCATACTCTGTATACAAAAATTCACAGTGGCACATACTTTTGAGTTGATGTGGGAGGATACCCAGAGTCTCTCCCAGCATGTCCTTTAGAGACTGTTCCAAGCTGCCTGCCCTTCTACCCCCACTGAGGCCCAGTGGAGCTCTGCACAGAGCCTGGGTCTATGAGTCCAGCAGAACACCAAGGGAGGCTCTAACTCTCTTTGGAGAGTAACCGTACTGACTCTAGACAAGTCTCTTCAGCTTGCTAGAACAGAAGCTCTTCTGAGACCTTTCCAGTGCCAGAAGAGTTCGTGTTGTGACAATCCCAGTTGTATTACCTAGGCTGGGCAAGAGCACAGCAGACAGCTGGGTTATAAAGGCCAGTGAATGGCCAGGCTATCTAAAGAATGACTCCACATGGGGAATTAGGGGAGGAGAGGTTGAAAAGGGAAGTGTATCCAGAACATAAAGAGCTCTGAATCCAGCCCTCTCACCTGCCACCGCCTGGATTTCACGGTGAAAGGGCCTCAGATTGAAAGACGGTCAGGGCGGCTCTGTTGCTAAAGTCTAGATCTAGATTCAAATCTAAGCGGAGGAGCTGCAGAAGAGGGAGGGAAGAGGAGGAGTTTAACACAGAGCAGTCAGTCAAGAACCACACCCAGGGGTTCACCCACTACCACCGCAACCACAAGAAGCTCCTGGGCGGGGCGAAGGCCTTTGACAGGCTCTGCATTATGGTCCTGGAGAAGGTGAAGGAGATGCAGACCTAGGCCCCCAAGAGCTGCAAGGGCAAGAACAAGTCCAAGCCGGTCAACAAAGACTGCTCCATCTCCAAGACGACCCAGAGTAGGGCAGCCTCGCCCTCTCTGTGATGGGAATATTGTCCTTTTCTTTCTTCCTTTCTTTTTTAAATCTAAATGTCCACACTACCTAGCTCTGTGGCCTTGAATAAAAACATTCCTTGAGCCTCAGTGTCTTTGTTAACTGGGATTTCATTTGTTCATTCAACACTCGTGTGTGTGTGTGTGTGTGTGTGTGTGTGTGCCAGTGTTAGAGCCTGGAGTTTTCACGTGGCTTTTTGTGCCCAAGGATGGCACTCTACCACCACTTAGCCACACCATCACCTTAGGCATTTTTCTGGTCGATTGGAGACAAGTTTCTCAGAGACATTTTTTTACCTGGACTCACTTTGAACCACATCCTCCGATTTCAGCCTCCTGAGTAGCTAAGGTTATGGTTCATTCAAGAAGTATTAACTAAGTGTTCTATATGCTTTATACTGCAGGGTCCATAAGGAATAGTGAAGAAGTGTAGGTCCTCATGCTTGAGACACTTAGTACTAAAAGAAGTAACCAGCAATTTAAAAAAAAACATTTTTCATAATCAATATTACAAATAAAAAAATGGTGTGACATAGAGTAAAACAGAAAACTTAGATAAGATTATAGTAACAGAGGAATATTTTGAGTAGGTGACATTTGAATAAAGACTAAAAAGTCAAAAAATTAATGATTGGAAGGAATGTATTAGTCAAAATTAGAACAAGTACAAAGGCTTGGGGAAAAAAACTAAAGGCCATTATGCCAGAGCCTCAGGAATTCAGAGAAAAAAATAGTAAGATGAGGTTAGAGAATATTAATGCAAAAACACTCTTTGCCTCTCAGTCAATTGTTTTATATGGTAATTCTGAACTTCTCTGAACTAAACGTTTAAAATTCTCAGTTCTGCCATTTTCTTCCAATTCTAATCAACTATTATGTTTCACCTTAAAGCCATCATCCCTAAAAAAATACTCAAGCGGGGCCGGGAGTTTGGCCTAGTGGTAGAGTGCTTGCCTAGCATGCATGAAGACCCAGGTTCAATTTCTTGGTACCACACATATATAGAAAAAGCCCAAGAACAGTGGTTAGGCCCTGAGTACAAGACCCAGGAATGGCAAAAAAAAAAAAATACTTGAGAAAGAAGTTTCAAGAAACCAAAGTATGGGGCCTGGGGTTTGGCCTAGTAGTAGAGTGCTTACCTAGCATGCACGAAGGCTCAGGTTTGATTCCTCAGTACCACATACATAGAAAAAAGGCAGAAGTGGTGCTGTGGCTCAAGTGGCAGAGCTCTGGCCTTGAGACTGAAAAGTTTGTGCTGGTGAAGTATAAGGAGTAGATCCCAGAGAGACAAGAAAGTAGGCAGGGCAACCAACACACCGAGATTACTGGGTTCAGACAAGAGCAACCACAGCAAGAATGTTGAGAACTGAACTGAGAAGAGATTTCATTGTGGAAACAGAGCCAAGAAGACGGGTTGATGGAGTGAGAGAACAAAAGAATAATGAAATACTGCTCATTGTAGGGTTTTTGTAATAGTTAAATTCTCTAGCATTTGAAATGACTCAACATTTGCTCTTGCTCAGTTGTGACTTTCATTATTATCATTTTGTTTCATGTCTCTCTAAAGCCAAGAAATGTGCTTCATAAATATTAAGTGCCTCGTAAGTATTGTTTTGGAGAGGCGAGCCCTGAAAAACTCCATTTAAAAAAAAGATGTTCTACTTCTCTTGGAGAATAACATTTTTAATAACTTAACTCTTCCATGTTGGTACTGAATCATATAATAGTTGTGTATTCCAAAAGGTCTCGGTGTGATCAACATTAAAACCATGATTTTGTTCATTTCCTTTATAATTTGAGACGTGTGCCAAAACTAAAGAATGAAAATAAGACTAAATGGATCATTCCTAGAAACACTTGAACTACCAAGCTAACTCAATAAGAAATGGAACATTGAACTAATCCTAAAACACAGTACTGGACCACACTAATCTCCAAAGACCTATCAGTTCATAAAACTCCAGAGTAATAATCAAGAAACCTCAGAGCAAGATGACCCCATTAGTGGATCTGCCAATTGTACCACTTAAAGAAGCACTCATACTAATTCTTCCCAAGCAAATGTAAAAAATGGAAGAGGAAGGGATATTTTTATTACTGTATGTGACCAGCATTTGCCAAAATCAGATAAATATAAAAATGACAGACTAATTAATATCTCTTATGAAAATAAACTACTTGAAGAATGAATTCAATAGCATATTAAAAAGATGAATGCAGGGCCAAGAGTTTGGCCTCATAGTAGAGTGCTTGCCCAGCATACACGAAGACCCAGATTCATTCTTTGGTACCACATACATAGAAAAGGCTGGAAGTAGTGCTGTGGCTCAAGTGATAGAGCCCTACCCTTGAGAAAGCCCAAGGACAGTGCTCAGGCCCTGAGTTCAAGCCCTAGGACAAAAAAAAGATAAATGCAATAGCTTATTAAAAAGATTATTCACGGGGCTGGGAGTTTGGCCTAGTGGTTAAAGTGCTTGCCTAGCATGCATGAAGACCAGGGTTCAATTCCTCAGTACCACATACATAGAAAAAGCCAGAAGTGGTGCTGAGACTCAAGTAGTAGAGCTCTAGCCTTGAGAAAGTCCAAGGACAGTGCTCAGGCCCTGAGCTCAAGCCCAGGACTGGCAAAAAAAAAATATTCACAATAAGCAGCATCTGATACTTTTATGGAATGCAAGGATGGTCCAATATACAAGCCAATCAACACTTATGTCAAGAAACTGAAAAGAAATGCATATAGTCACTTAAAGAGATGCAGAAAAATCTTTTGACAAAATCTAATCCATCTATAATTTAAGAGAATGTTCACAAATAAGGACCAGATAAAAGCTGAGAAAAGGGAGAATGAGCAATTATTGATTAGTGGATACAGTTTCCTTTAGGGTGATGGAAAAGTTAAGGGAATATTGATGATGGATTCACAATATCATGAATGTAATAAATATTACAGAATTCCATGTGTAATCTAGCAAATTTACATTATATTTATTTATATTTTATTATGATAAAAACCTCTATAAATGAAAACACATCAGTGGTTTAAAACATATTATCCTGCATACCTTGAGTACTATTAAATGCTTGACGTTGTACAAATTACTTTGAGGATGGTTTCAGGAAATTCTCACTATCTTTAAAAAAGATACGTTTATCTTCCCATGTTTTTGGATGAAAGGAATGATGCTTCTGAAGTAGGCAGTACTCCATGGACTTGAAACTCACCCTTCAATCATTGTTCAACTGTCTCTGACTGCCTCTCATAAACACACAAAGGGAGAGACTTGTTTCATTTATCTTTGTTAATCCAGGATGTAGTACAGAGCCTTATTAGAACAAAGCCACTAAAGGTTTGTTATCTCACTCACTCACATAAATAAGCATATGTGTTGATTCAGTTACCAAGATGGAATCAAATGTCCAAGAGACAGATACTCTGGGATAAAGCCTGTGCAAAAGTAAGAGAAGCCAAACCAAGAATCTATAGGCACAAGGATGGATTGGTTAGAAAGGACTTAAATTACATCATAATTCGCAGAAAAATCTCCCTCAGGCCAACATAGGATCCCATTTGGGCAGAAATGGCCCAATCTATTAACCCATCTGAGCTCAGCCTGTGGCCAGGATGAAAAATGTGACGAAAGGCAGCGTGGTCTTGGTATGAACAAATGGAGGTAATGGAATATTACAATATTTGGCATCAGATGCTCAGATGGATACTCAAGCAGTATACCTCCATGGTTATAACACCACCTTCAAACATTTCCCAAAAGAAAATAGGCAAGTGATACACACTAAAACATGAGTCTTCTTAAATACTTCCAAGTCAAAATTCCTATTTCTGCTCTCTTACACTCAGTTATGAGCCTTTCTTGTGCTCAATTTGTCATCTTCAACAACTAGTAAGCAACATAGCTGTTGAACAGTAAATTATTGCTCAACAGTGTACATACTTCATATTAAAACTGGCTCTTAGTGGAAAATGCTAAATCTAAGCCTCTCCCACCCAAAAAAGAGAGACAGAAACTTTGTATCATACTGTTTTGCCACTGGATTGAAACAGCATGAGATTAGATTATTCTTGAAGCTGTGTCTACAGTATCTAGATCATGCTATAGTTCAAATCCCATGGGTAGAACTTCCATAATAATTGACAATAGAGCAGCACACCATTGCTGAATCCACCTGTCCCGCAGAAACAGGATTATATGATTTCCTCAAGAGCACCAAACAGGGGAGCAACCAGCAGTACTAATCTCTTATCTTAGGTTTCCTACCTTAGATTTCTCTTTGGTCACTTCTGTCTTGGTGGCTGTTTAGTCTAATGGGCTGGCAACAAAGCTGTAAGAAAAAGAACAACAGATTTCTAGTTATGAATCTCCTGCCAACCAGATATGCAGAGAAAAGTAATTTATGCAAGCCTGAGGGTAGAGGAAAGAGTTTACAGCCAAATAATCTTATCAGTCTATCCACCTCTAACTTTCTGTGACCCTAGATGATTCAAATTAATTACTGTTGAAATGTAGTACATACATCTTCTTGTCCTAGAACTGTCTAGAGCTGTTCAGTAGATAGACAGGAAGATTTCTGAGGACAATTAGAGATTTCTTCAGCATTCTTTATTCAAGGAAATTCAGTCCCGAGGGTACTTAATTTGAGCAATCATCCAGAAAGAGTTTTTTGGTCTGATGTAAATGAAAAGGCTAAAAGCAATCATTGAACAGCCAGAACTAACTAGACCTATGTGAACCCTGAAGCCTCCCATTGCTTATGAGCATTCTGCTTCTAGAAGGAATATTGACAGGGAAAGAATTACCAGGATGGTTAAAGATTAAGAGAGTTTACAAGGTTGGTACTCAACTAATACATGTCAGCACACTAGGTCACTGATCAAAACCAATGGTGTCGGTGCCATCCTGAGCTCACAAGTCTCATGGCCATTTGTTTCACATTCCTGCCTTCTCCAGTTAATGGTTGAAGAACCACTTAATGTTCAGACAGGAAGAGCCATAGAATTATCTGGTGTTCTACTTCCTTGTTCCCTCCTGAAGCCTCAAGAATAGATAGACATTCACCACTGCCCCAAAATTACACACACTGTAAGTGTCAAGAGGGAGACCAGACTTCAAATCTCCAGATTATCTGTACATCTGTGTACTTTTTCTGTCCTTGGCTCATGTTCTCTCTCTTGTTCTCATCCTATTTAGTTATAAGAGATCATGGCCTATGGAGGGTTCCAATCAAGTAAATCACACTGTAGACAGCCCCGCTCAGTAAGGCCCGTGCAGGTGTCTGAGTAGAGACAGAAAAGCTAGACTCTTACATTGGGCCATTGGCAAACTCCATTCCTCCAATGAAAATTTAATTGAGATTTATAAGAATGAACAAAAACCTAGCAACCAGAAGGGGCTCACTTAATAGCTTTTGAAGAAATAAATAAAAGGTTGCTGGGGCCTACCTGCCATGTTAGTTTAAAGATGTCCCAGAAAAGGAAACTTGTACAAAGGGGTCCAGGGAAGGAGAAGACAAGCCAAAGCAGAGAGAAAGAGAAAGGACAGGGGCAAATAGCCAGACATATCACATTAGAAATGCCTGAAAACCAGTTGGGAACTAGTTGATAACAGAGGAAGTAAACACTTGAGACCTTGGCTGGAAATTTTCTGTGAGAAAGCACTTTTCTTTATTCATTCACTTCATAAACATGTCCTAACTGCCTACTATGTGTTTATTACTCATTAAATGCAATCCCAAGTCCTCAGAAGCTCATAATCTAATGAAGAGAAACACACTGGACTAAACAAGCCTTTAGGAGGGGCTTTCTACACAGTCACAGAACTGTGCAACAAAAATGGCACCCTGCACCCAGCAAACTGACACCCTAGAGCAGTGTAGACCAATGGGAACCACGCAGAGGAGCCATGTAGAGTGTCAAATTCTTCACCAGCCATTATTAACCAAGTTTTAAATGGGGAAATTAACTTTGGTAGTGTGGGGTGTGTGTGTGTGTATGTGTGTGTGTATATGTGTGTATGTGCACTTAGGTCCTTGCTTCTTTTTCTTTTGCTCAATGTTGGTGCTCTACCACTTGGACCACATCTTCCCTCTGGCTTTCTGCTGGTTAATTGGAGATGTGAGTATCTCAGATTTGTCTGTCTTGACTAACCGCCTCCTGAGTAGATGGACTTAGGTGTGAGCAACCAGTACCAACTTGTAGTTATATGTTTTATTTAACCCAATATATTCATAATACTATTTCAACAGGTACTTAGTATAAAAATAATTGAGAGGCTGGACACAGCAGCTCTCGCCTGTAATCCTAGCTACTCAGGAGGCTGAGATCTAAGGATTATAGTTCAAAGACAACCCTGGGCACAAAAGTCCCTGAGACTCTTTTCTCCAATTAACCACTAGAAAGCCAGAAGTAGAACTGTGGCTCAAGTGCTAGAGTACTAGCCTTGAGCTGAAGAGCTCAGGGATAGCACCCAAGCCCAGAGTTCAAGCCCCATGATGAGAGAGAGAAGGGTGGGGGAGAGAGATCTGTATGCTTCAATAAAGTAGGCACTAGTCACATGGGCCTTTGAATAATTGACAAGTACTTAAAGTAACTTGTACACAGAGAGCTTGGAGGTGTGGCTCAGTTGATAGAGTGCTAGCCAGTGAGCAAAAGCTTCAGCTACTGAGTTTGAGCTCCTGTCTTGGACCTATAAAAAGAAAAGAAATGTACATGCAAATATACATGAAAAAAGAACACAGAATTTGTTGGGGAATCCATTTTCTGTTCGTTTATTGGTTAAGGACTGATTTAAGAAATGGGGAAAGAATTCCTTTATCAAATTTGAATTCACCTCCCCCCTCCACACACACACACATAGGTATACACACTTTAGTCACAGATCCACCTGCAGCTTTATGGTGATTAATTGAAGATTGGAGTTTCATAGTATTTCCTGCCCTGGCTGACTTCAAACCATCATCCTCAGAATTCAGCCTCCTGAATAGTTAGAACTCCTGGCACTCAGCTTTAGCTGCATCTTGAAGGATAAATACTTCACATTGCAGGGAGAAACTTATAATACTTTGCCTTCCTCATATTTGAAAACTTAAGTCATCGTTAAAATAGATTTCAAAGTTTTTCTGAGATTGTGTATGGGAATATGACTCATTGGATTTAATCTCCAGCACTTGAAAAAAAAAGGAAAGGAAAGAAAAATGCTAAAAGCTTTTTGAGATTATGTACCTAGTCCTAGAATAAATCTTTGGGAAAGGGATGGGAACACTGTGTATTTTATAAAAATGGAAAGTCATCAACTACAGGTCATACTCAAGCAAAAAACAATTTTGTTTTTATAGCTGCCAGTTTAAAAAAAGAAAACATGCACACTGGAAATGTGTGATATTTTTAAATCTTAAAACAATTTTAAATGGCATATAGCCACAAAAGAGTTACTGAAAAAGCAATTAGGAGAACAGAACAGCTCACTCTAATCAATAATGTAACAGGTATGACTGCAAACTGTCACACAAAACCTCTCTGGTATGTTTTGTTTTCCAAAAGATGTGATTTCTTCCTCCAATATATGCCTCTTGCCATCTACAATCATGATAAATTCTTCATCCTAGTCAAGCTAATGTCCATGCCATGCCCCTGAATATAAGCCAAAGAAATAAGCTCCAGAACATAAGCTTAAGAAATTTCTTTATAAAGTCAAAAAATAATGTAACAGGTTTTTCAGATCCTCAATCCCAGATGATCACTACTCACATACCACAGAAAGGGTGGGAATGAGATTTTTCTCAAACATTCCTCCAAAATACAGAGTGATGGTCATGTTTCAGCCCCTGATAATTAAGTTCATACACCTCATCCCAATTTTCTACCTGCTAGCAGGTCAGAAAATAAAACTGTTGCTTTGTTTTGTTTTTTGTCTTTGCTTGCATGGCCTCTCTCCCCAAGAAACTAAAATCTTGTTTCTGCAGAAGTGCTATTTCCTGCTTTTGTTTCTATCACTCCACCTGTCTCCATAAGAAATGACTTAAGGGGCTGGGAGTTTGGCCTAGTGGTAGAGTGCTTGCCTAGCATGCACGAAGACCCAGTACCACATACACAGAAAAAGCCAGAAGTGGTGCTGAGGCTCAAGTGGTAGAGTGCTAGCCTTGAGAAAGTCCAAGGACAGTGCTCAGGCCCTGAGCCCAAACCCAGGACTAGAAACAAAAAAAAAAAAAAAAAGAAATGACTTAAGATCACACATTCTCAAACAGGGAAGCAAACTCTTCATGCTAGACTTCTTCATTGAGGAAAATATATCACATAGCTACCCTAGTTGATCCCTTGCTATTCTTCAGACCCTGGGCAACTCAAATTATCCCTTGAGATTAAATTCTGCCTCTACCACATTCTTATTGTATATCATTGAGCTAATTATTCTAAGCCTCTTTATACACCCAACTTACCCACACAGTTTCCTGTAAGGTGGAAGTGATAGTGGTCTTATCACATAGAATAATAATTCCACACATTCAAAATACCAAATAGGTGGAATGAAGGGAGGAATGGGGGAGGGAAGAAAGAAAAGGGATTTTGCTTTACCAGATTCTATCACCTAATGGAAGAAAAGACAATGAAGTAAGATGATTACAGGCATGATGATGCTATAGACAGGATGATAGAATGAGATTGGAAACTTAGACAAATAGATCAGAAACAGGAAGATGAGAAGAAATCAGCAATGCAAGAAGTGGGAGGGGAAAGAGTATATGTGAAGTCCATGAGGCGGTAATTAAAAGGGGAAAAAGGGCCAGGAGTTTGGCCTAGTGGTAGAGTGCTTGCCTAGCAGTACGAAGACCCGGGTTCAATTCCTCCGTACCACACACATAGAAAAAAGCCAGAAGTGGTGCTGTGGCTCAAGTGGTAGAGGTCTAGCCTTGAGAAAGTCCAAGGACAGTGCTCAGGCCCTGAGCTCAAGCCCAGGCTGGCAAAAATAAATAAATAAATAAAAATAAAAGGGGAAAAAAAAACTAGAAAGGATTCTAGAAGCAGAAAGGAGGCTAGTGTGGCTGAATCTGACTTTTGCCAAAATCTTGAGTTAGGCCAGATTCAACAGAACTTGTGGTCCCTGCTATGAGGCTGTATTTGTTCTAAATGCCATAGGAAACCACTGAAGTTCATAAGCAAGTGAATATTACTGACTATATTTGAAGACTCTTTCTAGGTCTTTATTCAAAG
This sequence comes from Megascapheus bottae, assembly GCF_031878675.1. Taxonomy (NCBI): domain Eukaryota; kingdom Metazoa; phylum Chordata; class Mammalia; order Rodentia; family Geomyidae; genus Megascapheus; species Megascapheus bottae. The sequence continues at coordinate 23,437,407 of NC_143523.1, read as the reverse complement.
CCTAGCCGTAATTAACCTGCCCAGATAACAAAAATGTCACACTGCCTAGGAACTTTAAGTTCATGGAATCACCTCCAAATACTCCCAACTACTTGAACAGTTGGTGATTTTAATCTAAACTGAAAGGAAGAAACTTCTTCCTCAGAAACCCAATCTAAGAACAGAGTTCCACTCTTCCTTTAACCCTCTGCACTATTAGTTTTGTCATATAAATGCTTTTAATTGTTCTTGATTTATGCCTCCAAATTCCCTATGGCTAATCAACAGTTTTCCCTTAATGAAGTGTCCAAAACTAAAACCAGCATCCCAGGTGCTATCTGTCACTAAGGCCAAGCAGCAGGGGCTATTATCTCCCAGCATCATATTTTTCTCGCAATATTATTCAGCAGATATGTATCTAATTGGCTATTTAGTATCACCCCTGGGCCTCTCACTGACATGACCATTTTCCAGGTGTTGCCTTCGTCATGAAAGAAGTTCTTTCCAATTACTTTTCCCCAGGTAACTACTTGAATTTTTGCCAAGTTTGTCATATTGCTAAATGTTTTCTATCATTTCTTCAATTTCCCTGGTGTTATAGCATGTCTTCTTTTAGAGTCATCTGAAAATCTCATTAACCTGTTTGTGGACAGGATGTAGCTAGAATTTGTTGGGGAATCCATTTTCTGTTTGTTTATTGGTTAAGGACTGATTTGAAGGATAGGGAATCTCTTTATCAAATTTGAATTCATACACACACACACACACACACACATACACACACACACACACATAGGCATGCACATACACTTATAACTGTTCTTAATTCCCTGAGACACTCTAAAAACAAAAACAAAACACAATATTCCACATCATAAATAGAACCTTTAAAAGATCGGAAGTCCCTACCATGAGGGATGCAAATATGCCTCTGCGTTCCCTTGAAACTCCTGTCATTGCATTCACAATACATTCCTATTATGATGTCCTGAGTAGATTTCATTTATAATCAAAAAGCCCACAGATTTTATTAGAATCTTTAGAGAGTGCACAATCCCCACAAAATACTTATAAAACTTGGTTTTATATCATATTTCTCAAAGAGTGAGCCAATAATCAGCTCTTTGGGAATCACACAAGATGCTTATTAAAAAGTAAATTCCTAGGGCCTACTCCAGACACACAGAATGCAAATGGAAGCCGGAATGTGCAGTTTAAAATTAAATGGCTCTTGCTGTTGATAGGAAATGCATTCAAACTGTGAAAATTTAAAAGGTCAGAAAAGCAAAGTGTCTAGCCTTCAGTGTCCCCAAGCCACCCGTTTTTAATTTCTGAGAAGAAACCACAGATACCCATTTTCTGTGTTCTTCTACAACCTGTAAAGAAAGAAATTGAGAACAGTAGTTCTACAGAGAAAAAGATGGAGACATTTACCTGTATTAAATGCTGCCTCAAGTGACTTTTTTTCACCTGCTCATCTGAGAAAACTGAGTCTTCTAAAATAAATAAATAAATAAATAAATAACATCCAGGCAACTTGCATTGTACCAACATTCAAATTTCCATCTCAGAAAAGGAAAACCTCTTCTACATTTATTTATCTGTTTGGTTAGAGTTCATCAGCTCTGCTTCCTGTTTTCTGAGGCTCAGTCTGGACTCTCACACTGGATTATCTGATTCAGGTGTGTAATAAACTGATTAGATGGCAGCTGTAATGGGAAATGACCTGGCTACAAAGATGTGAGGGATTAATCATCCCCCTCTAAAATCCCTTGACCTTTGTGATTCAAAATACAAAAACAAACAAAATCTCCTTTCTGCAGCATCTCTTATGAACTGATATAAATATCTGTATCTCCAAAACGTAGTACACACAAATCCGTTGTAAACATTATCAGGTGCAGACTTTTCACCTACTGTACTGGTAGTTACAGAAGCAGCATCTTTATACCATGGGCTCACAGATTTGTCTCCTGTCTTCTGTCTGATTTGAAGCTAGGAATTTGAACAGAGTAAAGCATGGATTTTTGCCTTTCAGTACAAAACACTGTCAGATGCAGAAGGCCCAACAAAGAGATCAAATGCTGACCCCTAAACCTTAGCTTTCCACGTCATAATGTTAACAAATAGGATGTGATATGAATGTCTCTGATTCATGAGATCTGGGGAGTGCATGATCACAAATAGAGGCCAGGAGACAGGAGAGCAAAAGCTTTTGGACAGCCCTGATGATGGTGAATCTGCAGACCCTGGGGCCAAGCTGTACACTCTAACTGGGTCCCATGGTGAGTGAGTCCTAGAGGAATCCTTCCACAAATCCACCACCAAGGATTTCACTGTGATGAGGATGGAATTTGTGGCTCTGGTGAGGTGCCAATGAACGAATGAAAGCATCAGGTTCTGAGTTCAAGCCCTGGTTTCCGGAAAAAAAAAAAGGAATTCACTGTGGCTCTGCCTGAAGTAGTGAGACAATGATGGTACTATAATGTTCATTTCTAAAGGAATGGATTAAATAATGGTTTGCCATACAACAGTTAGACATATCAAAGCCAGTACATTAAGCAACAGAGGTCTTACAAAGAGCAAGAAACAGGACAGGCATGTGATGTACATCTGTGAAGATGAAGTAGGGGAATGGGCAGGGTTGGAAGGAATGAGGGAGACTGACGCAGGGATTATACTGCTCAGCATCATTGCACTCAAAATCACAGGTTGAATTAAAACCCCTTTGTACAATTACTAATGGATAATTTGTAAATGCCACAAAGAAAAGAAACAGGGCAGGATCTGTGGCATGTTGCATGCAAATATAAAACATATGCAGGGATTAAGAGCATGGCCTAGTGGTAGGGTGCTTGCCTAGCATGCGTGAAGACCAAGGTTTGATTCCTAAGTACCACATACACAGAAAAAGACAGAAGTGATACTGTGGCTCAAGTGGTAGAGCTCAGCTCAAAGACAGTGCTCAGGTCTGAGTTCAAGCCCCAGGACTGCCAAAAATAAAAATAAGAGAAAGAATTGATTTTATTGTTCATAAATCATGTCTTAGTAAACACATACACATTACCTGGTATGGTGGTTGATGCAGGCACTCCTGAGTACCTGCAGAAGAGGTGCAGGGATCAGGGAAGAGAGATCAGGAGGATCTCAGTTCCAGACCAGCCTGAGAAGAAGCACTCCAGATCCCATCTCAACCAATGAAAGCTGGGCAGAGAAGTGTGTGCACTTGCCATCCCAGCTATGTCAGAAGCAAAAAAAAAAAAAAAACAGCTGTACATGAAACTAGAGTTCTATTTGAAAAAATTACTAAAGCAATGGTCAGTACGTTAGAGTTCAAACTCTAAAATAAAACCCAGAAACACTTCAATGTTATATACTTTACAACTATGCATACATACATGTTTAAGGACATACCTGAATATTGAAGTAGCTGTCTACGGAAGGAAAGGGAGAACTGGGGATTATGGTCATTCTGGCCTCTCACAAGCAAGTGACCGTGTGTTTATTATCATTTCTCAAGTGCGGAAGCTGATGAACTCAGTCGTCTATGTCAATGAACACAATGAGTAGGGCATTGGGGAAACAAAAAGCATTTCTGGCCTTTTTGTTTGTCTTTGGTTTCTTGGGGGTTCTTTATGGTTTTTATAGTGTTGAGGGTTGAATTCAGGGCCTTCAATGTGGTAGGCACACACTTCTTCCACTGAGCTAAATCCCAAGACCAATAAATTGTTTTGATGAGGCAGAATACTTATGCTACACATGATAAATAAAAAGAAGCTGAGCTGAGAGTGTAGTTTAATGGTACAACACTTCCCTCCCAGGAGGTCTTTGATTAAATCCCAGCACCGAGAGAGGGAGGGAGGGGCAGGGAAGCAGGGAAATAAGACGACTGTAGGAACCTTTTAAGTGCAATTATGCAAAACAACATATGTAAATGAGCAAAAGCACAACAGACAGCTATATGAAGGCGTAGGATTAAGTAGATAATGACAGCACCCTTGTCACTGGATGTAAAATTCTTGGCCACCAAATGTCTTTAACTCTCTGTAGCTGAACTTTTTCATGTAAATTGGAAATTATAATACACAATTCTAAATGGTTCTCCTGAAAATTAATGATTAATTTATGCCTTATCCATAGTAAGTCTTCTGAAGAAGTTATCTGGTATATACTGCTAGCTTGAATTATTCATTTGTTTGTTAATTTGTCATAGAGTTGGAAATTGAGGCTAGGGCCTCATGCTTGCACTTTAATATGTAAGCCAAACCCCCAACCCATATTTTAAGTTTTTGAACTGTTATAGGCTCAGATGTGTACCTCACTGGCTCACTACTAATCCTGCAACTTTCACAAAATCCCCCAATCACAGCCTTGGTTTTCTGTACACTTGTGAGGGACGATATCAAGGAGTGAGTATGCACTCAGTTCATAAGACAGGAATACTAATGCTTTGTCACTGTTTTCAAAAAGTAGTACAAAGAAAGGAATATAAGGCTCAAACTATTATATATTACATGCTTTTCCTAATGTATAAACCCTTCTGTTTTCAGTCCCTCTCACGGGGTGAGGGAGAGATAATTTTCCGTCTCCTTTCTAAATGGCTGCCAAGTCATATATATATATATATATATATATATATATATATGGAGAACATCTCCTTCAGAGGAGTAATTAATTCAGTAGGTATCTATTTCCAGTTTATGACTTTCTTCCTCAGCACTTCGAAGACAAGCTACAGGATGGCAAAAGCTGGTGACAGGTGCACAGCTATCTAACATAAGGCCTGGTACTTTATGCATAACTAATATGGGATAGATAAACACATAATAGCAAAAAAGCACATTTATGGAAAGGTATAGTTATTATATTACAGGAAAATATTCTTTCTTCCCTCTCCCTCTGAGAAGTGAGGAATTGGCCAGTAGGAGAATAGTGAAGCTGTGGATTGTGGAAAGCTGTTTTTGAGAGCTCTTCCTCAGGAGAATCTCACCAGCTAAACCTGTCAATGGGAATTCTTGCAGTTCCAGCACAGCTCTGGAAGCCCAGTAGTTTTCCAGCACTTCCTGTTCAGTAAAAGGAAAAATACTCCATTTATCTCAGTTATCTTCACCGGGGAACATTAGTTCTTATTCTCTGACTCATAACGGGATGGAATCACAGACAAGGAACTGGGTCCAGAAAAGTGAGCTGATTTTCCTAAGCCTAACACTGGTTAATAAATGAGTTGATGCAATTGAAAATAGAATCATTCTTCCCTCTCCCTCTCTTTTTCTCTCTATCTGGCCCTCTCTCCTTTCCCTCTCTTCTTCTTCTTCTTTCTCCTCCGCCTTTCTCCTCCTCCTCCTCCTTCCACTTTTCACTATAAAATTATATTTCAGGGCATGGCTCAGTGATAAAGCTTGTGGCTTTCATGCTCAAGGCACTGGAGGGGGAAATGGGGGGCAGAAAAAGAGAGAGAAAGAGAACTTTGCCTAAATTAGGGAAAAAGTTCTTGACATGTTGCAGAATCAACTAGCATTATATATATATATATATCTTATGGTAATATATAAATATGTAGAGAACACATGTATGTATTTCTTGTCTATGTAAAAAAATAAATAAATAAAAAGGAGAGCCAAGCACTAGTTGCTCACACTTGTAATCCTAGTTACTCAGGAGGCTGAGATCTAAGGATCACAGTTCAAAGCCAACCCAGGCAGAAAAGTCCATGAAACTCTTATCTCCATTTATCCACCCGAAACCTGAAAGTGGAGCTGTGGCTCAAAGTGCTAGCCTTGAGCACAAAATCTCAGAGATAGCACTCCACCCCTGAGTTCAAGCCCATGATCAAAAATAAACAAATAAATATTCCAAAATGTGCATTTATCTCTGGTTAGTAGTGTCATAGTTTATTTTATTTACACTTCTATTAGAAATTTCTTTTTAATTAGCATGTAATAGTTTATAATTAGAAATTTAAGTTTGGACTGGATGTACAACTCAAGTGGTAGGGTCAGTCCTAAGCAAAAGAAAAAAAGCCAAGCAAAAACATCAGGCTCTGAGTTCAAGTCCTAGTACCAGCATGCATGTATAAATAAATAAATAAGTAAATAAATGGCGAACAAATTTAGACATCTAAATTCCTGGCCTAATATTTTTTAAAGGATTTATTTTGGGACTGCTCAGCTCTTTGGGATGGAAGAAGGCTGGGCTTGGAGAACAGTGCTATTCTATCAGTCATTTAGCCTGATTTTGGAGTGATCGTCTGTACTCAAAAGCCTCTGCTATTTATGAAATGATAGATAAGAAATTCCTTTGAGAAGAATGTCCAGTGGAAGAGGGAGATGGGGGAGAGGAGATTGGTTGAAGTATATTGTAAAATGCCTGTGAAAATGTAACACGAACCCCTGATTTAAAAAACAAAAACAAAAGATTTCAGTGGTAGTATAAAAATGATAAAGTCCTGTTGGCCCAGAGGAGGTGCAAGAGCTTGTTTTCCTAACTTGAGGCATTCAAGTTGGGAGAGGAGGGAAATCTCAGCAGCAGCAGAGACATGTTTGTGTAACCTTCAAAAGAACAGCCCAGAACATCACCACCATCGTAGAAGAGCTTACACATTGAGAATGACAATATATCACGTCGAAAACTCTGATAATACCTGGACAATATTCCTAATATACTGTGTTAGCACGTATATCGTCACATGTAATGGCCACAATAGCCGAAAAACCTGAGGTTCTGATTGGGTGAGTGTCAGAGTCACATGATTAATGGGTAATGGAGGCCAATTAGAAGAGAGAACACTTAATCATGCACTTGACCCTACTGCTCTGTTCATTTACTTCCCACAAATGCATCCACGTTCCTTCTTCAAATTAAACCTTCCTCAGCTGTACACTGCTCAGGCAAGAATCAGCTGGTGGGAGACAGAACCCAATTTATTTTGAAGCCCTGAGAGCCTTGCTTCACATCCCCTGCGGAACAAGAAAGACAACCTACAGAGGAACGTCACCATAACCTGCTAAAGCCCATCTAGTCCCAAGCAGAAAGAAGTTGTTTGCACTCTAGGTTACAAGAGATAATAGAAAAAGCTCACTTGCAGCTGGATCAGGAGTACTGAGTGCCTTTATTATTGCTAGGCTTTGGGGGCCAACATCTTTGAGGTTTCACAAATGCCATAGAAAGGAAGATTTCACACAAAGCAAACTTTCTTTTACATTAATCTGAGATGACAATTGATTGTTACATTAGTTTTTTTTTTTTTAATCCTAATGCATGTAAAATGAGCCCAGCCATTTTGGCAAAAACAGTATGAAGATTCCTTAAAGAACCAAGCATAGAATAATCATAGGATCCATCCATCTTCACCCCTGGGGAAAGTCTCAGAGGAATTGGAGCCAGAATTCGGAAGAGATGTCTGCACGCCTATGTTCCTTGCAGCACGGTTTACCATGGTCAAGGGGGTTCTTAAATGTGGTACATATACACAATGGAATAGTATTCAGCCTTAAAACAACAGGAAATTCTGTCATCTGTGATAATGGTGATAAATCTAGAGGGCATTGTGTGGAATCTAAGAAAGCTGAACTCATGGAAGTTGAGTGTAGAATGTTGTTTATCAGTGTCTGGGACCAGGGCAGATGGGGAAAAAGGAGAAAATGTTCAGTGATTACAAAGTTACAGCTGGATAGGAGGAATGGGTACTTGTGCACCAATGTCCCAAATTCATCACATCCAGTAATAATGTGTATTTCAAAATATCTAAAGCAGAAGATTTTAAATGCTTATACCACCATATTTGGAGGAATATGCTAATTACACTGATCTGATCCTTCTACAAAGTAGTATGCAGGTATGAAAACATCACATTGTATCCAATAGATATACAATTCATTTGTAAAGTATGGGTGATAGCTCAGTGGTCATGTGTGTGTTTCCTATGTGAGACCAGTTTAATCCCTAGCACTAATTTTTTAATTAAAACTTTAAAAAAATCTGTGACTCCAGTCTATACAAGCAATTAATTAAATTATTATACAGACCTGGGTAAAGAGAAATGAAAACATGTTCACACAAAAACCTACACACCCAGTTGTTTATAGGTCTTGATTCTCAATTGTCAAAAAGCAGAAAATAACTCAATGTTCTTTACATAAGTCGTGACACAGCCACATAATAATGGAATACTAGTCAGCCATATAAAGGAATGAACTATTAAAGATGACAAAATGGGTATTTTGCTAGTTTAGTAAGGGAGTGCCAGATTCAAAAGCGTGGCACAGTTGTTATACTATTTATGTAACCCGTAAAACGATGCAGGAGAGCTGGAACATGTATGTAGCTTCCTTGCTCTTTTTGGTGCTGGAGACTGATCCAACCCCTCTTTATGCTATCACTAAGCTGCATCTCAGGAACCCCTCATGGAACTACTTCTTACTTTTTTTTGGGGGGGGGGTGCTAGTTCTGGGCTTGAACTCAGGGGCTGAGCTTTGTCCTTGGGTTTTTTTCTCAAGGCTGGCGCTCTACCATTTGAACCACAGCACCACTTCCAGCTTTTTTTCTATGTATGTGGTACAGAGCAATCGAACCCAGGTCTTCGTTCATGCTAGGCAAGCACTCTACCACTAAGCCAAACTCCTGCCCCGAAACAACTTTTTATAGTTACACAATTACACAATCACCAAAACTCACAGAACAATATACCAATGAGTGAATCTTACTAGATAAGATTTTTAACTAAACACACAAAATAATCAAGTAATCTTGACCTATTATTGCAAGAACAAATAACACAAAGAATTCAGTTTAAATGCCTCTGGGCTCTTGTCTAGCTGAGGGGGGCAATGGCTCAAAGCTGCCATCCTAGGAATGTAGGAGACGGAGATGTGAGGACTGCAGTGTGAGGCTTGCTGAGGCATTAAAGCTCATCAGATCCCAGCTCAACCAAAGGCTGGATAGGTTTATGTGCTTGATATCCCAGCTAGAGGGCGGCCTAGTCATAAAGCAAAACCTTACCTCGAAAATCACTGCAAAAGGGGCTGGAAGTATGGATCCAGTGGTCGGTGGAGGGCTTGAGTTCACCCCCCAGTTCTGCAACAAGAACAACAGAAAGTCCTCCAGATCCTTGTAAAATCAGGTTTGCATTTTTATTGTGGTCAGGCTCCATACAGAACTATACCAATGCCAGGCTCCAGCTTTGATGCTGTACTGTAATTAAGCTGTAACCAGCTGGAAAATGAGTGGAGGCAGAAAGATCTCTGCGCATTGTTTTCGCAGCTTCCTCTTAATCATAGTTTTGAGTGACTCCCTCCACCTAATTTCCAGAGTCTCACCTTGCTCCCTAAAAGTACACACTACTATGTTTTTTGGCATACATGTGCATGTGCCCACATAAGTTTATTCATATGTGCTTTCATTTATTTTTTTTATTTTATCGCCGGGATAATGTATAGAAGGGTTACAGTTACATTCGTCAGGTAGTAGGCGCATTTCTTCTCTCACACTGATTCCCCTCCTCATGGTTTTGTCCCCGTTTCTCTCCCCCCACCCCCTCCCAATCATATGCTTTTAAATGCTAACATTGTTCTGTGCCTTATCTTTTCAACTATTACTTTGGAGACCTGTTCCATAGCACAAGCAAAGGGCACCTATCGCCTCCTTTTGCCTGCTGCATAGTATTCTATGGCGTAATGGTATGATCTACTTCAAATTACTTACTCATGGACGTTTGGCTCTCCACCCCAAATGGAACTTCAAAAAGTCTGGATTTTTCTAAAAAGATAATGCGCGAAGTCGGTGAGATTTGAAACCAAACGCTAACCTTTTCAGAGATTCAAGGCGAGCCTCTAGAATATATTTTAACTAGAAGGGAGCATGCAAGGTGGCAAAAGAGACCCTGGGAAATTTCCTGGGCCAATGGGGGACGGCAGGGTTTTCGTGCCGGCACGGGAGGCCCTGCGCTCAGCTCGGCGACCCCCCCCCCCATCTCCGAGGCTGCGGCCCCCACAGACTGAAGCGCGCCCTGGGCCGGCGCGCGGCCCTTTCCAGCGTCCCGCAGCGTCCCCTCTCCCGGGCGGGATCTGCAGCCCCGCAGCCTGCGGCCCACGCGCGCAGGGGGGAGGGGGCACGCGTGGTGACCTGCCTGGGGCCGGATCCCGGGCTGCGGCTCCTCCTCCTCCTCCCTCCGGCTCCCGCAGTATCACGTGCAGCCGCGCCGGGTGCAGGATGGCGGCAGCGGCGGCGGCGGCGGCGGCAGCAGCGGCGGCCGCGGTGGGCGTCAGGCCCCGGGCTTGCTGCAGCCGGGGCGCGGTGCTCCTGCTCTTCTTCTCCCTGTCTCCTCGGCCCCCGGCCGCCGCCGCTTGGCTGCTGGGTCTGCGGCCTGAAGACACGGCGGGAGGCCGCGTGTCCCTGGAGGGGGGCACCCTGCGCGCGGCCGAAGGCACCAGCTTCCTCCTGCGCGTCTACTTCCAGCCGGGCCCCGCCGCGCCCGCCGCGCCCGCGCCCACCGTGGCCCCGGCGGAGAACCGCACGGGCGATTGGGCCCCGCGGCTCGTGTTCATCGAGGAACCCCCCGGAGGGAGCGGCGGGACGGCCGGCGGGCTCCCCACGCGCTCCCCGGGCCCGCAGCGCTGCCGCGAGCAGAGCGACTGGGCGTCGGACGTGGAGGTCCTGGGGCCCCTGCGTCCCGGGGGCGTGGCGGGCTCGGCCCTGGTCCAGGTGCGGGTGCGAGAGCTGCGCAAGGGCGAGGCGGAGCGCGGCGGCGCGGGCGGCGGCGGGAAGCTCTTCTCGCTGTGCGCCTGGGACGGGCGCGCTTGGCACCACCACGGCGCCGCCGGCGGCTTCCTGCTGCGCGTCCGCCCGCGGCTCTCCGGCCCCGGCGGGGACCTGCTGCCGCCCGCGTGGCTGCGGGCTCTCGGAGCGCTCCTGCTGCTGGCCCTGTCCGCCCTGTTCAGCGGCCTGCGCCTGAGCCTGCTCTCGCTGGACCCGGTGGAGTTACGGGTGCTGCGGAACAGTGGCTCGGCCGCCGAGCAGGAGCAGGCGCGCCGCGTGCAGGCCGTGCGCGGCAGGGGCACCCATCTGCTCTGCACTCTGCTCCTGGGCCAAGCCGGAGCCAACGCGGTGCTGGCCGGCTGGCTCTACGCCTCGCTGCCGCCGGGCGTCGGGGACGCCGGGGAAGACGACAGCGACGCCGGGGTCCACTTCCCGTGGCTGCCCGCGCTCGTGTGCACCGGCGCCGTGTTCCTGGGGGCCGAGATCTGCCCGTACTCGGTGTGTTCCCGGCACGGGCTGGCCATCGCCTCGCACAGCGTGTGCCTGACCCGGCTCCTGATGGCGGCCGCCTTCCCGGTGTGCTACCCGCTGGGCCGCCTGCTGGACTGGGCGCTGCGCCAGGAGATCAGCACCTTCTACACGCGGGAGAAACTGCTGGAGACGCTGCGGGCCGCGGACCCTTACAGCGACCTGGTGAAGGAGGAGCTCAACATCATCCAGGGCGCCCTGGAGCTGCGCACCAAGGTGGTGGAGGAGGTGCTGACCCCGCTGGGGGACTGCTTCATGCTGCGCTCTGACGCCGTGCTCGACTTCGCCACCGTCTCCGAGATCCTCCGCAGCGGCTACACGCGCATCCCCGTGTACGAGGGCGACCAGAGGCACAACATCGTGGACATCCTGTTTGTCAAAGACTTGGCCTTCGTGGACCCCGACGACTGCACCCCGCTTCTCACCGTCACCCGCTTCTACAACCGGCCCCTGCACTGCGTCTTCAATGACACCCGGCTGGACACGGTGCTGGAGGAGTTTAAAAAGGGTGCGTAGGGGTCTCCGGTCTCCCTTCTCCCTTTCCCACCCCGTCCCCCTTTAAACACGTTGCGCTTTGGTGGAGGTGATCTGAGGAGAGTCCTACCTGTTGGGTTCCTATGGTTTCTCTCACTTCTTCCATCTGGCCGAGCCTCAGGCGTCTTCCTCTCTGTGGGGCTTAGCGGGATGCACCATGCTTTGCTTTGCTTTCCTTCTCTCTTTCCAGTAACTTCTGGGGGCCTGGCAAGTGCCAGGTATTGTGTCGTCTGGGACTGGGGTTAGCCCTGAAAGGTCACTGGGAGCTTGAAACTCCTCCCAGTCCTGGAAGCTCACCATCTCCAGAGTGAACTAACTAATGGCTTGTTGCTGGACAGCTCCCCCGGGTTGACAAGGTCTTCCTTACCCAGGGAGGGAATGGATGTCCTCAGAGCTTCTCATTTCTGCCCTTCGAGTAAGGGAGAATAAATCTCAGACTCACTGGACATTCTTCCCTAGGTTTAACTTAACTTTCATAAATAAACAAACACAAGTTGGAGGAATAAAAGTTGGCTTAAGGCAGCAGAGTCCTGGCACTTGGAACTCTGTGTATCTGGATCTGAAGAAATATTTCTGCACATGTCCAGATGAAGTGGCCTTGATGCCATCCCTAAGCATTTTTGCGCAAGGCTATCAGAACCACAGCACCACTTAGGGCTTTTTTGGTGGTTAACTGGAGATAGCAGTGTTATAGACTCACCAACCTGTGTGGCTTTTGTACCATATTCCTCAGATCTCAGCCTCCTGAGTAGCTAAGATTACAGATGTGAGCCTGGCTAGGGTTTTTCTCTTGAAGCAATAGTTTGATGACTTCTTATATAACAAAGAATAGCTCAGAAAGAGGGAAAAGTTTCAGATTTGGGGAGATTGTGTTGCTATCAGGAGAAGGGGAGGGAACTGTTAAATGGTAACTATTTTAACCCAATCTGGGCCACTGCATTGCCCTCTTCTGAATCCTTGCATTACTAATTCCCATTGCTTTCTGGGGTTCATCCATGTAGCTTGGCTTGTAGACTGGTACATTCTTATGATGACTTGGCATGGTCTTTCCCTGTATGCTAATGTCCTTGTTATCTTCTTATTAGGACACTAGTCAGACTGAAATAGGGACCAATCTAAAGGCCTCATTTTAGCATAGTCATCTCTCACCTGTGATCATTAAAGTAGAGCACCGTTAAGAAAGTATCTCATTGTCACATGAGATCAGAAGATGTATTAGTGACCTTCCTGTGAACCTCCTCCTCACTTAGCAGGTATTGAGCATCTGTGGAGCCTCAGGCAGCAGTGGAGACAAGACTGCCCTCAGGAAGTGAACAGTCCTCAAGATATAGAGGTAAACAAGAGCAGGACTGACAAAAAAAATCAACAAGACTTTATTGACAGCACTTTGGAAATCTTCCTGGGATAGAAAATAAAGAAGAATTAATAGGGAAGTTGTATCAGGCTCCAAAGCCATAGAGTACAGTGGCTAGTTTTTATAAGTCATGTTTGTAGAAGCAGTGGGACGTGTTTATCCTTTAAAGATAATTTTGGAAATGAGTCTTTAAGAGCTTTTCCATTATCCTCACATCCTTACACCTCAAATGATTTTTATTAATAAGAGCAACAGTTACCATTAATTAAGGGACAGCCATGCCCAACAGCATACCTAACCTTTACAAACTGAGAACAACTCTCCTGGATAGGTATTATTATTATTTTGCAGGTGAAGATACTAAAACTCAGATCCCTAACACAGCCTGCTCAACTTTCCACAGCTAATATAACTCACTCAGTTGTAATTAAATCCCCAAAGCCTGTGACCTCCACACCTGCTGCTACTCCATCCTGTTACCCCAACCTGAAATTCCTGCCCCCTATAAGTGTCAAGGCTGGACTTGCATCTCTAACTTGCTACCCATAGCTCATTCACTTCCAGTTTCTATAGGTTACAAACATAGCTATAATAACTATAATAACTGTTAATGTAAATGTTACATTTTGAAAATGTTTCCATTTGTCACTTTTCTTTACCTGACCCATAAAACAACTCTGCAGTTATGGGAGAAGACCTTAAGGCCCAGAAAGGTGGGTTGCCTGCCTAGAATCATCATTCAAGCTATATATTCCAAGATCCAGATCCAAATCTACACCCGAGCTCTTTATCCACATGGGATTTTTGTATTGGTATGTGTTAATTGTGTGTAGGAAGGGATTTCATTAAGACAGGCTTTGATATTTGCTCCTCTGTTACTCCTTTTCATTTCTCTTCCACCTCCCTAGGAGACCCCTGTTTTTTCATAACCTTGTCCTTTGTGTCCCCTTCTTCCTCCAATTTCCACAAATGAGAGAAAATATGTGATACTGTCTTTTGGGGATTGACTTATTTCACTTAACATGATGCTCTCCAGTTCCATTCACTTTCCAGCTCCACAGGGGAATTTATTTCTACACTTACAAGCTACAAGTCTTTGGGAGTATAGAAAAGGAAAACAGATTTTCCATTTTAGCTCCACAAAATGGGAGCAGTGTTCTTCCCATTGGATTTTGAGTTCCTCAAGGGCAGACAATTCATCTTACTTTGCATTCTCAGGACAAGCACAGGGACTTGTAATGCCTAAGGGATATAATTAAAAGTAGACATTTATTGAGTAAGTAGTTTTTAACTAGCTAACTTCCACCTTTCTGCTTTAATGAGGTAAACCCTAAATACAGAATAATTAGTGTTTCATTGACCACAACAAATATCTCTCCTTCTTCCAAGATATCTACCACCAACCATTGGCACCATATCCCTCTGATCTCCTTTATCACCCACCCTTATCCTACAATCATTCTCTTAGCAAGCTGCCATAACAAAATAGAGCAGGCAAAGTGACTTCGACAACAGAAATTTATTTTCTCACAGCTATAGATCAAGGTTTTGGCCAAGAGTTTCTAGTGCCAGTTCTCTTCCTGGCTTGCAGATTGCTACATATTCCTCAGGCTTATTCAGAGAAAGCTAGAGAGCATAGGTCTGCCCTCTTCTTAGAAAGACAACAGTCCCTCTTGAATTAGGCCTGCCTTTATGGCCTCATTAAACTCTGACTACTTCCTTAAAGGCTCCTCAGGAAGTTGGAGCTTCAACATAGGAATGCAAACCTTCACTCCATAATAGTGGTCGGCCTGAGTTCAATTCCTAGTACCAGGAAATAAAAGTGAGAAGGTGATTAAGCACTGGCATAGGCTGATACTGGTCTCAAGTAAATTACTTAACTGTGTATATTTAATATCACCAGTGGCAAAATAAAGATATTGTTTACTCATGAGATTGTTTCAAAATATGGAGACTAAAACCTGACATGCGTAGTTAGTGCCTATCATATTGTAAGTGTTGTTGGCTATGATTATTAAATCGATTCCCCATTTGTGAAAATGTTCCTCTCCACTGCCACAAAAATAATCTTCAGTTCTGCCATCCCTCTTCAAAACCCTTCTGTAGCTCCCACTGCCCACAGGATAAAGTCGAGGCTGGAAATGGAGCTGATAACACCCTTATGACCTGCCCCAGTGCTCCCCGGTCCCTATCACAGCTCTAGACACCTGCAGCCCTGAGCTCCACAGCTGCCCTGTGCTGCCATTTCTCTGTCCCTTTACTCATGCTGTACTCTCGTCAGGAATATGTGTGGTCTCACTCCTCCAGCTTTGGCTCCTCCTTCATCATTCAGCTAAGGGCCTAGTATTGAACTAACAAGCTATACCATCAGGCTCTGCTTAGAAATCACTCACACACACAGCTTATAATGAGCATCTACAGTGTCAGACTATTTTATTTATCTTTGTACAATTAGCACCTACAATAATACAACACTTAAATTTTTTCTTTATTTCCTCCCCCCAACCCCCATTTTGGCTTTTTTTTTAATTAAAGAATTTATTAGCATTGATGTTTACATCATATTTTAAATGATGTGTTTAACAAGTATTCAAGAAGAGAATCTCTATATACAATCACTGGCACTTAGATTTTAGAACATAATTAAAATTAGGCTGAGGGTTTGTATGTCATAGATACATATTACTCTATGTAATAAAACATTATGTCTATAGAGTCATAAATTTTTATGTCTATGTAGTTGTGTTTATATTTCCAATACCATGTCCATAGCATTGGGTATGTAAATATTGAGGCCTCGCTCTTGTACTGTTTGGATCTAATAGCCACATATCAAGGATACCATGCGCCTTTTGTTCCTTTGGTCTTGACTTGTCTCACTCAACATGATTCGCTCTAGGTTCATCCACTTCCCTGCGAATGCCATTATTTTATCTTGTCTGTTGGCTATGTATAATTCCATTGTGTGTGTGGATATATATATATACCACATATTTTATGTCCATTCATCTGCAGTAGGGCATCTGGATTGTTTCCATTGCCTGACTATTGTGAATAGTACGGAGATGAACATAGCTGGGCAGGTGTCCTTATCTTATCCGGGGTTATGATGTTCAGGATAAATGCCCAGAAGTGGTATGGCAGGATCGTAGGGAAGGTCAATTTTCAGTTCTTTAAGAAACCTCCACACCGCTTTCCAGAGTGGCTGAACTTGCTTATAATCCCACCAGCAGGGCAGTAGGGTTCCTTTTTCTCCACAACCCTGCCAGCATCTTTCATTGTCTAAGCTCAAAATCTTGGCCATTCTAATTGGAATAACATTGTTTTTATTTGCATTTCCTTTATGACCATGGATGGTGAGCATTTTTCTCATATGCTTTTCTGCCATTTTAACCTCTTCTTTTGATAAGTCTCTCTTTAGTTCCCTTGCCCATTTAGTGATTGGTTTGTTGAGTTTGGGGGGGATTAGTTTCTAGAGTTCCCTGTAGATACTGGATATTAAGCATTTCTCTGATGTATTATTGGTAAATATCTTTTCCCAGTTGGTTGGCTGTCTTTCTACTTTATTAGCTATGCTTTTATCTGTGCAGAAACTTTATTTTTAGGTAGTTCTATTTATCAAGTCTCTCTCCAATCTGTTGTGACCCTGGGATTCTGTTCAGGAAGTTTTTGCCTGTGCCTATGAGTTCCAGTGTCTCTCCAACTCCGTTGTGTAGCGTTTCAAGGTTTCCGGTCTGATATTGAGGTCTTTGATCCATTTTGAGTTAATGCTTGTACATGGTGAAAGGCTAGGGTCAATTTTTAGTTTTCTGCATGTGGCTGCCCAGTTTTGACAGCACCAATAATTGAATAGACTGTGTTTGTTCCACTTTGGTTCTTTTGTCAAATACAAGTTGACTGTACGTATATGGTTTTATTTCTGGATCTTCTGTCGCATTGATCTTCTGGTCTATTTTTGTGCCAGTACCATGCTGTTTTTGCTATTATGGCTCTATAGTAGAGTTTGAAGTCTGGTATTGTAATACCACCTGCATTGCTCTTTTTGCCTAGAGTTGTTTTGGCTATTCTAGGTCGTTTCTTGTTCCATATGAACCTTTGGATTATATCTTCTATTTCAGTAAAGAATGTTTTTGGGATTTTGATGGGGATTGCATTGAATTTGTATATCAATTTTGGCAGTATGGCCATTTTCACTATATTGGTTCTCCCTACCCATGAGCATGGGATGTCTTTCCATTCCCTGGTGTCCTCTTTAATTTCTTCATAAGAAGACTCTGTTTTTTGAAACAGAGTCTCTCTATGAAGCTCAGACTGGCCTTGAATTTACAATCCTCTAGCCTCACCCTCCTGAGTGCTGGGATTATAGGCATATGAACCATGCCCATCTTGGTTCATTTCAATAACTATTTCTTGAAAAACTGAATGGATGACTGGAAGAGCTAAACTATAATATTATGGATGGCATCTACAGAGCTCTAGTAAATGGTTAATTATCCCAGCCCAATCAAAGTATAGTCAAACTTTAAATGATATAAGAAAAGTGAGGTCCATACTGTTTTTTCTGCTTTTGGGGGGTTTGCAGGGGAGGGTCAGTTGTGGGGCTTGAACTCACAGCCTGGACACTCTCCCTGAACTTTTTAACTCAGGCTAGTGCTGCAGTACTTTGAGCCACAGCACCACTTCCAGTTTTCTGGTGATTAATTGGAGATGAGTCTCACAGACTTTCCTGCCCAGGCTGTCATTGATCCTCAGTTCCCAGATCTAAACTTCCT
This sequence comes from Megascapheus bottae, assembly GCF_031878675.1. NCBI lineage: Eukaryota > Metazoa > Chordata > Mammalia > Rodentia > Geomyidae > Megascapheus > Megascapheus bottae. Next base: position 23,419,488 of record NC_143523.1, on the reverse strand, counting down.
GAATAGCTAGGATTACAGGCATGAGCCATGGTACCCAGCTTATATCTATTTGATATGGCAATTCCTTTTCATGTTCATCCACTTTAAGCATGAAAAGGGGTAGATAATGTACATGATCTACTAGATGAGATACAAAATATGCTCCCCAAAAAGCTTAGAGCCTAGCACAAGAATAATACTCCTCTTTGCAAAGGCACGCTAGACTCACCTTTCCCCCATGACTCCCATGCCATTGCAATGTATAAATCTCTTACCTCAAAATACAAGTTGGTAAATAAGATGGCCCTGTCCATAAACCAGTAAAAACAAACATTCTATAATAGAATTGTAAAAATATAGTTGCCACTTAAAGAACAGATAACTATGATCAGATGAAATATTTTGATTTTATAAGTGTGTATGTCTGTGCACGCGTGTACCACTTGGGATTCGGGCCAAGGTGCTGTCCCTGAGCTTTTTATGCTCAAGACTAGAGCTCTACCACTTGAGCCACAGCTCCACTTCTGGCTTTTTGGTAGTTTATTAGAGATAAGAGTCTCACAGACTGTCCTGCCTGGGCTGGCTTCAAATCACAAGCCTCAAATTTCAGCCTCGTCAGTGGCTAGTATTACAGGCATAAGCCACTGGCACCTGTAAAAAAAAAAATTTAAAGGGGTCGGGAGTGTGGCCTACTGGTAGAATGCTTACCTGACATGCATGATGCCCTGGGTTTGATACCACAGTACCACATGCACACACAAAAAAGCTGAAAGTAGTGCTTTGTCTCAATTGGTAGGGTCCTAGCCTTGAGAAAGCTTAAGGACAGTGCCCAGACCCTGAGTTTAAGCCCCAGAACTGGCAAAAAAAAAAATTAAGGAAGCTTATAAAGTTGCATCCATCACATAGAAATGTTTTAAACACAGGACAATAATAACTAGAAAAGACGGAAGATAATCATCTCACTATCATGAAACGACTTTGGTAGCTCATGTCTACTTAGGAAGCTGATATCTGAGAATCACCAGCCTAGGCAGAACAGCCTGTGAGACTCTAATTTCTAGTTAACCAACAGAAAGCTGGTTAATTGGAGCTGTGGTTCAAGTGGTAGAATAGGAAAAGCCAAGCGAGAGCTCAGGGTCCTGAGTTCAAGCTCCAGTACCAGCACGAAAGGATGGAAGGAAAGAAGGAGTTTTGGGGAGAAAAACAGCTTTCTGTAGATAACAAGGAAAAAGAATAAAGACTTCCTGATTCCGAGGGCTCTGAACAATGCAGGTAGGTAAGAGCTAACCAACAGAGCTCTGCTGAGTGAGAACACCATCTTCCAAAAAAAACAAACAGCAATAACAAAAGACAAAAACAAAAAAAAACAAGCTAAACACCCACACTGGGTGAGCACACAAGTTGGTTACTCTTCCCATAAACTAACCTGCCTACTCAAGTAGCTTGTAGTTTTCCTTCTCAGTCTTTATCCATTTATTAATTCATTCAAGTTTTTTTTTCTTTTCCCTTTTTTTTTTTTTCAGTCCTAGGGCTTAAACTCGGGGCCTGGGCACTGTCCGTGAGCTTTTTCAAGACTAGCACTCTACCACTTGAGCCATAGTACCATTTCTGATATTTCTGTGTATGTGGTACCATGGAATCAAACCTAGGGCTTCGTGCATGCTAGGCAAGCACTCTACCACTAGGCCATGCTTCCAGCCCTCATTCAAGTGTTTTGAGCTTTACCTTGTTCCCTACTTCATGTAGGGCTTCCTGCAAGGAATATTTTTCTTAAAGTATGCTCAACCAGCCAGTACAGTATACCAGTACTCTATTGTTTGTTTGGTCCCCCAGGGCTGGGGAGAAAGTTATTCTCCATTTTACTGGGAAAATTAGAAGTAATGATATGCTCTAAAATGTTTTAAGCATTACCAGATAATCAAAGAATTAAAATGAGAAAAAGAAACAAGAGATACATGAAAATAATTATTCAAGATGAAATGATTTAAGTTTGTTTCTTGAAATTTCTTTTATTGTTATTATAATATTCTGTCCTTTTTTTTTTTGTGGGTTATGGGACTTGAACTCTGGGTCTGGGCACTGTCCGGGAGCTCTTCAGCTCAAGGCTACCACCCTACCCCTAGGCCTGGGTGTAGTCCCTGAGCTCTTCAGCTCCAGGCTACCGCCCTACCCCTAGAGCCACAGCCCCACTTGCCATTTTCTAGAGGTTAATTGGAGATGTGTCTCACATTCTTTAGTGCTGCCCTGACTATGAACCTTAATCCTCAGATCTCAATCTCTGGAGTAGGAGGATTTCAGGCCTGAACCACCTCGCTCAGCTCTTCCCCAACCCCTCCTTTTTTCTTTTCTTTCCTCCGCCTCTTATTCTGGCAGAAGAAATGGCAGATCCTCAAAGAATCTGAGCTGGAAGGGTCATTTAAAAACCTGAAGGAGAATCTAATTCAGACTTCTTTTTTTAGATTTAACATTCCTTGCCAGGCCAGCTTTCATTGTCAGACAAAGTTACAGTTACAGTTGACTTCTTCTGTCTTCTTTACTGACTTCTTGTTTATCTGCAGATTACTGCAGTTCACTCAATTCTGTGTTTTAAGCCCCAGAACACTTCTTTAAAGCATTTCTGTTTCTTAGATGAGGGCCTGTAAGATTTCCATTCCTTTCCTAAACTGATCTACGTCTAGACCTGTGTTTGGGGACTCCTGAGCCTTCTATACCAACTCTCATCCTATCTAGTCCTTTCCAAACTGAGATTCTTTGTTTTTCCCTCTCTCCATACCTCCCTTCCTTCGATGTATTGATGAAGCATTGGTCTATATCAGGCCTATGCTGGAGTACTGGAGATAGAGATAAGACAGACATTATTCCTGACCTCCTGGAGCTTGTAGTCAAATAGAGAGACACCGACAAATAATTGCGTACAAGTGGTTTGAAGTTGTTTTGAGAGCAGATAATGGGGGGGGGGTCTACCAGTCTTATGGGTAAAGGTATAGAGTACCCCCTGTAAGTGGTGTTTGAACTGAATTTTGACGTGTTGAAGGAGTGAGTCAGAGCAAGAGCTTTCCAGGAGAAGGGGGCACACATGCAAAGGCTGTATGGACAGAGGGTAGCATGGGTGCCATGCAGGTCTCCTGGGCTGTTACATCCATCTAGGAAAGCACCACTTCTGCCAACCAGCCTTCCCTCTGTCCCCTGTGACTGTGAATGGGTAGGTTCAGTAACATTCAGGGAGCACTGGGACCCCACAGGCCCACACTGATGTCAAGGTGAGGATGTGAAGAGAGGAAGGAGCCTGAAGGGAAAGCGGACGCATGGCAGCAGGGGTCTTGACAAAGGGCATTCAGAAAACAACTGTGGGCCAAAAGGGACAAGGAGAGCCCCTTCCCAGGATGATCTGGGAAAACTTGTCTGAGGAAGTACAACTGCAACTCAGCCATGGAAGGAGAGGCCCCATGCTCAGCGTTCTGGACAGAAAGAGCACTGCAGCTGAGGCTGGAGCCTAAGGAGAAGAGGAAAGGCATCGCTGCTCTGACACCACATTAGAATTCTACTTACCCCCTGATCATTGCTGTTCTTCAGCAAAACGAGGAACTGGGAAGAAGAAAGGATTTGTCTGACATAATTGTCATTCCTTTCAAATGTCCAAATAGCGTGTTTTAACCATTTTTCATGGTGATGTTCCTAAAATGTTTTCTAACTAATCCTGCTGTCCTTAACAAAGGATCCTAAATATAGCAATCTTTTCTGGATGACGCAGACTCATGGTCATGATCATTTTATGCTGCAGTTCTCACTTCTTTTGGATTTTTTTTTCTGTCTTCTGGCTGTCCACTGTTGTTCTTTGGGTCTACCCCAAGTAAATTCCATCTCAGTGTACTTTACAAAACCTTGCCTATCTCACAGCTTTTGTTTAATGAGAAACCAAGTAAATATGCATGTTGAGAACTGTGAGCCGAGTCTACAGAAAGTGTCAACCAACATTGGTCAAATATGAGATTAATTAGGCTTTGGGAGCCTAAGGAATTGGGTCGATGGTGGAACTGAGGATAATTCTGGAACTGGAATCAAAGCTGTGTAGAGTCAAACTCCAGAAAATGGCTTGTTAACACAGCTATTTTTGCAGTGTTGCTTAGCAAGTCAAACTGCCAACTGGCTTAGATACTAGTGACTAACGACTCTTTTTTTTCTCCTGCCCTAGTGAGGCTGGTTACCATGGCATTCTGGGTGACAGGGTTGCTCTTTTATAATTGCCTTTTAGTGGCTTGAGAAAATGTTGTTGATAAAGGTGTTAATTTTCTTCTTGTTTCTGATCAAATAGAACCAGATAATGATCACAAAGTATAGCTTTTTTTTTCTATTTTTTTTTTTTTTGCCAGTCCTGGACTTGAGCTCAGGGTTTGAGCATTGTCCTTGGGCTTTCTCAAGGCTAGAGCTCTACCACTTGAGCCTCAGCACCACTTCTGGCTTTTTTTCTATGTATGTGGTACTAAGGAATTGAACCCGGGTCTTTGTGCATGTGAGGCAAGCACTCTACCACTAGGCCAACCTCTCAGCCCTTTTTTTTCTATTTTTAACCAGAAAAAGAAAGCTTTGTTTTGTTTTGTTTTGTTTTTACTAGTGAGGTTTGAACTCTGGACCTGGGTACTGTCCCTGAGCTCTTCAGCTCAAGGCTAGTGCTCTACCACTTGAGCCACAGCACCACTTCTGGCTTTTTCTGTATATGTGGGACCAAGGAATCGAACCCAGGACTTTGTGCATGCAAGACAAGCACTTTCCCACTAGGCCAAACTCCTCCATTAATAACAAAGCTCTCTCGGGTCAGGCTGGCTTTGAACCTTGATCCTCAGATCTCAGCTTCCTGAGTAGCTAGAATCACAGGCTTGAGCTACGGCATCCATCTCCTTTAATGTCTGTTTATCTGTAGATAAGTGTAAAATAAAAAGAATCTACAAGGGAAACAGGAAATAGCAGTCAGTCTCAAGGGTAGGAAGAAAACCATGAAGTCTTGGCCAGTTTGTCTCATACTCAGATATGCATAAAAATAACTGTCAGGCTGGAAATGTGGCTTAGTGGTAGTGTTGCCTAGCATGCATGAAGCCCTGGGCTCAATTCCTCCGTATCACATACACAGAAAAGGCTGGAAGTGGCACTGTAGTAGAGTGCTAGCCTTCAGCAAAAGAACCTCAGAAACAGTGCTAAGCCTGAGTTCAAGCCCCAGGACTAGCAAAAAAAAAAAAAAAATCACTTGTCAATGCAGACCCACAGATCCAAACTCAGCTGCGATGAGACCTGAAACTGCTTTTCACAAGCTTCCAAGTGGCACCCATTGTCAGGCTCTGCTTCTCAAATTTGAGTGTGCAGAAGAATCGCCTGGAGAGCTCACAATTGTAGGTTGCCTGGTCTCCATCTCAACCCAAGATCCTAATTCCAAAGGTCAGAAGTGGAGTCTCGGAGTATATGCCCTGAAACATTTATTGTACTGCCCCAAGAAACAGAGTGGTAGCAAGCCACAAAGTCAAAGGTAAGGAAGAAGAAAAGAAATGAATTTAAAGATGCTACAGGAGCACTAGAAAGACCAGAGCAAAAGCTACTGCATTTTACAAGGTGAGGATCATACGTGACATAGAAACCATAAAAAGATTTCTGCTTTCCTTAGGTCTCCATTTCCATTTCCTCTTAGCTTCTATATTTTTTATCTTACACTTACCTTACTAAAGTGCCATATCTATTTTTGGAGAGAGAGGAATCAATGATTTGCTTTATTTTTTTCAAAGCATAGAAAATACACTAACAAGGTCTTTGAGAGTGCTCTCTGTGGGATCAGCTGAAGCTATTATGAAAGACTTTCTTTGTATGATGCTGATGTACAGCCAAGCATTGAACTAGGTGCAGGTGCAATATTCTATAATGATAGTGAAGGCTCGTGTTGTTAGTGCTTACTGTACCATAGAGGAAAGATGGCTCATCATCACTATCACTTAATCCTAGAGAGGTGTGATTCAAACTCTGGAAGCATCACCAAGAAGTCCTGCTCCAGTTCCAATGAAACTACCCTAATGCTGTCTATGACTATGCCACAGAGGCATAGTCTCTACTTTGAGTCTCACTGTGGTATGGGTAGTATTAGAAGTAGAGATGGGAGCTCCCAGAGTGGGAGGAGACTTGAGGGAAGCTAGCATCAAGGAAGGCTATGGGGCCCGCAGCTACAAGAAGTCAAGAAAAGCCAAGTGCAGCCAGCAAGCCATCCGGACAGAATGGGGCTGCTAGAGAGACGTGGGAACATGTCAGAGATTCAAAGCACATGCCAGATATTAACCCAGAATAAAACATGCTTTCTACAACTCAGAGGCAAACATGTGGCCCCGAATTCACTGTTTATCTTTTACATCAACCCTGTGTTTTTTTCCATCTGTTGGTGTTCAGAGCCACAGAATGCATGAGACTTTGCTCTTGCCTCTACTATGTCTTAATGTGATGCAGTTTGTTCTTGGTCTTGCCAGTCTTTGACTGTTTTTAGAAAGTGGGAGGGTGATTCTGCCAGGGCTCCATGGCTCTGGACGTGACTAAGGGCACACAAAGCAAGTCATTTTGCATAGTCAGCGGCTCCACATCTGCAAGGCAGCCTGGCTTTGCTTTTCTGCACGTGTCATCTTGGTTGCACTGGTGATCCATGAAGGAATATGGCCACCACGTGAGTAAGGACTTCTTAATGAACGTCAAAAAGGAAGTCAGCTTGTTTAGAGAGATGCACGAGACGTGTGTGTTTCTGAAGATTCTGGAGCAAGCTGGGGCCCGAATGCATCACAGTAAGGGAGATGGGAATTGCTTCAGAATATCTCACTAAATGCCAAGCACTTCTGTACTCTTGACCAACTGGGAAATCCTCTGTAAATAGGGTCATCATTATTTTCACAGACATTTCACTTTTCTAGAAAGCTGGAGGAAAGCCAAAATTAATGGGCTAAATAGCTTTATGAAGGCATTTGAAAATGTTTGCTAGTCTATAGAGGGATGACCCAACAAAAGAAGCCACGGTTCCTATGCACTGGGAAGGAGGGGGAAAGGAAATAGCCAAACTCTTAAGTCACTCCTTCCATGCAGCCATTAGGAAGCAATCACAGCCCTCATCCATGGAAGAGAAATAGTAAAAGGTCCTGAGCCAGCTCTTTCCCAGAAACAGTGACTTGGTAAGTTGAGTTCCCCACCTGCGTGGTTATGACTTGCATGTGGTTTCATCCTTGTGGTTACTGACTGTGAGCATCATGAAGTTACAGCATATGGTGACAACCACCCATGTGCAGTTATGATCACCTATGTGTGGTGTTCACTTTTAAAAGCTCCGTCCCGCTGAAGCTCGGGGCATGCTCTCTATCAGCCCAAAGGTGGAGAGTGCTCAATACCCTACTATTAAAATGACTCCTAGCTTGGGTCAGTGAGTGCTGGTGACTTTATTGCTGAGGGGTTCTCAAAGTGGCTGAGATATTACAGTGGCTTGTGGCTTGTGACATTGAACCTTGCTAATTTCCTGTTCAGTCATGCATTATTTTTCTCAGTTGGCTTTTTTTTCCCCCTTCAAGGCTAGCACTCTACCACTTTGAGCCACAGTGCCACTTCCAGTTTTTGGTGATTAATTGGACATAAAGAATCTCATGGACTTTCCTGCCTGAGTTGGCTTAAAACTGTGATTCTCTGATCTCAGTCTCCTGAGTAGCTAAGGATTACAGGCATGAGCCACCAGTGCCCAGTACAGTTGGCTTTCTTAAAACGGTAATTACTCTGCCAGGTGCTGGTGGGATACCTGTAATTCTAGCTGCTGGGGAGACTGAGATCTGCGAATCACAGTTCAAAGCCAAGTCTATGAGACTCTTATCTCCAGTGAAGTAGAGGTATGGTTCAAGGGGTAAAGCACCAGCCCTGGGTGAAAATGCAACCCACTGAGTTCAAACCCAGTACCAGCACAAATACAACTAACAATAACTTCACAGAAGTATAATTCACAAATCATAAATGCTTACTATGCATATTCATAGAGTTATAGCAGCTGTCGCTCCCCATTCCCTTCTTTCTCAAGTTCTCAGCAAGGAATAAAGTTTAAAGTTCTACTTTATTCCTCTGTAGATTTGTTGATTCCGGAAATCTCACATAAATAGAATCACTCAGCATGTGGCTTTTTGTGTCTGGCTTATTTCATAATAGTTTCAACATTTATCTAATTTTACAGCCACATAATATTCCATTGTACAAATATACCATATTTTATTTGTTTGGAAATGTGGATTATTTCTACTTTTTTGCTATCACAAATAATGCTGGCCATGTGTTTTCATTTCTTTAGGAGGGGTATTGTTGGGTCATATGATCATTTATGTTTCACATTTTAAAAGATATCGGGAAATTATGAACAGTGACTGAGGATTCTAGTTTTCCCACACTCTCCCCAATCTTTATTATTTTCATTTTTACTATACCCACCCCAATGGATATGAAGTGAGGTCTCATTCACATTTTTATCTGCGTTTCCCTAATGATAAGGATGCTTGAAGGAAAAAAAAAGGTGTTTCATGTGTTTCTTGACCATTATATGTCTTTGTGGGAGAAATATCTGCTTAAATCCTTTGTCTACCTTATAGTTGAGTGTTGTTTTTGTGAGTTGTAATATTTCTTTATATATACTGGATGTAAGTTCTTTATCTAATGATTTGTAACAATTGTTTGTCTTTGAGTTGTTTTCACTTTGCTAATGACATCTTTGATATATAGGTGTTTCTAATTTTCATGACATCCAACTTATTTGTTTTTTTTCTTTTATTGATCATATTTATGCTGTCTTAGCTAAGAAAATATTGCCTATGCTAAGGTACAATTTTATTACTATTTTCTTCTACAAGTTTTTTGTTTTTGTTTTTTTCCGGTCCTGGGGCTTGAACTCAGGGCCTGGGTACTGTCCTTGGCCTTGGACATTCTCAAGGCTAGCGCTCTGCCACTTGAGCTACAGCACCACTTCTGGCTTTTTCTGTGTGTGTGGTATCGAGGACTCAAATCCAGAGCTTCGTGCAAGCGAGGCAAGCACTCTACCACTAGGCCACACTCCTGACCCTACAATTTTTTAGGTTTTTTTCTAAAACACTTTATGCTTAGATTTAGAGTTTTAGGCCCATTTTTAGGCCCACTCTTTTCATATGATGTAATCATCAACTTCATCCTTCTGCATGTAACTGTCCCAGTATCACCCAGGAGTTATTGAATTCTTAAAGTTGACAATTTTATATGTACATTGAAACAGTTATATCTCGTGTGTGTGTGTGTGTGTGTGTGTGTGTGTGTGACACAGGGGCTTGAACTCAAGGCCTGGGAGCTGTCCCTTAGTGGTTTTTACTCAAGGTAGGCACTGTTAACACTTGAGCCACAGCTTTCTCTTCAGATTTTTGCTGCGTGGGAGATGAGAAAAGTGAAAAGTCCCTTGGATTTATCTGCCTATACTGGCTTTGAAACACAATCCACAAATTTCAGCCTTCCATGTAACTAGAGTATTATGGGCATGAGCCACCAGCACCTCAGTTTCCCCATACTATTATTGATGTTGGAAGCCCTCCCAAGCAGACAAATCCAAAGAGTCTTGCTTCCAGTTAACCAGCAAAAAGCCAGAAGTGTAGGTGTCAGTCAAGTGGTAGCATGCTGACCTTTTTTTTTTTTTTTTTTTTTATGAGTTAAAAGCCAAGCAAGAGTAATCTGAGTTCAGGTCCTAGCACGAGCATGCAAAGAAGTGCACTGATTACAAAATATTTCTAAATAGATTACATAGAACACTGTCCTATCTTGAATATTATATAAAGGCCTTCAAATCTGTTGCTTGCTATATCCTCAGATTGATTATATAGAGTAGTCACGCCTTTTTTCATGTGATAGTGCTCTACACAACAGCAACAGCAAAACTTGTTAATTTCATTTCATCATATTCATTCATCATTCGTAGAGAGAAAATGTGACTGTTATATGCATCTTCTGGACTCCGTATTACAAAAAGAAACATCCAGTTATTGAAATTTTTAAAAATTGAAGCACTCACTTTTCCAAGTTTTTCCATTGTACTAGTCATTTGTTTATCGTCTGCTAGCATATGTTACCAGAAAACTGAGAACAGGTGCCATAAGTTTATGAAAAATGTGTTGGAACTTTCAAACAAACAAGAAAACTTTAAATTGTACACACTGTAACAATTAACATAATCTAATTTAAGCTAGGACTTCAGTCCATTTGGGGAGGATGTGATCCTATTTTTTTAAGGATAATTTTAGCAAAGTGGTGCAGGGCTTAAGTTTTAATTTAAAACAATAGTATTCAATCAAAATACAAGGTTTGGGGGGTGGGGTGGTTGAAGTTAGGACTTCATGCTTGCTGTGTTATCACTTGAGCCACACCCCTAGTGTGGCCCTAGGTTTTATTAGGGTTTTGTTGTATATTTTTGTTCAGATAGATTTTTGACTGAATATGCCTCAGACCACAATCCTGCTACCTTTACCTTCCATGTCTCCAGAGACCTGTAATTAAAAAACTTCTTGGGGAGCTGGGAGTTTGGCCTAGTGGTAGAGTGCTCGCCTAGCATGCACGAAGACCCAGATTTGATTCCTCAGTGCCACATACATAGAAAAAAAAATCCAGAAGTGGTAGTGTGGCTCAAGTGGTAGAGTTCTAGTCTTGAGACTGCCTAAGGACTGTGCTCAGGCTCAGGACTGGCAAATAAAAAAAAACTTCTTGGGCTGGGAGTTTTGCCTAGTAGTAGAGTGCTTGCCTAGCATGCATGAAGACCCAGGTTCAATTCCTTGGTACCATATATGTAGAAAAAGTTGGAAGTGGTGCTGTGGCTCAAGTGGTAGAGCCCTAGCCTTGAGAAAGCCCAAGTACAGTGCTCAGGCCTTGACTTCAAGACCTGGGACTTGCAAAAAATAAATAAATAAATAAACAACTTCTAATATCCATTTTAATATTCTCTGTCATACCAACTATAGATTATTATGTATTTTTCTGTTTAGTTCAGTTCATCAGGTCCTTATTAGCTGTCTGATGTATGAAGAAGCCCATTTAAGTATGTAATCCCGTTGTCCTGGGGACCTGGGCACTGCATAGCCACCTACAAAAAGTAGGTGATAAATTGTGATAAATGCTCTTAGCGAGTTATCAAAGGCTTAGGACAACCAGGCAAAGGGGGCAATTCTGAATGGGGCCAAGGTAGGAGAGCTATTTGGAAGAACTGACACCTGAGCTGAAAGAACAGAAGAAATGAGGTAGAGGTGGGCCACAGTGCAAGCAAGACTCAGAAAGGCACTTGGGAGAAATCCAGGCAGTCTGTAGACTACTGTAGCAGGGCATGCGGTTACATAGACAAGGAAGAGCCACTTTTTTTTGTCAGGAGTGGGGATTGAACTCTGGGCCTGGCCACTGTCCCTGAGCTCTTCAGCTCAAGGTTAGCACTCTATCACGTGAGCCACAGCACCACTTTTGATTTTCTGATGCTTAATTGGAAATAAGAGTCTCATGAACTTCCATGCCCTGGCTGGCTTTGAACCATGATCCTCAGATCTCAGCCTCCTGAGTAGCTAGGATTACCAGGTATAAGCCATCCGCACCTGGCTGTTCTACAATTTTTTAAATTCATCTTTCTGACTTTAGTTCAAACTCCCAAAAGGTAGCTACATAGTGAAATGTTAATGGTTACTTATGTATCTGGAAGATTGGCTGTCCCTCTTGTGGGCTACTTTTAAAACTGTCCAAGAAAAGCTGATGAAGCCTGTACTTCCTTTGTTTTCTTCTTTTGGCAAGAAAAGCATCTGAGTCAGTACCCCAGATATCTCCTTAAATGTCTCACAACCAAGAAAAAGATTTGCATTTCAGAAATACGATTGGGAAATTTATCTATACTGCAGAGAAAAATACACTGATATGAAACATAGCCATTATATTAGACTCCAGTCCCTAGGTAAGGACTAAAAACAGTCACCAGGTTTCATCTACCATCCAGCTCTGTCTCTTGTAGGCTCTGCAACTTTGGGTGTGTATTTTGGCCAATCCCTGCCTCGGTTCTTTCATCTGTAAATACAGGTACAAAAAAGTACTTGGAGCTTTGCATAAGAAGTCAACAAGTCAACACATGTAAAGTGCTCCAAAGAGAGCTTGATACATAGTAAATGCTCAGTCAACATGAACAGTTATTATTAGGTTGTTGGGTAGTACAATGTCTGCTTCTCCTGCTGATGGCTCCCCCCACCCCCAACTGCTGTTCTCACCACAATGGCTCTAGCTGCTCCATCACAGCTTTCACCTTTGCCCTTTGCTGCCATTTCTCCTTTTCCTCAGCTTGGCCAGTCTACTACTGATGAAAATCAAAAGTAGGCAAGGGGGGCTGGGAGTTTGGCCTAGTGGTTAAAGTGCTTGCCTAGCATGCACAAAGACCCGGGTTCGATTCCTTGGTACCACATACATACAAAAAAGCCGAAAGTAGTGCTGAGGCTCAAGTGGTAGAGCTCTAGCTTTGAGAAAGTCCAAGGACAGTGCGCAGGCCCTGAGCTCAAGCCCAGGACTGGCAAAAAAAAAAGTAGGCAAGGAAGACCACTCAAGAAAAATCTTCATTTGGACCTAATGTTGTAACACAAGAGGGCAGCACAGGAAAGAATTTCTCACATAGTAAGCCACACAAGCCTCCTGAGGTAGCCAGAAAGCCAGTGTTACAAACTGTTTACACCAATCAGGGCCAGCCCCTCACGCAGATGAAAGATTGTGTTGGTACTGATCACGGCAGAGCCCTTAAGCACTACTCATGGCAGTCCCTTATGCAAATGAAGGCCTGTGTTTGCCCAGCTTCAGGTCTTCAGGCAACCAAGGGAAGGAAGTGCTCCCCTCTGGCTTGTGGTGGAAGGGGCTGCAGTCTTCTAGAGTTCACCAGGCTCATGATGGCAAAAGTCCTGTGCTTGTCAGGGCCAGTGGCAGTGGCCTCTGGAGCAAGAGTCATGCTTTGAGTTTAGAGTGTTTTTAGGTGCTGGCAATCCAACTGCCTCACTGGGTCTGCCGGTCTGTCACTCAGAGTAGGCAGGGCCTAGGAAGGGGCCGAGCAGTTGGCCTTTAGAGAATGAACTCTCCACAGCCTCTAATATCTCAGCATGAAGGAAAAATCAACTTCCAACAGGTGCTTAATAAAAGTTTATCGGGGGGCCAGGAGTTTGGCCTTGTGGTAGCGTGCTTGCCTAGTATGCACAAAGACCCAGGTTTGATTCCTTGGTACCACACACATAGAAAAAGCCAGTGGTGCTGAGGCTCAAGTGGTAGAGCTCTAACCTTGAGAAAGGACAGTGCTCAGGCCCTGAGCTCAAGCCTAGGAGTGGCAAAAAAATAAATAAATAAATAAATAAAGGTTTATCATTCACATGAGCAATGCCACAGTGGCCTGGGCATAGGTTCCTGCCACATGTTTCCATTGGACTGTACTCTGTAAATAAGCACCACTACAGGTGTCCATTAAAATTGTGAAATTTAAGCATCACATTGCGATGCCACAGTCAACAATAGACTGTGTATATCATGGTGATAACCATATGACTATTGTGCCTAGGGACATGACAGCCATCTTAGTTTGCATAGTTACACTCTAGGGTGTTCAAATAGCAATGCAACCAACAGTATAGCTGAGACGCTGCTCTATCATTAAGCAATGCGCCACAGTATAAAGCATAAGGTTTGCATTTGAACAGGCTTCTATGCGAATTTCATATGTTTTAGGTGGACCTAGAAGGAGTTTTAGTCCTTATACTGGTCACACAGAAGCTTTGTGTCATCTTCTCATAAGGGAAAGAAAGTGTTTCAGTGCACCCAGACAGGTAATGATGGTTTCATTTGTTCTTCCAGGAAAATCTCATTTGGCCATTGTGCAGCGTGTGAATAACGAGGGAGAAGGGGACCCCTTCTATGAAGTGATGGGCATTGTCACGCTGGAGGACATTATAGAGGAGATCATCAAGTCTGAGATCCTGGATGAAACTGACCTCTACAGTAAGTGCAAGGCCGGCTGCTCCGTGATCATCTTACTTCCCCCCCAGAGTCTCGGTGATAGACTCGTTTGATACCCCATGTGAAAGGCTGCCCAAACAAGCCCTGTGTGCTGATGTGTGCCAGCCACCTCTGCCTGAGATGCCACAGCATGATGCCCTACCTCAAATCACCTTGAATCACTGGGAACATACTAGCCTAGTGTTCTCAGAAAGAACCTTCCAGAAACAGAGCCCAGACCAGGAGAAGGAGGTGTACTCTCTTTGGGGTGGAAAGGGGACTAAATAAAACAGTGTGCCCCAAGCAGAGGGAGGGGGACAGAGGTCTTTCTGCCCTTGTTTCTGCCCATGTGTCTCCTGTGTCATCTCTGTCCAGCTCCCTTAAAACTACTCACGCTGAGGCATCAGTGAGTAAGGGAGATGGCTGTGCATTGCCCCCATCCCACCTAAGCCAAACCGTAAATGTGCCATCTTTGGTACAGCTTTTCCCTCCCTCACATCTTTCAGCAAATCCTCCAAGTTTCTCATTCAACCCAGATCCCGGGGCTGTGCCCTTGGCTGGCTCCTGTTACTGTTTCCCACTCTCTTTCCCCTCGGCTCTACTGCTTCTCAGGGGCAACCTGAACTCCTCTCTGCTGATAGTGGTGCTTGAGTTACTGTGCCTTTTCAAAGCATTGTGTTCCAAAATTACAAAAGCATGTTCTCTTCATGGAAAGGGATTCCAAGACCAGGAAGTATTTCATCTGAAATTCATCTTCTGAGACAGCCATTCCTTTCTGTTAAAAAGTTCTTAGTTTACTAGAAGCAACCTTACAGAAATTGGCTGCTGGTACCCTACGGCAGAAAAAATAAATAAATAAGCAACCTTCCCTTTGCACACCAAGAAGAACCAAACTTAAAGGTAGGCCAGACCTTGACAAAACTAACAGGAAGGTTACCATGTCATGCCTTACTCCAGGAAACTGGCCAGGCTGTCTCCTTCAGACAGGAATTGAGTTCAGAAATGACCTCACACTCCTGATTCTAGGCCCCCTTCTCTACCTCATCCCTCATCCCTCTTGTCCAGCTTTCTCAGTAGGTAAATTGGGGAGGACATTCACATTAAAGTGTGAGTAGTTGATTATTTAGAATGAGTAGGCATTTGAACAACCTTAATGTTCCAAAGATCCACTGGTAAAAATCAAGTGAATAGCCAGGCATGGTGTCTCACACCTGTAATCCTAGCTACATAGGAGGCTGAGATCGGAGGATCAAGGTTCAAAGCCAGCCTGGGCACTAAAGATTGTGAGACTCTTATCTCCAATAAACCACTGGAAAATGGGAAGTGGAGTTGTAGCTCCAGGGATAGGGTGGTAGCCTTGCGCTGAAGAGCTTGGGGACAGCGCCAGGCACAGAGTTCAAGCCCCTTGACCAACCAAAAAAAAAAAAAAAGAAAGAAAGAAAAATCAAGGGGATACTAAGCAATGGTGGCTCATGCCTGTATTATCTCCAGTTAAATACCAGAAAGCCAGAAAGCGGAGCTCTGGCTCAAGTGGTAGAGCACTAGCTTTGAGCAAAAAAACTCAGGGACAACACTCATGCTCTAAGCTCCAGGACTGGCACAAAAGGAAAAAATATCAAAGGAATGAAGGGAGGAAGTGGAGAGAATTCTTCTGGAATGATGTTAAGTGACAGTCTTATGAGGGAAAAAGGAAGGGGACTTGAGGCAAATATATAAATCAAACCTGTATTGGTTACTCGTGTAAGTGA
This sequence comes from Megascapheus bottae, assembly GCF_031878675.1. Taxonomy (NCBI): domain Eukaryota; kingdom Metazoa; phylum Chordata; class Mammalia; order Rodentia; family Geomyidae; genus Megascapheus; species Megascapheus bottae. The sequence continues at coordinate 23,403,733 of NC_143523.1, read as the reverse complement.
AGTGAGCCATTTTCCATGGGAAAGCCTCCAAATCCAGCAGTGACCCTAAGATGGCTTGTAATCCTGTGACACTGCAGCTGACAATCGGAAAAAACAGAGGGTCCCGCACCGGGAGAGGAAGCGACACGACTTCTCCCTGTTCAAGCTTTCCGACTCGGAGATGAGAGTAAAGATCTCCCCGCAGCTCCTGTTGGCCACACACCGCTTCATGGCCACGGGTAAGACCTCCTCCACCCTCCTCTAGTCTCCACCCTAGACCCATTCTAGCAGGATCTAAGGTGGCACCAGGCCCCACACACATCACACCTTCCAACCCCATCCGAACATCTGGCTGGCACTGAGAGTCACTGTTCCAGGCAGAACCTTCTGTTGGCTAACAGGATGACAGCAGGCCATGTACTACCATAATGAGCCTCAGGTTATCGTCTTCACTGGAAGTGAGTACTACGCCGACTCTTTTGACTGCTTGAGGAAAGAGCTAAAGAAACCATGACTGTAATTTACCCCTGGCTGCTTTCTTGCTAGAGTCTGAGGCCAACCTCCCTCTCAGATCCCAGAACATCTGTCCCAGAGGAAAGAAAAGCATCATCCCATGCACTGACAAGACCCTGGGGTCCATTCTATTCCACTGATTGTAAAGGCTTTGAACCACAAGTTATGAAAATATAGAAGTATACTATGAAAATTGGGCACCAATGGCTCAAGCTAAAATCATAGCTACTCAGGAAGCTGAGATCTGAAGAATGTCATTCAGAGCTAGCCCAGGCAGGAAAGTATATGAGACTCCCTGAGTTCAAGCCCCAGAACTGGCAAAAAAAAAAAGGGGGGGCGTGGGTTGGGGGTAGATTATGAGTTCTAAGGTCTGAGACCTTAAATTCTTTTTTTCTTTTGCCAGTCCTGGGACTTGAGCTCAGGGCCTGGGCACTGTCCTTGGGCTTTTTCAAGGCTAGAGCTCTAGCACTTGAGCCACAGCACTACTTCTGGCTTTTTCTGTGTATGTGGTACCAAGGAATTAAACACCGGTCTTTGTGCATACTAGGCAAGTACTCTAGCACTAGGCCAAACTCACAGCCCTAGACCTTAAATTCCTTAAGAAAAGAGTAGAGTTTATCTTTCAACTCTCTGACCCACTTGTCCATGCCTAATTAATGCATTAACCTGCAGTGATCTTATTTATCACATGGTCAGTAGTTAATGAATCCAGCATATTTATTGAGTGTGTAATGGGTACTGGCTTGGTTTTTTTCCAGGTGCTAATAAAAATGTAAGAAATTTGAAGTTAGAACCTCCTTAGAATTTTCAACATGTGATTTAATTATGAATATGGATTTCTTTTTTTATTGATGTTTTAATTTTGTAGGGATAGGCTCTCATTTAGTAACCCAGGCCAGTCTGAAGCTCAGTATCCTCCTGCCTTCTCCTCCCAAGTGCTGGAATTATAGCCATCATGCCAGGCTTAGGTTTCTATAAACCAATGGCTAATTTCTAGAGCAAAGTACCTATATCTGTTTAATATAATTATGTTTTACTATATTAGTACCTATTCATAAATGTTGATTCAGTGATGACAACTTACCATTTAAATAATTAACTGCCTTTACAAACCTGAGATTTCATTTCAACCAACAGACATATCACATTCAAATAGGCTGGGTCCAATTCTCTGTATTTCAGTCTGTTGTACTATTAATGTCTTTGTTGATAACATGACTTAGTTATCCAGGCCCAACATTAAATGCGTCCAGAGAGAAAATTAGTATGAAAATGGACAGTTCTAAAATGGGGTGGCCAGTTCTCCTGAGATATAATGTAAGCGGCCACATCCTCAGACGGCAGGGAAAGGCCCTGAGATGCACATTCATGTTTCTATTCCTTCATCCCAAGAGGGGACAGAAGCCCCTGCAGGCTGGTGCCCAGGAGTATGCAAAGGTATATTCTAGATGTCCTCAGCTGCCCCTCCCACTCCTCCCAGCTGCTGCAGGATGGACAGGTGTGAGAGGTGCTGATTTGCCCTGCCTCCCTCTGTCCTCTAGAAGTGGAGCCCTTTAAGTCTCTGTACCTTTCGGAGAAGATCCTGCTGCGGCTTCTGAAACATCCCAACGTGATCCAGGAGCTGAAGTTTGATGACAGGAATAAAAAGGCTCCTGAACACTACCTCTACCAGCGCAACCGCCCCGTGGACTATTTTGTGCTGCTTCTTCAGGTGAGTGGCGGAGTCAGGGAATCTCTCAGGGCATCAGGAAGGCATCTCCCACGTAAAGGGGAAATGCTTGCTTCCCTTGGTGCCTGTGCCAAGATAGTTGGCTTCCTTATGGTGGACAGGACCAGCTGTGTGGCTCCCAGGAGGAGTCCAGGCATGGAAGACTTATTATCTGACCATTCAGATATTGGGGATAGGGTGAAAAGACTAGCTCTCCAGCAAAGCACCTCTGTTTCTGAACCTCCAAAAGCACTTCCCTGTGAGTACCTGAAAGCTCAGCTGTCCATTCCCTGACGTGAACCTGCCAACTGCCTCCCAAACCTCAGACCATTCTTGTTCAACCCTCCTCTGAGGATCTAAACTCTCACCTTCTCTGTCATTTCACTGGTCCTTGGAGACAGGTAGATTATATTCATTGTCTATGGCACTCTGCATCTTCTTCTCTCTTTCAGAGACAAGGAAGAGACAATGATAGCATTCCCCATATTCCTATAAGGACCTCCCTAAGTGCCTGTTTGGCCTGTCTTAAATGTCAGGTGCACACTGGAAACCATCTTGAATGAGCTCCATCCCTGACTCCTTGTCTCTTCCCCGCAGAATCATATAGCCCCTAAGTGCACTGATGCTGCTAAGAACTTGCTAAGACTCATATTAATTTGAAATGGCCTCTTTGTTACATTACACCTCAGCCTCTCCTGTCCAACACCACGTACTTCCTTCCAAATAGCCCCAGCAAAACAAGAACAAAGTCATATTACTCACTGTTAGAAATTGAGATGGGGTCCTGCTTTATTCTCACAGTAATATCATAAACCCATACAATCCTTCATCTTGTGCTTAAAAAAATTTCAGGAAAAAAAGCACCTTAGTTTTCAAATAAAATCTGAAAGGAATAAAATATAGTTGAAATACATAACCCTCAGAAATTATAAAAATTTGTCTTTAAATTCCCAATGTTGCCCTTTCCCAACTCACCTTGACCAAATAATTCTTCTGAACCTCAAAGTTTATGTATCTTTAAATGCATAGTAAACATTACAGATCCCATGGGCTGCTGGAACTGACTTAAATGCAAGTCCATGTCATGTGTCTAACAGCGTCAGATCCATCCACTTACACTGTGCCTTACATTCCATTAATATGCTCACATTTACTGTCACTATAGGAATCCAACAAGCTCCCTCAGAGACTAGATTTTTGCCTCAATGACATGTAGCTCTGACTGTGATGGTGAAGCAGTGTATGAGACTCTGTCTTTGCTAGTGCTTGGATATATGTTCTAGAAGAATCATAACTGTGTTTAAGAAGAGCTTGGTTGTTTATAGCTAGATGGTGCTATAGGAAAATGAACAAATGATTTTACTACAGGGCTAGAGATTTAGTCAAAATGATAGAGCACTTTATGAGTGTCTGTTAGGCCCTGAATTCAATCTCCATACAAAAAAATAAAACCTCTTTATTCCTTAGCCAAGCATACTGGTGCATGCATATAATCCTAGAACTTGGGAAACAGAGGTAAGAGAATGAAGAGTTCTAGCTCAGCTTTGGCTATATAGCAAGGTCCTGTCTCAGAAACACAAAGTTGAAAGTACCGTTTGTGAAATCTAAATAGGTCTCACATTTTGCTCTGTGATAAAAATGTGAATCTACATGTGATGCAAGCAAAAGTGCTTAGGTACTAGTCAAAAATAGACCTGGAAGTGCTCACTGTGGCCCGGTCTGCTTCTCCTGTCTACAGGGTAAAGTGGAGGTAGAGGTTGGTAAAGAAGGCCTTCGCTTTGAGAATGGAGCCTTTACCTACTATGGAGTGCCAGCCATCATGACCACTGCTTGCTCAGGTACCCCTGCTCCCAAGCCAAAGCTAGCAGCCAAGCGGGGGAATCTCAGGAAGAGCACCTGTGCTCAAGTCCTGTCTCCTCTTTTGACCTCTGCTATGGACCCTGGCCAAGCCATTAAACTCCTTTGGCTTTTGGTTTCTGCCTCTCTTAAATGACTGTAACACCCACTTTAGAGGAAGAAAAGCTTTCAGTTCAAAAGAGCAAATCACATTGTCCAATGTATTAGGGGTGAGGAATGTATTTTTCAGTCTGAAAGGACAAGTTATCAAGTTATTTAGGTTTCCCCTTTGACTTCCTGCATTTTAGAGGGTTCATTGGTACTGGGGCAGGTGGCGGGGGAGGAAGTGGGCGGGTAGAGTTAAAGTTGAGAGGTTTCCACAAGAGGGTCTCTTTCCTGAATTGCCTCTGAAATCAACCCACTGCATCCCTCTGTCCTTAGATAATGACGTGCGGAAAGTGGGAAGTCTGGCCGGATCCTCTGTCTTTCGTATGTATCTCTCAAACCCTTCCTCATCCTCCCGTCATGGCCCTGCCTCAGCCCTGTCTGAACCTGGGCTGGGCTAACTCAAATGCTGGCAGCCTCTCTGTAATGCCCTGCCAGGAACACTGCCTCCTCCCAGGTACCCACAGACTGTGGGGGCTTAGGTTCTGTGTGTCTGGAATGTTCGCTGCCCTGCTACTGCACAGGTGATGAATGGCAATGGAGGGGAAGGATGGGCGCCATGACCTGCCACCCTCCAGGGGATGCAAGGGAGGTGTGTGCTCTTTCCTTCTCAGCAGTGGCCTTTACCTAAAAACTCTGCTGTGCCATTATTGTACCTGTGGTGTTGTCCTCAGGTAGACATGATGGTTCTGTTGGGGATGCAAGCGGGAGACTGGTACAATATGTGGCTTTTCTGCTCCACCGCCCTTGGTCACTACCTCTCAGCTGGGGCTGAGGTGGGTGCTGGCTGGCCGTGCATGCTGCTGGTGAGGGCTGGCTTGCTCTGGCCCTCTGTGCTCTACCTTCTGGCTGTTCTCTATGTAGAGGTACTGTGCTTGTTTTTTAGACGGCATGGCATTCATGGCAATGTAAGTGGGTCACAGGGCATTCTTTCTTACATTTTCTTTATGATTTGCTGGTCTGAAGTTTGCATTGCTTTCAGCGGCTAGTGTTGACAGAGGCCACTTTCATGCCAAGCAGGCAGAGTATTTCCTCTCCTCATAAAGTGATCTTCCATGAGCCTTTCAATTAGGATTTGTCAGCAGATTCCAGAACTGGATGTCACAGTTCCTGGGAGATAACAAACTCGATGCCATTTTAGAATGAGGACAGGTGAATTATTTGCCCCTAGCCATCCAGCAAGCGAGGACTTGGCTAGGTGCACCCCTGTGCACATACAGCGCAGGGAACACAGATTTTAGATCTGGAATGCAATTGCTATTTGGAAATAGACAATTATTGTATGACTTCACTTCCTAACCCAGCAGATGACTGAAATGAAGGCTAAGTACCTGCCACACCTACAGGGTTTTGGAACTTCAGTGGAAGGAGATCTTGTAAAATAAAAAAAAAAAAACATGCTACCCAGGGACCCTTAAGCCATCAACTCTTAACAAGGTTGCTAAACAAAGTATTGGTATTGTGTATGAGAATGCTGGATGGGTGAGGGACAGGCTCCAGGGAAAGATAAGCCTTAATCTCCAAAAGAGATATCTTCCACCCATCATGTTAGGATCTGCTCCTGGATGTGTTGGCCCTGACTTACCTCTTGGAGAAGGAAAAAGTGATAGGAACTCTGAGGGAAAAAAAGTACTTTATCAAGCTCCCCAGCCCACCCAATTTAGATGACCTTCTCTTTTGTTCTTTTCTTTTCTTTTTTGTCAGTCATGGGACTTGAACTCTGGGCCTGGAGTCTGTCCCTGAGCTTTTCAGCTCAAGGCTACCACCCTACCCCTTGAGCCACAGTGCCACTTCTGGTTTTCTGGTGATTAATTGGAGATAAGAGTCTCATGGACTTCTGTGCCTGAGGTAGCTTTGAATCATGATCCTCAGATCTGAGCCTCCTGAGTAGCTAGGATTATAGGCATGAGCCACCACATCCAGCATGACATTCTTTCTTTAATAATAATAATATAATAATAAGTAGGAACAAATCTTTTCTAGATTCCTCTTTTCCTTTCTTCCTGCTTCTAGTTTTTTCTGACAAAATCCTCTGCTTTAAAGCTGAAGCCAGTGGTACGAGCTCCTAATCCTAGCTTTTTGGGAGGCCAGTCTAGGCAAAGAAATTTTCAGATCCTTTCATGACCAAAAGCTCGACAAAGTAGCTCATGCCTGTTATCTTAGCTTCATAGGATGCATAAATAGATTGAAGTCCATGGAATACAAGACTCTATCTCAAAAATAACCAGTGCAAAAAAGGGGGATAGAGCTAGTACGGTGGCTCACACCTGTAATCGTAGTTACTCAGGAGGCTGAGATCTGAGAATCAAGGTTTAAAGCAAGCCGGGCACATAGACGTGAGACTCTTATCTCCAGTTAACCACTAGAAAATGGAAGTGGGGCTTGGCTCAAAGGTAAGGAGGTAGCCTTGGGCTGAAGAGCTCAGGGACAGCATGCAGGCCAAGTTCAAGCCCTATGACCCACAAAAAAATGAAAGGAAGGGATAGAGGAGCAGCTTAGTGGTACAGCTCTAGCCTAGCAAGTAAAGCCATTAATTCAAACCGCATCATGACCACACACATGCACCTTTAGTTTTGTTTTTTTTTTTTAAAGGAGTAAACGTTCAGTATTCATCTCTTTAAAACTGGTTAACTAGGGGCCGGGAGATTGGCCTAGTGGTACAGTGCTTGCCTAGCATGCACGAAGACCTGGGTCCTATTCTTTGGTACCATATACATAGAAAAAGTTGTTAGTGATGCTGCGGCTCAAATGGTAGAGCTCTAGCATTGAGAAAGCCCAAGGACAGTGCTCAGGCCCTGAGTTCAAGCCCCAGGACTGGCAAAAAAAAAAAAAAAACAACTGGTTAACTAGGGAAACTTTCAACTGTCTTTCCTTTTCCACACTTCTGGGCATTTACAAATGTTCAAGAGGAGCAGGTGCTTAAGAGTTGTGCAGTGAGGGGCCTGGAGTTTAGCCTAGTGGTAGAGTGCTTGCCTAGCATGCATGAGGACCCGGGTTCAATTCCTTGGTACCACATACATAGAAAAAAGCCAGAAGTGGTGCTGAGGCTCAAGTGGTAGAGCTCTAGCCTTGAGAAAGTCCAAGGACAGTGCTCAGGCCCTGAGTTCATAGCCCGGGACTGGCAAAAAAAAAAAAAAAAAAAAAAAAAAAAAGAGTTGTGCAGTGAGGAAAGAACAAAACTCCCCTGTTTGATGATGCACACATTAGTTGAAGAATAACTAGATTCTTCTTAACACTGTTGTGTTTTATTCTCCAGTGATTCTCACAACAGAGGCCTATTCAAATATTCATTAGCATCTTATGTCAAAATCAATGATTAGAAAGTTCCCCTCTTCCATCTCCCAGCATGGATAAGTGGTTTCAGAGACAAGCCCTGTAGTACAGAAGGGAAGTACACAGAAGTTATTTCAGTGTGCCTTTACCTTCATTCAGCTTCTGTGGGAATGACCGGATAGGATAGGATACAGATTCCCATGAGAAATACCACTGGATCAGGATCAAGATGGGGAAAGGACTATGTAGTTGCTAGACACTACACACACACACACACACACACACACACACACACACACACACACACACACACACACACACACACACACACACACACACACACACACACACGCGATTACTAGGTGATAACCAAGACCATATTCAACTCTGTGAGGAAAGAAAGAGAAAGCAAAAGGAATAAGGAGAGATGCCTCAAAGTACTTCAACTTCCTACAAAGTGACTGTGCTGTAACTCATCCCGTTAACTCACACTGGAGCGATGGGCTTGCTGTCTGCCTTTGTTCACATCCTCTGGCAATGCACTTTGTCACCAGCCCTGGGACCACAGGAAAAGCACTTAGGAGTCCTGAGCAGGATCCAGCTTCCTTGAGGAGAAGCCTGGCAGGAGCATGCACTTGGCTTTTGAGCCTCTGACGACCTGTGGTAGGTGGGCTTCACGAGGCAGCAGGGAGAGCCTAATGCAAATGCAGCCCCATGCTAGGACAGATCTGCTAGCTCAAGGTCAGAGAAGGCTGTTTCCCAACTCTTTATTGGGGCACTGCCTCCGTTACTCATTGATTATTTTAGAAAAATCCATTTGCTTTTTTTTTCTTTCTGGAGAGTGACTTTATGAGCAGATATGATTCTCACATTTTCAAAGGCAAGGTTTTTGTTTTTTGTTTTTACAGAGAAATGTGAAGCTGTGAAGATCCAGGAACAGATTGTCTCACTACTTTGCTCTTTGTCTCTCTCTCTCTCCTTTGGTGTGTATCTTCTCCATCATCACTCATATACCTTTGGCCCTTGACTCTTTAGTGCCCGTCTCTGTGTCTCATACCTTCGCCTTCAACAGAGGGGACTCTCTGGCAGACTCCCCAGGTAAACATGCATGGCTGTCTCAGGTCTCTGTAGATCCACTGGGATTTTCTCGAAGGCTCTCGCCTTGTCACTGTCCCGCACGAGAACTAGCCTCTCCCCACAGCCACTTACATCATCACTTAGGCAGAGTGCATTGCACAAATGAGTGCACTGTGTCACTCTTTTGCACATAGTGCAGTTGCCTGCTGCTTGCAATTGACATTGCTGACTGCTTCAGCCTCATTTCACTTTGCTGCCGGGGGGGAACTGTGTTGTGGATGGACAAATGGTGGGCGTCAGGGATCTTGTGTCTTTTCTCACTCCTTGAAGAGTAGAAAGGTAAGGACTAGGAAGAATAATGGAACTCTGTTTTATTCCTATCTCTCTCTTTCCCCTTTCCCTCTCTTGTTAAGATGCTCGGTGGTGCTCATACCTTGCCTCTGCCTCTATACATACAAAGGACACTAGGTAAAACTATCAGAGCAACTTTTCATTAGGTCTAACCTCTTTGGTTAATTAAATAAAACATTGCTAATTTTCTTTTTTTATCAAGTGAAACCTCATAGAGCTACACAGCAACTGAACCCAATAGTCATTTACATTACTTTCATGTCTAGAGGTGGATTTCTTAGTCCTCTAGAAGAAGTAGTAACCCAAGCAGGAATGTATTTGTTCAATTGCCCTAAAGTAAGAACACACTCCAATTTATTTATTTATTTATTTATCTATTTATTTATTTATTTTTGTGGGTCATGGGGCTTGAACTCTGCCTGGGAGCTGTCCCAGAGCTCTTCAGCTCAAGGCTACCACTCTACCCCTAAGCCTGGGCATTGTCCCTGAGCTCCTCAACTCAAGTCTACTGCCCTTACCCTTGAGCCAAGCCCCACTTCTCATTTTCTAGAGGTTTTGGAGATAAGAGTCTCAAATCCTTTTATGCCTGGACTGGTTTGAACCTTGATCCTCAGATCTCAGCCTCCTGAGTAGCTAGGATTACAGGCATGAGCCACCACGCCCAGCCACGCTCCAATTTTCTATAATACCTGTATCATGTGCTTTTTTCCAGCAAGTCCCTCCATACCTTCACTCACCAAGAATCAAGTTCTGTCTCATTGTCTGGAGAGCAGACACCCTCAGTATTGGAAAGTCTCTGTCTACAGACCTTAAACACTCAGCTCTGCAATGTCACAAGTATTTATGTTGACTTGTCTTTTCTCCCAAATCATTTTTTTTCACACACAAAAGTCTCATTCCCATGTTCACTTGCTGAAGACAAGTTAACACCTTCTCAAATTTCACTGCAGTTTTCTCTATCAACATGATGGTCATTTTCCACCACTAACACAGCTTCCCTTGCTACAGAACAGTGTAGGTCATGTGGTGTGCCGGGCTGGTGCCCTCACCAGCCAGCAAAAATTAGAAATAGCCATTCATGAACCTTTCAGACAGTTTATGTGCAGTAAATCTTGGAGAAAGCCAAGAAAGTGCTGTGAGTGTTCCATAGAAAGAAAATGTACCTTTTTAACGTTTTCCTTTTTCAACCAAAAGGATCAAAGGGTCAAGCAGATAACCCAGTTAATTGTCACTTGCCCATTTGAAGAAGGTTTTTAGTTCACCAGTTATTATGGAACACTTCATGGCAACTCAGTGTCAGACAGATCGAAGTGAATCATTCTTACTGTGAATCCCTCATCGTAGGAGAGGCTGAGATTTCTATTCCATTGATGGCTGATACTGGTGCCCCTGAGAGCTCTTTCAACCTCTCTCCCACCCCATTTTCTATGACTGTGCCCATCTCAGGGCTGGGCACAGCAGGAGAAATGGGAGGTAGAGAGCCTTTCTTCTCCTTTGACTTTTCCCTCCTCTCGTCTTTGGCTGGCCTCTGTAGCCAAGCACCGGCTAGGATGCTGATCCTGGTGGTAGGTGACATCCCGGGACCTACATTATGCTTCTGCCCCTGACTCTCTGTGCCACAGAAAAAGCATCAGAGGCCTGGGATTCTGTAGCAAAGAGTCCTGGGTACCTCGGGACCCCTGTTTAATTTCTGGTTCATGAACTTACAGACATACACAATCTTAACCTCATTTAAACACAGGGAAAAAGGAAAAGCTGTAGGAACTGCTAAGAACTTTAAGTGCTTAAAAATATCTGATGTTAATTTTATTTAATCCTTACAGCCACTTCCAGAAATGGACAGAAATTCCTGTTGGGAAATAATAAGTAGGGGGGTCAGTGTTGTGTGTGTAATAAGTAGCAGAATAAGGACTGGAACCCAAGTGTGTTAGGTTCTGCTCTCCTTCTATGGCTGGAGACCTTGCCATTCCTCTGCATGTATACTTTTGCTCCCCCTACAGGGCTCTGATTTATTTACATTAGCCACGCTAATATGTTGCTCACTGGATTAAGACTGTAAACACAAGAGATCCATGCATCAAATACTGCAAAAATACTGAGCATCTGATTACAAATCCTTACCTATAAGGCACTTCTTTCCATTGCAATATTAGCTTGGAGTAAGGATTACTAAGTGGCTTGTGGATAACCTTGAAAGTGTGGTCAAATTAGCCAATTTTGTGTTTGCTTTGATTTAAAAATGAAACTTGTAGCCAGGTGCTATTAGTTCACACCTCAGTAATCCTAGCTACTCAGAAGGCTGAGATCTGAGCATTGCTGCTCAAAGCCAGCCCGAGGAGGAAAGTCTAGGCGATTCTTATCTTCAAAAAAAGAACCAACAGAGCTGGAGGTGGAACTGTTGCTCAAGTGATAGAGCTCCCGCCTTTAGCAAAAAGCTAAAGGAAAGTGTCCAGGCCTTGAGTTCCTAGCATCAGCACAGGAAGAAAGGGAGGCAGGGAGGGAGGGAATTTCTGAATAATCCCGGTGCAGTTATTTTTCTCTTGTATGTGCATGCCTGTTTTCTTCTCCAAATACCAGAGACAATGTTGAGTTCTCTACGATGATCCTTCCAAATCCACAAAAACACCGAGACAGGAGACATTTCAGAGCCTAAGGTCCTTTTTCAGTCCTCAATTTTCCAGCCATAATGTGCTTTGAGATCAAAAGCAAGGCTGTTTTCTCCAAGAATATACAGGAAGACCCTAAAAATAAACTTTCTATTTCTAATGTCTATGAAATGTGGAAAGTAGAAATATTCCTTTGGATTGTCTCTTGCATGGTAAACATTTGGGACCCATTAAGACTCTGCACGAGTTCATCTGGGATCATAATGGATGGCTGGCTGCAGAGTTCACATTGAGCTTTGACAAAGGGCTGGCTCTTGGCATTTGGTTGTCTGATGTTGAATACTATAGAAGACTGATGAATTTTAATAATTCTACTTTGCACTCTTACAGGACTGTGTAATTAAACTCCCCCATCCAATATGGAAAACACACGTAGCCATTTCCCTCATCCCTAACTGATACTCCAAAGGATGTTAGACAGACAAGCCACTGGGCCTTCCTTTTGCACAAATCCCCAGCTCCCAAAGGGTAGATGGCATTGTCCAACTTGGATAACTTGGGTATTGTTTCCTGGGTGTGCTGTTAAAGGCTCCCTAGATAAAAGTGTCACAGTGAAGCAAGAGTCCAGATCAGTGTGCTGGTCTATTAGTACAGAGAGGAGAATTCCTTTCAGTCACCATTGCAGTGTGAAATCTTTTCCCACACACTCGCTTTTTTCTCCTTCAAATTTTACCCCAGTGTCGTCTTAGTAACCAAGCTGCCAGCATGACCGATCTCTCTCAGAGACTGACCACACAATGGCCGTAGGAATGTTTTTTCTATAGCACATGGATCCAGAGAAGAAAATTCTCCTTCCTACCACTCAGTCATAACCAGAGCCAACCTAAAGGTAGGAGGCGAGAGCAGGAGAGGGCCAAAGACCTGTGGGCCGCTGGGCCTACCTCCTGTTGATGGTCCTGTGTCCAGTTTATGCATCACTCTAATCTGTTTTTTGCCCTTGCACAGTATTTGGGACATTGCTCGTTGCTTCACTCCCCCCGAGCTGTGCCCCTGTGCGCTTAGGAAATGCCAAGGGGAATTATACAACTTGAACTAGTTTGCCATGCTGTTAGGACACTCGTCTGTTACTGATTTCTTCTTCTTTTTTTTTATTAAAAGCATTTCCAGTCCCCTTGCTCGGAAACTCTGAGTGCATGTGCACAATTAATTAGCAGAGTGCCGACTCATCAGCATCCCACCTACTGAGGAATGTCGGGCTCTGGGGCACAAAATTCAACTTAACCAACACTCAAAGGAGCCTGGACTTGCTTTGGAATAAGGTTTCCTTTTTTCTTTGAAAAAAAAAATTGCTTTTCTAGTCCTGACCATAAAGACAGATGGTTCTTTTGGTGCTGGAAATCATTTGGGATTTTGAATAAACCTTCAACAGTATATCTACTTTAAAAAAAGAAAGAAAGAAAGAGAGAGAGGGAGAGAGAGGGAGAGAGAGAGAGAGAGAGAGAGAGAGAGAGAGAGAGAGAGAGAGAGAGAGAGAGAGAGAGAGAGAGAAATGTGTTTTTCCTCCCAACTGTAATGTAGCCTGTGGTTAACAGGTGAGTCCCTGTGTGGCAGCAGGGTGACCTGTCCTGGTGCCTGTGGAGACAGAGCTATGTGAGTAACTAGGATATAGTTGTTGCCTCTGTTTCAAAGCAGTAGAGTTGATTTGCTCTGTGCGTGAGAGGAATTTCGTAGAGCCGACCCAGCTCTGTTGCCCTGTCCTCTTCCCACGTACATTTTGAATTGGGACTTACTGGATGAATGAGGAATTGTGGGTGTGAGGCTGAAGCCTTTGTGTAGCCAGGCGGTGTGGAGTATGATTTCTCAGGGTAACTGAAGCCACAGCCTCGCTCACATCCTGCCCCTGGGTGATGTGCAAACTGAATTGAGGCCAGGTCCCACTGGGATAAGGTGTGATTTTTCCAGCCCCATTTGTATACCAAAGCATCTGCTTTCCAACAAGCCTGCCCATCCACGTCCACAACAATTAGGCTGGAAGAAAGAGTGGTGACCTTCCCGGCCACCTACCACCTTGCCTAGCCACAAATGGGTCTAGCCAAGCCAGAACTCATCCATTATTCAAGGGAGTAAGACCAGCATTGAAATGTAACCTTTTCCTCTTAATACTGTTATCTTCGTATTCCACTGTAAGTTCTGCTTTACCATCACTGTCCTCCATTACCCAAGAAAAGCAGACCCTGGACACCTGGCTCCAGAATCTCTTGTTTCCTAGGCTCTCATTCAACACACAAGAAGACCTGGTACCCCCCCCCCAAGTGACCAGGCCAAGGCCCAACAAGGCTTCCTGATTTGGGTTGCAACTATTAAAGTCTACCCAGCTGCATCTCTGGTGTCCTGCTACCACTCCTAGCTCCTTGCAGAAGCCAGCTTCCCCACAATGACAGGAGCTTACAGAGGAAAGGTTTTCTGACTCCAGAATGACTTGAGAACTGAGAAATTAAAAAAAAACAAAAGTCAGGCATCAGTGGCTCGTACCTGTAATCCAAGCAACTCAGGCTGAAATCTGAGGATGGAGATTCAAAGCTAGCCTGAACAGAAATCTGTGAGATTTCTATCTTCAATCAACGACCAGAAAACTGCAAATAGCACTGTATAGCAGGGCACAGCGGGGAATCTGGTTTTTCTCCAATACCATAGGAAACAAATTTGTGTTTAAGTGTTGATACTCATAGATGAGATGAAAATAGACTGCAATGGGCTGGGAGTTTGGCCTAGTGGTAGAGTGCCTGCCTAGCATGCAGGAAGACCCAGGTTCAATTCCTCAATACCACATACATAGAAAAAAGCCAGAAGTGGTGCTGAGGCTCAAGTGATAGAGCTCTAGCCTTGAGAACCCAAGGACAAAGCTCAGGCCCTGAGCCCAAGCCTGGGACTGGCAAAAAAAAAAAAAAGAAAGAAAAAGAAAATAGTCCTCTTTATACACATTTTCCCTTTCCAGGACTGAGTTACCCATTATCAATTGAGGTCCATAAATTAGCAAAGAAGAGTCCTAGAAATAAGCAATTCATGTCTTAAGTAAGTTTTATTATTGTGTATTACCATAGTTATTCTATAGAATTGGTTGATAGGAATAAATGTTAATCTCACATTACATGCAGTTTATAAATTAAACTATTGTAGGGGGAAATGTAGCATGTATAGGGTTTAGTGCTGTTAGTAGTTTCAAAATGTATATGGGGTCAGGGGAGAATGCGGCATAAGATTATTTGGGGGAGACCAGATTTGGCCCAGGTGAAGTGATGGTGAACTTTGTTAAGAAGTAAGACAGAGGTGCTGTTTGTGCTGGAGGTGGAGACAGAGGACTTGGTTGACAAGAGTCTCTTGGTAGAGTGACTGTCACACTTCTAAAGTAACTTAGCAAGCATAAATGACATTTACTGAGAATGGGAAGATGGAATTAGAATCCTTATTTCTATAATCATATCAAAGCCATGATTACTGTTCTAAGGAGAAAATACCACCATTTTCTTCTCACTGGTGTGGCAGACAGTAAGATCTTGGCATGGAAACAATGGATAATCAACCTCGGTGACTCACCCCAAAGAGGGGCTAATGTAATATTTTGATTGACAGCCACCATGATCTCAAGAGGCAGAATTAAATCATCCTATTCTCGCAGAGCAAAGACCAGAATCTATGAAGAATTATTCTTCATTTGAGCTCCCTCCACTAAGTCTGTGTTCTGAGAAGCTGGCATCCGTCTGGCCTCCATTTCTTGAAGAACTGTTTAGTGCCAACAGTTGGGAAGTAGAAGAGCTGGGGAGTGGGGGGGGGTGACTTTGCATTGTCATTTGGGTTTCATGTTGAAATAACGCTAGGGTCACCTTCAGTGTCCTCTCTTCTGTTGATCCTAGAGAAGATCGAGTCCCTTTTGAAATCAAGTAATAGGTCTATCAGAATTTTCTCCAAGCACCACTCCCACCAAAAAAATGCCCACTATCCCTCAAAATGTAAAAAGAATGAGACTGGATGTTTGGGTCTTAGAAAATATGTCCATTGTTCTGGTCCCTCCATAGGCCTCTGTAAGAGCAAGCGCTGTCTTTCCTCATCCTTGTAAAGGGCCCCACTGGGCCCTGCTCAGTCCTGCCCCTAACGGTGAGACAGGGAGTTCATAGGACCAAAGGGCTGTGAGTACCCAGAGCTCATGTTCTTCCATCTGGACCACATTTCAGATCCCTACAAACTTGGATTTACCACCCAAGCAGCTCTGGGGAGGATAATGGTGCAGAACCCTAGGTCCAGGCTGGGGGGGGGTCCAATAGCCCAGTTTGTGCCAGTTTTGCCTGGCACAAAGCTCCAAAGAATTTGACCCTCCAGTTACTATGAACCATCACATTGTTACCAGTTTATTCGTGTGACTTATAATGTGATTGGGGCTGGTGGGCCTCAGTCCCTTCCTGTGCTAATTGAAACAGGTGGTCTTGAGGCGAACCTTGGCCTTTCTAAAATAAGATCAGTGGAGTCTCGCTGCCCAGTTGGTCTACCATGCACCACTGGCCTTGTGTATTCAGGAACCTCCCGCCTATAGCCTGAAGACAAGAACCAAGAAAGGCATCGCACTACCTCTGCCCACTGGGAGTTTGGGAACAAGCACCCCAACTCCTGGAATAAGTCACAGTGTTTAGTATTTGCTTCTTGCAGGTCTCAACACTGCGCTCAGCTCAGACCTGAGCCCCAGGTGGGGAGGGGCGGGCTCTTCCTCCACCACCAGTGCTGCTGCGGCTATTACCTGATGGTCAGTCAAAAGTACCTTCCTGTCTCTCTTTCTCTCCTCCCTCCATCCCTTCTCTTTTCTTCCTTCCTCCTCACCACCTGCAGTGAACCGGTCCCCTTCACGCTGCAGTGGGTTGAACCGCTCCGAGTCTCCGAACCGTGAGCGCAGCGACTTAGGAGGGAGCAACACCCAGCTGTATAGTGGCAGCAACAACCTCTACACACCCGACTACTCAGTCCACATCCTCAGCGACGTGCAGTTTGTGAAGGTAACTCTCCCGGAGGGTGCCACCCCTCTCAGCTCCCAGACAGGGAGTCCACTCTCCCCTACATCATTCAGGTGCTCCAATACGAGGCCACAACTGCTGCCAGACTTTATAAAGGCCTGGTTTCAGAAAGCTTTTTGGTGACATGGAGTCCCTAAATTGTAGGGGTGTGTTTTGAGGGATGTTCTAAACCGCCCTGAAAATGGACAGTCTGAGCAGAATGACAAGGGACATTCTAGCTTCAAAATTACCCTGCAGACACCCGGTCTGCTAGGTCAAAATGATAATCTGCTAAGTCTTGTTAGTTTCAAAATTAACAGGACAACCTTTCTGTTGTGATTTAAGAAATTCTTAAGGTCTTAGCTGGCCAAAGAGGAGACAATGCAGACTCAAAACTGTTACAGAGTTCTACAGCAATGCAGAGAACATAAACACATGTTGTCTTTTGAAGAGTGGTTTGATTAACTGTATTATATATATATATATACACCCATATATACATATACATATATATATGAAATATAAAGTTTGTTTCTAAAACATACATTCATCACTATGTTTCTATAAGATATTAAAAATACCCTCTGCCTTGTAAGTGGATTGAGTTCTACATGGGAAAGAGAAAGAAAAACTAAACAATAACAGCTGAAAGCTAACTGATTATCTATTTATGTTCGTTTATGGAGAAGAGGCAGGGGCGGGTATTAATTCCAAGTCTGGGCCTCTACCACTTATATCCACAAGCCTTGGTTTTAATTTGAAATAAAAGTCTCTCTATGTAGCTCAAGCTGGTCTTGAACTCAAAATTAGGCAGAATAGTTCAGCAAAAGAGCTGTTGGACCTTTGTTGTTCCAATATAGTAGCCCCAAGGCCACCTGTGGACCTCAAAGGCTCCATATAAAAAGGAAAGTTATATTCCAGTGTTATATGGTTTTCATGTTTGAGTTTTAAAATTATGTTGAATGTATTTATTGGGTTAAAGAAAATACATCATTAAAATTATTTTTGCCTGTTTTTTTTTGATCTAGCTACTACAAAAGATTTTGTGTGTGTGTGCTTGCTCATGTAACTCATACTTATTGGTGCTATTTCACTGTAAATAAAAAGATGCCAGATAAAAGTTGTAGATATGCTAGCTAGAAAGAAGTTGGAAGATTGTAGGTGGGTGGTACAGCCCTTGCCTAGCATTCACAAGGTCCTTCAGCACCCAAAAACTCAAAGGAGGGAACTGAAGACAAGTGATACGATGCTTGAATCTAGAAAAGCAACTGGGGAGAATCAGGACAGAGATTGTTTTTCTGAACATATTCTCCAGAGCAGTGCCTTGTCCACAGTATTGTTGAAACAGTGTGTGAAAAACAAGGCTGTAAGACTTGAGAAGATAAACAAAATAGAGAGTGCCTTTGCTTTTCTATAACCATCCACCAGTGCAGACCCTCTCCCAACCTTTACCCTTCTCCTTGGCCTTGGGCCAGCCACCCGCCACTCAACCTCTGGACCCCACACGTGCTCCTTCCCCTGATGATGTTATACTCTAACCGCAGCTGTCTGATTTACCCTCTGTGCAAACTCCCCCAATGCCAGCAAACTCAGTACCTCATTAGAAATCCTGTCCTGTTTGTTCAGTCCTATTACCAGAATTCTTCATTCCCAGCTTATTCTTCCCTCCATAACAAGTTCCTCTGGTCCCAGGCAACTGGAGAAGACATATTACTGTTTCCTAAGTCTTAGTGGCACAGGCTACTGCAGGGCCGACTCAGGCAGAACCTTTCCAAACGTAAATCACTTCGCTCATGAAGACGGACCATTTGCAATGGCTGCCACAACTAGATGCTTGGGCATACGGCTGATCTAGCAAACAACTGGAGCCTTCTGCAAGCAGATCCATTTCAAAGTCAAATCAAGACCCCTTTCTCCCTTCCTCATTCTGTCAGCTTTCCTCTTCCTCTTCCCCTGCCCATTGTCCCTATTGGAATCGACTTCCTTCCCCTGTGTTCTCTTTTGCTGTTTTCTTGGTTAAGATTTATCTTCTCAAGAGCTAGTCTTACCTTCACAGTACCACCTGTCCCAATGTCTCTGGGGACAGAAGGACACACTGCTCCTTCCCACCCCCAACCACAGATGGTCAGGAGCAGGTTACATACATCATGAGTGCAAAGTTTGGCCTCTGTCTTAAAAATGGATGTCTGTTACAAAGTCAAGTTGTAAGGCTGCTGCTGTGTGGCCATGTATTCAATCATCATTCCTAATAGATAGGTAGCGCATGCATTCACTTTATCTCATTACCACTGGGCTTCTCTGACAGGACAAAAGAGGTTAGTGATTTGAGACACCTGCGGGAAAGTGGCAACCCCACTACTGACTTCTGGTCAAGCTGGCAGTGTGTTTCCTGCTGTGTTTTCTACGTAGAGAGAGGATCATTTTGCCTTCTTCGACTAAGCTGGAAGACTAACCTAATGCTTCAACAAACACAAAACACACAAAAACACAGTAAAACCAGTTGCTTTGTGGAGCTTACCAAGTGTCGTGTAGGAAATTTTTCTGTCCTTTAGTATTAGGGCCACACTTTCCTACCTTTGAGGGAAATGCTGCATCCTGACTTCTCACTCAGCAGCAGACAAGGTTGGGAAAATCAGGTGCTCTCAATATGAACTCCAGCCTATTGAAGATTGTACAAAGTATATTGAGACTCACGGTTCTATGCTGTTAAAGCACAGAACATACGGTGTTGACCAAGAAAGCACCAAAGCAAGTTGCCAACATGCTGCTGTGTTATTTTTTTTTTCCTGTATAGGGAAAAACATGAATCTGAGTGGTACCTGTCTGATTTTAAGTAGGTCTCAGAACAGTGTTTCTCAAAGTGCAACCTCCAGGCCAGCAGCCTTAGCATCACCTGGAACTCGCTAGAAATGCAGATTACTTAGTGAAGTAGAAACTTTGAACAAGGCTCAGTGACTTTTTCTTTAATCCTATCTACCTGGGAAGCAGATTAGGAAGTTCACAGTTTAAGGCCAGGCCAAGTCAAAAAAAAAAAAAAAAGTTCCTGAGACCCTCTCTCAACCAATAAAAAGCCGGACACGCAGTTCACCCCTGACATACCAGTGATTACGGAAACATAAATAGGAGGGTTTCTGTCCAGTTCGTGCACCAAAAAATGCTATTGGAAAAATAACTGAAGCAAAAGGTGCTGAAGATAAGGTTGGAGTGGTAAAGTACAAGGCTCTGAGTCTAAACTCCAGTGCAATGGAGGAAGTGAAGGAGGAGGAAGAAATAACTTTAAGAGTCGAACCCAGATGTCTTACTTTAAACATACCCTACTGCTGGGGTTTGAGAATTGCTAGTTTGAGACAGTTTATAACCCATCGTATGTGACTGAGCTATGGTTTCAGTGTTCTCCCAACAGATTTCCATGTACGAGCCCAAGTTTTACTATAATGATAGTGCCGGGCACTGATGGCTCACGCTTGTAATCCTAGCTACACAGGAGGCTGAGATCTGAGGATCGCTGTTTGAAACTAGCCCAGGCAGAAAAGTCTCTGTGAGACTCTTACCTCCAATGAACCACTCAAAAAATGGAAGTGGCACTGTGGTTCAAGTGGTAGAGCAGTAGCCTTGAGCACAAAGAGGCCCAGGGACTTTAAGAAGAGAATGTGGTTGGGTTCTGAGGTCACCACCCTTGAAAGAATTTGTGTAATTCTTCCAGGGTTGAGTTAATTCTGGGTAAAACAGGTTGTTATAGTCAAAGTTCTCTGCCCCAAGTTCTTGGCTCCTTCTATAATCCATTTCTGTGTATGTTTCTCTACCATGTTGTGGTATAGCCAAGGGAGAAGAGAAGGTAGGGGCTGTCCATTTGGCACTGGCACCATGGTTGCTGGACTTTTCAACCTCCAGACTTGAACCAAATAAACCTCTCTTCTTTTTCAAGTACCCAGTCTCAGGTACATTTGTCATAGCAACACAACATGGATTCAGATAGGCTCCTCCCATGACCTATGACGTCTAGCACCAATAAAAATGAATAGAAGGAACTGGTGGCTGATGAGTCCTGGTCTCTTAGCTTCTGGGCTGGTCCAGCTTAGGTAGGTTTAGGTTCACAAGTCTCGGGGCCTCTGGATTAGGGGTCCCACAGGTCCCCAGTAGGGCTGCTTGTGCACCTAGAAGTGACTACATCTTGAAAGGACTCTGTCCAGCTCTCTTGAGCTTTTCCCACTTCCTTCTAGATCAGTCGACAGCAGTACCAGAATGCACTCACCGCCTGCCACATGGACAGCTCACCCCAGTCTCCAGACATGGAGGCCTTCACTGATGGAGACTCTACCAAGGCCCCCACAACCCGGGGCACACCCCAGACCCCCAAGGATGACCCTGCCCTCACACTCCTGAGCAACAGGACCAGCCTGCTGGGTGAGTCAGCTGGGCAGGTGGGAAGGGCTGTGGTGAGGTGAGGGCGGCCCTGTCTTCTTTCTCCTTTCCCTGTCCAGGGCCACCATCTTGTACCTCATGGAAACCCAGGTCTTCTGCATTCACTGCCCTCCCCAGGCAGCCGCTCCGATGGGCTGCGAAGCCCCGGTGAGGTGGTGTACCTGAGAATGGAGGAGCTGGCCTTCACCCAGGAAGAGATGACAGACTTCCAGGAGCACAAGACACCGCCACTCTCAGCGTCCTCGGCAGCTGTTCCCACCTCAGCAGGTCAGGGAGGGGCGCAGGGAGCCAGGCTCCACCCAGAGGTGCTGGGTTGGTGGCAAGCTGGGTGCAGGGAAGCCTGGGGCCTGAGTCTCACTTGCTAACACAACCAAGTAGGGAACTCTAGCCTTTACTGAGTGCCTGCCTTGCAGCAGGCCCCGTCTAGTTCCTTTACCCAGAAGTGTATGTAATGAAGGATTGGGTACATTTCTACCCAGATTCCACTCTGGCTCTTTCAGTTAGGAACTCCGCCATTTTAAGCAAGTTGTTTAGCCTAAAACTCCATCTCCTATTACTAGATAACTTTCCTTACATTTGCTGGTAAAAGTGATGTATCTCATAAAGTTGGCTTGAATATGAACAGAGTCATTTATATAAATGGCACAGTACAGAGTTGGATACCGTGCTGTGCAGGCATTAAACCTACCATATAGATTAGGAAGGTTTTATTGTGCCAAACTTTGCCCTACGGGCTTGGCTCTTCTATTCCTTTGGGTCCTGTGGAAACAACGAAGTCTGAGTACTGCTGCCTTGGCAGTGGGGCTGCTCCAATTTCCTGGTATCCCAGCAGTGCAGGGGGGTGGGGAGAGGCCTCCAGAGCCTGACCTCGCTGAGGTGTGCCTCCCCTGCTTTCACTAGCCCCAGACCAACAGTCCAGGTACCTAACCTTGTGAGAGACCCCTTGCATTCAGAGCCATGAACTAGAATGGCTTGAAGGTTTGTAAAGTCAAGGAAGATGTTTGCATGTGTAGCTAACCTAGAAAATTTGGGACATCGTAGTCACCAGTCCAGGGCTTAAATTTAGGACTGATATTCATTTGTCCTTCCTCACAAAGCCCACGAGGTAACTAACATGTGTGGCAAGGAAACACAGCGAAGGAGGAGGTAGCCTGCAAAGCATCTAGTCCATCCTCATCACATCACAGGGGAGAAGGGAAATTGCTCACCCACATCACACTCTGCATTATGACCACCCAGCCTCTCCATTTAGAATTCTTGCTGCACTGGTTTTGGGACTAGGTTCCCTCCCACGTTCTGAGGGAGAAGACAGGTGAGCTTGTGCCCAAATGTTACTGAGCCCTGTGGTTTCAACAAACAGAGGAAGAAGACATTGCCACCCATTTCTGGCAGAGATATGAATGGAGAACTTTGTTCTCTTCCTAAAAAAGTATTTGAAAGGAAGGGACCAGGAGTGTAGCCTAGTGGTAGAGTGCTCACCTAGCATGCATGAAGCCCTGGGTTCAATTCCTCGGTACCACATACACAGAGAAGGCCAGAAATGGCACTGTGGCAGAGCACTAGCCTTGAGCAAACACATGCCCAAGGACAGTGCCCAGGCCCTGAGTTCAAGCCCCAGGACTCACAAAGAAAAGTATTGGAGAGGAAATATTTCTGCCTTTGCACTGACTGTTGGATTCCTACTCCTGTTCTTTGGAACACACACGCACACACTGTCTCTTACTAACTCATAGAGCCAAACAAACCCTTCCTAGGGATTTCTCCTTTATCACTCCCATCTTGACTCAGCTCTTAGCTCAACCTTTCACCCACTGGGAGTCCTCATGCAGAACCCCTTGCCTACTGTGTGCACAGTGAAAAGCCTATGTTTGCTCTCCCCTTTCTCTCAGCCTCAGACCCTGAGTATTGTCCTATCAGTCTGGATCCAGAGACCAGCCCTTGCAGTAGTGACTTTGAGGAAACCATGGGCAAGAAGCTGCTGAGAACCTTGAGTGAGTAGCTCTTCCCCCAAGCCTGAGCCCCTCGCCAAGTCCTAGGAGTGGCAGCACATTGGAATCTTCCTCCAGAGCAAGATCTGCTTTAGAGAGCCCTAATGAGGTTTCATTGCCTCGCAGGGTTTCAGCCAGAACTGCAGCTTTGAATCTGTGTCACCCAGTGGGTGACCCTCTAGGAAAAGCGTCTACAAATTTGTCCTTGTTCTGGGACAAATCTTAACCTCCCTCTCCCACCTAGTGCTGTAAGTGAAGACTTAATAGGCTGTAACCGACTTAACTGCACTGATGAGCAGTTTGACGGAAAGACCTTGTGGCCTCCAAAAGCTATGTAAACTTTTGATAGTACCATTTGATAGTTTGAAGAAAATTTTGAATCCAACGGACTCCATAGAAAGGAAAACAAAATCCTCCTGAGCTGGGGTATGGCAGAAAGCAAAGGTACAAATACTCCTTTCTGGAAACAGCAGAGAGGGAAGCAGATGGCTCTAGATCCTTAGGAAAATGATATAACTACTGTCATCTGTCCCAGAGGAGAGGGAGGTTATTTCAGAAGCCCTGGGAATAGCTCCCAGCTTGGCCCACCTAACTTGGCTCACGCATGCCATAGAAGACAGGCCATCACTTGAGGTGTTGGGCAGCCAGTGGGCCTGGGACCCTCAGGGGAGAGACAGCCTATTCCTAAGGCATTCCACAGGTTTTACTCCATTCTGTCTCCTAAGAAATCTCTAGGTAGCATTAGCCTGGGTTTGTGGTGGAAGATTCTCCCCATGCTTCGAGATGTAAATCCACTCTATCAGTGGCAGATTGCCCCTGGGATCCAAACAGCAGCCGAGGTCTGCACCTTCATTTCTGCTGCTGTTTTGAAGAGAAATCAGCTCACTGAGAGGGTCTAAATGTCCTCTCAGTCCTATAGGCTGATACAAGCCTGTGTTTTGCAGGTGGCCGAAAACGGAAAAGGTCAGCAGATGGAGAGAGGACCTCTGAAGAAAACTCCAATTTAAGGCCTCTGATCACATGATCAGGCGAACTGGCTGGGCGTGTGAGAGTCCAGGGCTTTGGGGGAGGCCCCACCCTCCCATCATCTGCTTTCCTCCCCCAGGGCTCCCACGGGTGACAGAGCACTCTGCCTTCCTTTCCACCTCTTCATCCCTCGCTGTCAGTTTGGCAGATTTTTTTCCCTTGTCACCTCCAGTTTGACTCAGAGTCTTGCCACAGCCATCACAGAAGGTGCCTGTCATGGTCACGTCCACAGCACAGCCTGGAGCAGGAGAGCAGCCCACGTTGACATTGCCACTCTGGGACATTTGATACTCATTTTTGTTCTTTAGGTGCCTGGGCACCTAGAGACTCACCATTCTACCCTCTAAAACAACGTGATAAGCTTTCCATCATAGTTCATGCTTAGCCTGGCTCCAAAGGTGGCCTACTAGGCCGGCAAAAGGCCAGTGTAGCAGGTATGAAGGTGGCTTCCAGAGATGGACCCAGAACTCATCCAGGACGTTAGAGTGTGGGGTGCAGTTGAGCTGGCCCATGATCGGGGTCACAGCATAGAAGCCACCAGTGACTGATTTCCTGTTACTAAGGGCTTTGGCAACCTGGGAAGCGAGACTCAGCCACCCTGGGACAAATGCAGGATGGATCATCAAGTCACTGGTTTTTCTGTCCAGGGATGTATTGGTTTGGGCTCCCAACCAGCAGACATGATGGATAAATCTGTGCTGCAAGAAGAGGAGTAGGGAGCAGAGAGCCTCGTCAGGAGCCAGAAGTGGAACTTTAAGTTTTAAGTGTAAATCAAAGAAAAGAAAACATATATAGGGAAGATTGTTGAATGGATTTAGCCATGACAAACCAAAGAGTGCCCAGCTGTCAGGAAGAACATGTATTCTCAAGGAACGTCATTGTGTATTCTACAAGAATGTTAAAGAATCATTCTCACCCTCTCACACATGTGTGTGCGCGCACACACACACACTCTCACCACTTACTACACTCCCAGCAGGTCAGCTATTATAATCTACTAGCTCTCCCCTAAAGGTTAGGGCAGCTGCAATTCCAAGCAGAACCACAAGGTGGCAAAACGACTGCAAGAATGAAATCGTTCTCCTGACAGCCAGTCTAAGGGAAAATGGAGAACTATGTTGGTCTTTGGGTTTCTGTCTTTGGTTGTTTTTTTTTTTTTCTTACCCCTTAGATATCCCCTCCCCATCCCATGTCCAGTGATCCAGTGGTGCCTGTTGAATCTCCAAACCATTTCCTAACTTCTCCCTATGGCAAATGTCATGTAGGCATCCCTCCATCCCTTCTAAAACCGGTCAACCACAACCACAAGGCAGGTAGGAGATTGATCTTTCCTCTGGGTTATTTGCACTTCAAAGAAAAATGCTTGCCCACAGGAACTTTTAACTCAGGGGTTGTGAACTTGGGGTCTAACACCCCAGGTCATAGTAAGATTTCAGGGGGTTTAAAGTCTGTAAAACCCTTAAAAGTGTCACAGTTTAGTATATGTGTTCTTGTATATTTTCCAGTTACGCTTTCCTATGATTCTGAAAGTCCTCAGATCCACAAAGGATTTGAAAAAAAAAAAAGAATTGAAACACTATTTAAAATAGTGGAACTTTGAGCCCAGTGTTTCTGCAATGCAGAGTGAATTCTGAGCGTTCTGAAATAATTTAGTTATAAGTAGCCAAGTGCCCCTCCATGGATGGGGAAGGCTGGCACCAAGAAATGAGTCCTCGAATTCTTCGCACACCTACAGTATTATCCAATCTATACCCTATATAATGTTGGCCTCATCCCCACCAACCCAGAGCAGGTGTCGCAGTCAGGAGGGTCTAGCACACGTGGGAGGAAGGACTGGAGCTAGAGAGACCTCTGCCAGAAATATGTCACAGACTCTTACACACCCCTGACCTGGCCAGCTTGAAGTTCAGCTATCATGCATGTGTTCTCGCTACCTCCCTCCTGGCCCTCCCACACACACCTGCACTTGCCTGATAGAAATAATCACCACCTCAGTGCTAGGTGCCTCAGACTCGGACCACTAGGTAGTGAGTTCTGAGTAAGAACTGCCATCCTGTAGTCTTCTTGCCCAGCTAGAGCCTGCCCAAGACTGCCTGGCTAGGCTCCTTATCATTTCCCCCTTAGGCTTCCAGGCTCAGGCCACTGCTGTCCCATCCCATCCATCCCCCTCCAGAGCCCCAAATGAGACTGTCACCATGCCTCCCTTCCCCAGGCCCTGACCTGAATTTCTTCAGGTTAAAAAAAAAAAAGTTTAAAACAATAATTTTAAAATAAAGCATTTATGAAAGGCTCTAAATTATAATTTTTAAATAAAAATGAAAAACTTTCCTGGAATGTGGCTGTTTTCCTTGAAAATGTTAGGGTTCATAGTGTTTGCGTTTGAGAAGCAAGTTGAACTACACACTTGTGTATTTTACCTGGGAAGCACCTGCCCGAGAGGGCCCCGCCTCTCTAGGCCAGGGATGAGGCTGAAGTCAGATGGCAGGTACACCCTGCCACCCACTTTGGAGCCCGGATGATTGAGGAAGAGCCCAAGAGCAGAGACAAGGAAAGGGCACTGCAAGAAGGCTGACATTCGTGGAAGCCACGTGACGGTACTGCACTGGTTGGGAACAAGCTGTAAAGCAGTGCAGGAGGTAGCCAGGTGTGTGTGGGCATGGAATGTCTTTGTGGAAAGTTGGAATCTGATACTACTCTTTTCTGAAACCAGCAAACAGGATGAGTGGCCGAGGCCAGAACAACTTCACATTCTTCCCATGAGGCTCACTGGATGTGTTCTTCTCATTATAGGTAATAATATTGTAGCTAAAACTCTATTGGGTCATTTCTTTTCTCACCATGAAAGAGGTGTTACTGAGAGGCTGGGCAACTTGCTCAGTCTTAAGATCAGGAACTGGCAGAACCTGGAGCTTCGAGTGTCCTACTTTTAAACAAGTGCTGCCTCCGAAATCCACATGCAATGGTATATGACAAGCCCTGAAAAGTCCAGCCTTCCAGAAATGTCCAGAGACACAGATATAATGGGGGGGGGGGGTACACTGACCAAAATTAGGTAAGGACACAAGAAAGCAAAAAAACAAAAAAACAAAAAAAAAAGTGTGGTGCTTTAATGCTAAAAATCACTTGAGCTCTGGTATACTAGCACTGAGGCAGTTTTGTTAGCCCAGTGCAGTAGCTCAAGTCTAATCCTAGTTTAGGGAACTGTAGTTCAAAGCCAGCCCAGACAGCAAAGTCCTCAAGATGTCATCTCAACTAACAGCTGGACACAGTGGTGGACACTGATCTCCAATGACACATGGCAGCACAAGAAGGAGGACTGCAGTTAGGCTAGCCTGGGCATAACATGAACCTCTTATCTTGAAAATAACCAATGTAGCTGGGTGCAGTGGCTCAAGTCTGCAATTCTAACTACTCAGGAAGCTGAGACCTGAGGATCGCAATTCAAAGCCAGCCCAGGCACTAACGTCCAAGGGACTCTTACGGGAAGTGGGGCTGTGTCTCAAGGGATAGGGTGGTAGCCTTGGGCTGAAGACCTCAGGGACAGCACCTAGGCCCAGAGTCCAAGCCCCATGGCCAACAAAAAAAATGAAGAAAATAACAAATGTAGAAAGCCACTGAAGGCTTGGATCAAGTGGTACAGGGCCTTCCCAGAAAGCACAATGATTTCTTCTCCCAAAGACAAATGAAATTCTGACAAGAGAAATTTAAAACTATGATTTTGTCAGGTAAGATTTTACCTTGGAAGGCCACAGATGATTTACTCTATCAAGACTGGTTTTGTGCCTAAGAAGCAAGCTTGGCCCAAGTAGGGGTACCCTGGTATCTGTAGAGAACATGGTTTAAAGATACTTGAAGCCAGGGGGAGCGGTGGTTCACGCCTGTAATCCTAGCTACTCTGGAGGCTGAGATCTGAGGATCAAGGTTCAAAACCAGCTGGGGCACAAAAGAACCTGAGACTCTTATCTCCAATTAACCCCTAGAAAACAGGAAGCGAGGCTTGGCTCCAGGGTAGAGCGGTAGCCTTAGGCTGAAAAGCTCAGGGACAGTGCCCAGACCGAGTTCAAGCCCCATGATCCACAAAAAAAAAAAAAAAAAAAAAAAGATACTTGAGAGGGACCAGGAGTGTGGTCTAGTGGTAGAGTGCTTGCCTAGCATGCACAAAGCTTTGGGTTTGATTCCTCGGTACAGAAAGAGCTGAAAGTGGTTCTGGGGCTCATGTGGTAGAGTCCTAGCCCTGAAGAAGTCCAAGGACAGTGCCCGGGCCCTGAGTTCAAGCCCCAAGACTGGCAAAAAAACTAAAAATATATTTTAAAATAAACAAAGATATACTGAGGGGGATGACAAAAGGCATACTCCCCTGGCTTCTCTGTTGACTGCCATCCCTTACCAACAAGCATCTTTAAGTCAAAAGGAGAGCAAATGCAATAGAGAGAAAATAAGAAGGAAGGAAGAGATGATGAGCTAGTATCTAGTTCTCCACTCAACCCCATCCTCCAGCACAGTCTCACTCCTGCACAGGGAAGGCCTGAAGACAGTGAAGGACCTGCGTGGTAACTGAAGAATGAGGGGAGCAGGGTTCACATGAGAGCAAAGATTACAGCATATGCTTCCACACAGTTCACAGGTCATCTGTATTTTAGTCTCTGTAAATTTGCAGTCTGGTTAGAAGGCAAATGGGAAGGGGAAGGGAACCAGGACACATGCAGATCAAATTTTAGCTCAAGTAAAAGATCTTTTTTAACTATGGAACCCCACCCATAGAATGGGATACCTCACCAAGGATGGAAGGCATCTGTCACCACCATCCCAGTGGAGAATGAGGAGTTGGAGACAATATGGAGGAGACTATCTCAGTAGCAGAGAGGCTTGCCTTGAGAAAGCCCAAGGACAGCGCCCAGGCACTGAGTTCAAGACCCAGGACTGGCGGGAAAAAAAAAGCAGATCTTGTTAAGGTACCCAAAACACCCTTGTAAAGATTGCAAAACTTCAAGTGGTCAGCCTCTTGTTGTCGACAACACCACCAGTTCTATAAACTTACCACTTGGAGAACTGCTGAGGATGTCTGGAAATTATGATCTCTGTTTAAATGGCTGTGACTGCTCCAGCAGACCGGCAAGGCCATTTTATAAGAAATGCGAGACAACAAGCCTCAAAATGAATAAGCTCATAAAACTTACACTGACTATCTAGAGCAAATCATGCTGAGACAAGTCAAGACCAAAGGAACAAAAGGCGCATGGTATCCTTAATATGTGGCTATTAGATCCAAACAGTACAAGAGCAAGGACTGAATATTTGCACACCCAATGCTATGGACATGGTACTGGAAATATAAACACAACCACATAGACATAAAAACTTATGACTCTATAGACATACTGTTTTATTACATAGAGTAATATGTATATATGACATACAAACCCTCAGCCTAATTTTATGTTCTAAAATCTAAGTGCCAGTGATTGTATATAGAGATTCCCTTCTTGAACACTTGTTTGTTAAACACATCATTTGAAATATGATGTAAAAATCAATGTTAATAAATTTTTAATAAAAAAATGAAAAAAAAAACTTACACTGACCTAAAAGTACAGTGATTTCACCAGAGTTGAAATTGGAGAATACATTTTAATTTTTCTTTTAACTACTACTGAATCCCTCTAAAGCCTTGCTGTTAAATTGAAGGTCACACCCCATTTTAATGGATCACAAAATCAATTCCAAACTTCATGATCAGCATCTTTATTTTCTACATTAAACGGGACACAGATTAGAGAAATAGCAGAATGCATTACATATCACAAGGGGATATGCTATTTGGAGACTTCTGTTTCAGTTAAATATTGTGGATCTGTCTGTAGGTGTCAAAATGCATCTATGTCCTCTTGCAGTCGCCTGGAAGACCTAAAATTTCAGAGGAGGACATGACCCATGCAAAAAGAGCAGAAAGACAAGACACTGGGTGAGGAGGATGAATTTAATGCCACAACCAACACCCAGTCACATTCCACTCCTTGGTCTTTGGGATTACACATTATAAAATCAAACAACATACAGAAAACATGAGCAACATGAGTGGCACTCCTGAGCCTCGTCAGGGAGAGGGGGCTGGAGGGCAAGGTATCTATATCTCATGATTAAAATAGTTTATTCTTAAATAAGAACCCTAATTTACTCTGATCTCACTCTAATCCTAGACCCCCAATTCATTTCAAAGGATGTTCTCTTCACAGGGGCCAGCTTCAATAGAGGAGGTCTCAGAAAGGCGGTATCTAGTCCTTCGGTTGTCTCTAAAGCATAATTTATACAAGTAGGTTCATGCAGGTAGGGAACACGCGTGCTCGCTCACACAACAGAAAACTATTTTGGTGGTGTGGACGGGACGGTGGGTCTTCACTGGATTTTGGTGACAGCTTCATTGATGGAGGTAGCCACATAATCGAGGTTTTTGGTAGTTAAGCCACACATGTTGATACGACCACTTGGCAGCAGATAGATATGCTTTTCGTTGATCAAATACTCAACCTGTTTAGCTGTTGAAAACCCAAAGAAGTCAGAATCAGAGCAGCAGGAATCCTTTCAGTGGTGCTTCAGTGCCTAAAGGACAATTCTAATTCTCCTCCTCTCCCCTTCACCCAGAGACACAAAGCAAAGGGAACTGATCTGTCCAACTGGCAGATAGAAAAAAAACTCCAGTCATCTAGATTCTGGAAAGATCTTTTATTAGTTCAGTTTCTAACTCACATGAAGTAAAATAAGATTACTGCTATGGGCGTTTTAATGTGAGACCAACCAAATCTTACATATTATGTGCAAGATGCTCCACTGACAAAGAATAACCATCCATTAATAGGGAACACTACCCTGTTACCTTGTCCCTGAGGACCTCCCAGTACTCTTTCAGCCCTTTGTCTTGATGTTGCTTTGGACAAGGCCTCACGCATGTAGTTCTGGATACATACAACCACCCAATCCTCGTTCGCCTCCAGTGCAGGAGGGAGTCCCACATCTGCAACTTCCTATGCCTTACAGCATATCCATAAGAAGTGGCAAACCTGGTCTGGGGTCCCACACCACCATGTGCCCTGCCAAACAAAGTTTCCAAAGTCCCAACTTGCCTAGGTTTAACTGTGTGAGTGACAGTCACCCCACGAGATACAGCCAATCTCAGGTCAACAGAAACACAATACACTGCTGTCTCTAAAAGCCCACTAAGCCTTGAAGGCGGCCATTGTAATTCCAAGGTTCTAGCCCTGGCTTGGGTTGTGTCTGTTAAGTGGAAAGGAGGCTTCTCTACTTAGGGGTAGGAAGAAGAAATCATGGTTTGAGCCACAAGTAAAGCTTATGTACTTTGCCAAGAAAAAGACCGATATCTATATGAGCAATGTGTGTCCTGCAGCTGTGGTTTCACAGGTCTCAAGTACAGCCAACAGAGTCCATTCTCATGAGTAAACAGTAGTAAGAGAAAAATTGTAAGAATCAGAGAAATTAGGTGGTGGGACTATTGGGGTTCACTATACTCTTTGGTATTAAATAAGTTATATATTTAGCTTTTCTGTCTGTATGTTTTCCATAATGAAATGATAGTTTTAAAAGCTTGTTTTTATCTAGGCACTAGTGGTTCATGCCTATAATCCTAGCTACTCAGGAGGCTGAGAGCTGAGGTTTATGGTTCAATGCTAGCAGGAAAAGTCCATGAGACTCTTATCTCCAATTACCCACCAGAAAACAAGAAGTGGAGCTGTGGCTCAAAATGGTAGAGTGCTTGCCTTGAGCAAAAAGAACTCAGGAACAGAACCCAAGCCCTGAGTTCTAGTCCCATGGCTGACCAAAAAACAAAAAAAGAAAGAAGGGAAAACAAAACACTATTTTTAAAGATAAAAACCGTCCATAAGCCCGGCACAGTGGCTCACGCCTGTAATCTTAGATACTCAGGAGGCTGAGATCTGAGGATCAAGGTTCAAAGCCAGCTCGGGCACAAAAGGACCTGAGACTCTTACCTCCAATTAACCATTAGAAAACAGGAAGTGGGGCTGGGCTCAAGGGTAGGGCGGTAGCCTTGAGCTGAAGAGCTCAGGGACAACGCCCAGGCTGAGTTCAAGCCCCATGACCCACAAAAAAAAAAAAAAAAAAAATGGGCCAGGAGCATGGCCTAGTGGTAGAGTGCTTGCCTAGCATGCATAAAGCTCTGGGTTCAATTCCTCAGTACCCCATACACAGAAAAAGCCAGAAGAGGTGCTGTGGCTCAAGTGGTAGAGCATTAGCCTTGAGAAAGCCCAAGGACAGAGCCCAGGCCCCGAGTTCAAGCTCCAGGACTGGCAAAAAAAAAAAAAAAAAAAAAAAAAGGATCACGTCAAAAATTTTTGACATCAAATGTCAAAAATATAACTTTACTATTATAAGTACATATCTATTTTCATCATTTTTCAATTCATAATTCAACTGGTTTCCTACTGTGGATAGTAGGAAGATGCGGCTATTTAGCGGGGAGACACTCCCACCTCGTGAGCTATACAGCATGTGGTTACTGAAGATCAGTTTCCACTACATGTGTAATTTTCCTCATTAGATAAGGATGACTTTGCTTATTCAAGTGACCTAATTCTCCATTCCTTAGTGATAAGGATATTTACAGCTAACTAAGCTATTCTTCCCTTTTTTCTTTCTGGTACTGAGGATTGAATGCAAGGCCTTCCACTTGAGCGTGCTTCCAGACCTCCTCTACTTTCTTTCCTTTCTTGAGTGACCCAAGGAGTCTACAACACATCTTACCATCTCTTATTTATTTCCTTGAAGTTTCCTGAGCCCATTTCACACTAGCTTTTTGACAGCTCAGGCATATATAATACATCCATCCTCGAGCCTCCAATGTTCTACCTCCAACTCAAGCCACCGTTCAGCAGCTATAGAGCCAATACAAGGCAGGCAGGTCGGTGCCAGTCTACACCATGCTAACAGTGGTATGACCAGTAGATCCCCAGGAATTATTCAATGAAACAGCCTATCATCAGAAGGGATTGTTAATCACTGACAACTAACTAAACCCCCACTCCTACCCACTAGATTTTCAAACAGCCTCTTTGTTTGTTTGTTGTTGGTCAAGGGGCTTAAGCTCAGGACCTGGGAGCTGTCCCTCAAGTTTTTCACTCAAGGCTAGCCCTCTACCACTTGGAGCCACAGCACCACTTCTGGTTTTTTGGTGGTTAACTAGAGATGGTTTTTTGGTGGTTAAGAGAGTCTCACCAATTTTCCTACCAGGGCTGGCTTTGAACCACAATCCTCAGCTCTCAGTCTCCTGAGTAGTTAGGATTACAGGCGTGAGCTGAGCTATCAGCACCCAGTTCAAACAGCTTTTAATTCTAACTATCTATCTGAATTCTTATTTACAAAATGGAGAACCAGTCAGTCGTAGTGGCTCGTGTTTATAATTTTAGCTACGTGGGAGGTAAGGAAGAAAGGATTAAGGTTCAAGGCTCCAGGTCAGCTCAGACTAAAATTAAGTTGGAAAGATTCTATTCTGACCAATGGCAATCAATGGTGCAGACATTGAAAGTGCACTGCTGGATGCAGAAGCAGGTACCTGTTATCCCTAGAGACTCAGGCAAGTGCCAGTATAGAACAAGATTCTGCTTCAAAACTAACCACGCACAAAGGGGCTAGAGGCATGACCCAAGTGACAGAGTGCCTGAATAAGCAAGAACAGGGCCCTGAATCCAATCTCTAGTACTTCCAATAAATATATAAACAAATAAGTAAAATGTAGAAATAACTTTACAGCATCTTTTCATAGGAAATACTTGAAGATTAGGAAAGATCTGTTAAGAAATTCAGCACCCACTAGGCGCCAAGGATTCACACCTTTAATCCTAGCTACGCAGGAGGCTGGGATCTGATAATCATAGTTTGAAACCAAGCCTTGGCAAGCAAGTCCATGAGACTCTTATCTCTAATCAACCAACAAAAAGCCCGAAGTGTGGCTAGAGCTCATATGGCATGCTTTAAACATGCACAAAAGTTCAGCACCTGAGTCCTGAGTTCAAACCCCAGTAATAGCATAAAAAAAAAAAAACCACTCAGTAACTGAGTAATAAGTAGTCATATATCATCTATCCCTTAATACTAAGGTA